>NC_053395.1:104603571-104928162 GCF_905171765.1 Bufo bufo | reverse complement strand
AAGTTAAAGGAGCTGCCAGGGACTTACATTGATCTATTGTTAGCCTAGACATAATAATTTCATCCAAAAAATGTTGTATGTGTTCCGAGCTTTTATTTATTTTGCTGTTATATATATCTGCAAAATATTCTTTTAAGCAGTTTTTTTTTAGCCATTTGTTCAGTAATTTTGTATCCAGATTCATCCACTAAACAATGGATGTAATTATTTTTTGTTTGAGCCGCTACCAAGGCCGCTAACTTTTTTCCCAGTATATGTGCATAAATGTAACTGTCCCTTACATAGTTTTCTTTTTGATGTTCTGCCAGCAAGAATAGTTAGTCTTTTAATTTGGAAGCTTTCTCTATCCAAGCAGTATAATTTAGCTCTGTGGGATTCTCAATATACTTTTTTCTATTTTCTTTTTTATTCCTTTCTTGTATATTACTGTATATTTTGTAATAATCCCTCTGATAAAGGCCTTTGCGGCATCCCATACCATATTAACTGCCGCTGAACCATCATTTATGTCAAAAAACTCTATTATCTCCTTTAGGATCTTACTGTGTGTATCCATCATATTTATCCATCCTATATTTATATTCATCCCTCTTTTTTTTTTTCATATTTATATTAATTGGATTGTGATACGAAATTCCACGTTGTCCGTATTTAACCCCATCAATATCTAGTGAACCTTTATTATTTGTGAAAACTAAATCAATTCGTGATAAACTCCTGCGGGTCATTGAAAAACACAAATATTTTCTTAGTTTTGGATACATAACCCTCCAAATATCAATCCATCCCATCTCCTCTGTAATATTTTTTTTATTTTGATCCCATACAAAAAACTTGAGTTTTACCTATTCTACATCTGTCTAATCTTACATCCATTACATTATTAAAGTCCCCCACCACTAAAAGAGGTTTATCCCCCGCCTTAAGTGCAATATTGTGTATTTTTAATAGGACGTTGATTTTAAAGGGTGGTGGTATGTACACACTTGCTATTATAGATGCTCTGCCTTCCAGTATACAATCAAGCAAGACATAACACCCCTCCCTATCTACAACTACTTTCACAATTTTTATGTCTATATACCGATGTATTAACCCCTTTAAAACACATGACGTACCTGTACGTCATGTATAGTTCCGATCACCGCCGCTCGGCGGGCGGTGATCGGAACCCGGTGCCTGCTCAAATTATTGCTCTAAATGTCGACGATCGCCGCAAAACGCAGGTCAATTCAGACCTGCGGTTTGCGGTTTTTACCTGGTGTGGCAGCAGTGGTGCCATCGGGTCCCCATGGGGCTGTGGGGGGGACCCGATGGCATGGAAGGCAGCGCGATGCCTTCCTGAGGCATTGCGCTGCTTTCCAGTGACGAGCCTGTGAGATCCAGCCCCCTGGATCTCACAGGCCGGAAGCTGTATGAGTAATACACACAGTATTACTCATACAGCCAATGCATTCCAATACAGAAGTATTGTAATGCATTGTAAAGGATTAGACCCCCAAAAGTTAAAGTCCCAAAGTGGGACAAAAAATAAAGTGAAAAAAAAAAGCAGAAAAAATAAAGTTTCCCCCCCCCCCCCAAAAATTTAAAGTTTCAAGTAAAAGTAAACAAAAAACAAAAAGTTCTTTTTCCCCAAATCAAGTTAAAAAAAATTGTTAAGAAATAAGGGGGGGGGGAAAGTATACATATTAGGTATCGCCGCGTCCGTATTGACCGGCTCTATAAACATATCACATGACCTAACCCCTCAGATGAACACCGTAAAAAATTAAAACTGTGCTAAATAAACCATTTTTTGGTCACCTTACATCACAAAAAGTACAACAGCAAGCGATCAAAAAGGCGTTTGCCCACCAAAATAGTACCAATCTAACCGTCACCTCATCCCGCAAAAAATGAGCCCCTACCTGAGACAATCGCCCAAAAAATTTAAAACTATTCACTCAGAATATGGAGACACTAAAACATGATTTTTTTTTTGTTTCAAAAATGATATTATTGTGTAAAACTTACATAAATAAAAAAAAGTTAACATATTAGGTATCGCCGCATCCATATCGACCGGATCTATAAAAATATCACATGACCTAACCCCTCAGATGAACACCGTAAACATTTTTAAATAAAAACTGTGCTAAATAAACAATTTTTTTGTCACCTTACACCACAAAAAGTGTAATAGCAAGCGATCAAAAAGTCACACGCACCACAAAATAGTGCCAACAAAACAGTCATCTCATCCCGCAAAAATCATACCCTACCCAAGGTAATCGCCCAAAAACTGAAAAAATTGTGGCTCTCAGACTATGGAAACACTAAAACATGATTTTATATTTTTTTGTTTCAAAAATGAAATCATTGTGTAAAACTTATATAAAAAAAGTATACATATTAGGTATCGCCGCGTCCGTATCGACCCGACTCTATAAAAATATCACATGACCTAACCCCTCAGATGAACAAAATAAAAAAAAGTATACATATTAGGTATCACCGCATCCGTGACACCCTTGTGTATAAAAATATCACATGATCTAACCTGTCAGATGAATGTTGTAAATAACCAAAAATATAAACAGTGTTATTTCTTGTTATCTTGCCTCACAAAAAGTGTAATATAGAGCAACCAAAAATCATATGTACCCTAAACTAGTACCAACAATACTGCCACCCTATCCCATAGTTTCTAAAATGGGGCCACTTTTTTGGAGTTTCTACTCTAGGGGTGCATCAGTGGGGCTTCAAATGGGACATGGTGTCAAAAAAAACAGTCCAGCAAAACCTGCCTTCCAAAAACCGTATGGTATTCCTTTCCTTCTGCGCCCTGCCGTGTGCCCGTACAGCGGTTTACGACCACATATGGGGTGTTTCTGTAAACTAAAGAATCAGGGCCATAAATATTGAGTTTGGTTTGGCTGTTAACCATTGCTTTGTAACTGGAAAAAAATATTAAAATGGAAAATCTGCCAAAAAAGTGAAATTTTGAAATTGTATCTCTATTTTCCATTAATTCTTGAGGAACATCTAAAGGGTTAACAATGTTTGCAAAATCAGTTTTGAATACCTTGAGGGGTGTAGTTTATATAATGGGGTCATTTTTGGGTGGTTTCTATTATGTAAGCCTCGCAAAGTGACTTCAGACCTGAACTGGTCCCTAAAAATTGGGTTTGCTTCTAAACTTCTAAGCCTTGTAACATCCCTAAAAAATAAAATATCATTCCCAAAATGATTCAAACATGAAGTAGACATATGGGAAATGTAAAGTAATAACTATTTTTGGAGGTATTATATGTATAATAGAAGTAGAGAAATTGAAACTTGGAAATTTGCAATTTTTTTTATAAATTTTTGGTAAATTTGGTATTTTTTTTTATAAATAAAAATGTATTTTTTTTTACTTCATTTTACCAGTGTCATGAAGTACAATATGTGACGAAAAAACAATCTCAGAATGGCCTGAATAAGTCAAGTTTGGAAAAAATTGCAAATTTCTAAGTTTCAATTTCTCTACTTACTAGAAATACTAGAAATACCTCCAAAAATAGTTATTACTTTACATTCCCCATATGTCTACTTCATGTTTGGATCATTTTGGGAATGATATTTTATTTTTTGGGGATGTTACAAGGCTTAGGAGTTTAGAAGCAAATCTTGAAATTTTTCAGAAATTTTCAAAAACCCAATTTTTAGGGACCAGTTCAGGTCTGAAGTCACTTTGCGAGGCTTACATAATAGAAACCACCCAAAAATGACGCCATTCTATAAACTACATTTTAATAAATTTTTTCCAGTTACAAAGCAAGGGTTAACAGCCAAACCAAACTCAATATTTATGGCCCTGATTCTGTAGTTTACAGAAACACCCCATATTTGGTCGTAAACCGCTGTACGGGCACACGGCAGGGCGCAGAAGGAAAGGAATGCCATACGGTTTTTGGAAGGCAGGTTTTGCTGGACTGGTTTTTTTGACACCATGTCCCATTTGAAGCCCCCCTGATGCACCCCTAGAGTAGAAACTCCATAAAAGTGACCCCATCTTAGAAACTACACCCCTCAAGGTATTTAAAACTGATTTTACAAACGTTGTTAACCCTTTAGGTGTTCCACAAGAATTAATGGAAAATAGAGATACAATTTCAAAATTTCACTTTTTGGGCAGATTTTCCATTTTAATATTTTTTTTCCGGTTACAAAGCAAGGGTTAACAGCCAAACCAAACTCAATATTTATGGCCTTGATTCTGTAGTTTACAGAAACACCCCATATGTGGTCGTAAACAGCTGTACGGGCACACGGCAGGGCGCAGAAGGAAAGGAATGCCATACGGTTTTTGGAAGGCAGATTTTGCTGGACTGTTTTTTTTGACACCATGTCCCATTTGAAGCCCCCCTGATGCACCCCTAGAGTAGAAACTCCAAAAAAGTGGCCCCATTTTAGAAACTACGGGATAGGGTGGCAGTATTGTTGGTACTAGTTTAGGGTACATATGATTTTGGTTGCTCTACAGGGAGTGCAGAATTATTAGGCAAATGAGTATTTTGACCACATCATCCTCTTTATGCATGTTGTCTTACTCCAAGCTGTATAGGCTCGAAAGCCTACTACCAATTAAGCATATTAGGTGATGTGCATCTCTGTAATGAGAAGGGGTGTGGTCTAATGACATCAACACCCTATATTAGGTGTGCATAATTATTAGGCAACTTCCTTTCCTTTGGCAAAATGGGTCAAAAGAAGGACTTGACAGGCTCAGAAAAGTCAAAAATAGTGAGATATCTTGCAGAGGGATGCAGCACTCTTAAAATTGCAAAGCTTCTGAAGCGTGATCATCGAACAATCAAGCGTTTCATTCAAAATAGTCAACAGGGTCGCAAGAAGCGTGTGGAAAAACCAAGGCGCAAAATAACTGCCCATGAACTGAGAAAAGTCAAGCGTGCAGCTGCCAAGATGCCACTTGCCACCAGTTTGGCCATATTTCAGAGCTGCAACATCACTGGAGTGCCCAAAAGCACAAGGTGTGCAATACTCAGAGACATGGCCAAGGTAAGAAAGGCTGAAAGACGACCACCACTGAACAAGACACACAAGCTGAAACGTCAAGACTGGGCCAAGAAATATCTCAAGACTGCTTTTTCTAAGGTTTTATGGACTGATGAAATGAGAGTGAGTCTTGATGGGCCAGATGGATGGGCCCGTGGCTGGATTGGTAAAGGGCAGAGAGCTCCAGTCCGACTCAGACGCCAGCAAGGTGGAGGTGGAGTACTGGTTTGGGCTGGTATCATCAAAGATGAGCTTGTGGGGCCTTTTCGGGTTGAGGATGGAGTCAAGCTCAACTCCCAGTCCTACTGCCAGTTTCTGGAAGACACCTTCTTCAAGCAGTGGTACAGGAAGAAGTCTGCATCCTTCAAGAAAAACATGATTTTCATGCAGGACAATGCTCCATCACACGCGTCCAAGTACTCCACAGCGTGGCTGGCAAGAAAGGGTATAAAATAAGAAAATCTAATGACCTGGCCTCCTTGTTCACCTGATCTGAACCCCATTGAGAACCTGTGGTCCATCATGAAATGTGAGATTTACAAGGAGGAAAACAGTACACCTCTCTGAACAGTGTCTGGGAGGCTGTGGTTGCTGCTGCATGCAATGTTGATGGTGAACAGATCAAAACACACAGAATCCATGGATGGCAGGCTTTTGAGTGTCCTTGCAAAGAAAGGTGGCTATATTGGTCACTGATTTGTTTTTGTTTTGTTTTTGAATGTCAGAAATGTATATTTGTGAATGTTGAGATGTTATATTGGTTTCACTGGTAAAAATAAATAATTGAAATGGGTATATGTTTTTTGTTAAGTTGCCTAATAATTATGCACAGTAATAGTCACCTGCACACGCAGATATCCCCTAATGAGTTTTTTGGGTTCATTGAGAATATGGTTGTTGTTCAATAATAAAATTAATCCTCAAAAATACAACTTGCCTAATAATTCTGCACTCCCTGTATATTACACTTTTTTGAGGCAAGATAACAAGAAATAGCTGTTTTGGCCCCGTTTTAATTTTTTGTTATTTACAACATTCTTCTGACAGGTTAGATCATGTGATATTTTTATAGACCAGGTTGTCACGGATGCGGCGATACCTAATATGTATACTTTTTTTTAAAATTTATGTACGTTTTACACAATGATTTCATTTTTGAAGCAAAAAAAATCATGTTTTAGTGTTTCCATAGTCTGAGAGCCATAATTTTTCAAGTTTTTGGGCGATTACTTTGGGTAGGGTATGATTTTTGCGGGATGAGATGACGGTTTTATTGGCACTATTTTGGGATGCGTGTGACTTTTTGATTGCTTGCTATTACACTTTTTGTGATGTAAGGTGAAAAAAAATTGTTTATTTAGCACAGTTTTTATTTTACATTTTTTACGGTGTTCATCTGAGGGGTTAGGTCATGTGATATTTTCATAGAGCCGGTCGATACGGACACGGCGATACCTAATATGTATACTTTTTTTTATTTATGTAAGTTTTACACAATAATATAATTTTTGAAACAAAAAATAAATAATGTTTTAGTGTCTCCATATTCTGAGAGCCATAGTTTTTTCAGTTTTTGGGCGATTATCTTAGGTAGGGTTTTATTTTTTGCGGGATGAGATGACGGTTTGATTGGCAGTATTTTGGTGGGCAAACGCCTTTTTGATCGCTTGCTGTTGTACTTTCTGTGATGTAAGGTGACAAAAAATGGTTTATTTAGCACAGTTTTTATTTTTTACGGTGTTCATCTGAGGGGTTAGGTCATGTGATATGTTTATAGAACCGGTCGATACGGACGCGTTGATACCTAATATTTATACTTTTTTTTACCCCCCTATTTTTTACTCATTTTTTTTTTACTTTATTTGGCGAAAAAGACGTTTTTGTTTATTTTCACTTGAAACTTTTAATTTTTGGGGGGGAAACTTTATTTTTTCAACTTTTTTTTCACTTTTTTTTTCCCACTTTTGGGGGTATATTCCTTTACAATGCATTCTAATACTTCTGTATTGGAATGCATTGGCTGTATGAGTAATGCCTCATTCACACGTCAGTGTTTGGTTAGTGATTTTCATCAGTGATTTTGAGTCAAAACCAGGTGCAGGTCTAAACACAGAACACGTGCAGATTTTTCCCTTATACCTTATGTCTGTGGAGGCTCCACTCCTGGTTTTGGCTCACAATCACTTATGAAAATCACTGACCAAACACTGACGTGTGAATGAGGCTTAATACTGTGTATTACTCATACAGCTTCCGGGGCCTGTGAGATCCAGGGGGCTGGATCTCACAGGCTCTTCACCGGAAGGCAGCGCAGATGCCTCAGGAAGGCATCGCGCTGCCTTCCATGCCATCGGGTCCCCCCCACAGCCCCATGGGGACCCGATGGCACAGCCGCCGCACTATAGAAAGCCGCAGGTCTGAATTGACCTGCGGTTTGCGGCGATCGCCGACAGGGGGGGGGGGGGGGTCGCGCGACCATCCCCCGCGCATTTAGCCTAGGTGCCTGCTCAATGATTTGAGCAGGCACCAGGTTCCGATCACCGCCCGCCGGGCGGCGGTGATTGGAACTATACACGACGTACCGGTAAGTCATGGGTCCCTAAGGGGCTAAAGTTATCAGCACTTAAAGTGACACTGGTCAGATTTGCAAAAAATGGCGTAAGTCCTTAAGGTGAAATAGGGCTGAGTCCTTAAGGGGTTAATATGCTCACCCCTCTCGCATATGAAGAATATACTGAATGGAAGGAGTGCTGCATCCACGGCCTGGAAACCCCAACAATCTTCTCGCTCGTCAGGTGTGTTTCTTGCAAGCAGACTGTAGCAGGGAGAGACCTGTGTATTGCGGAAAAAACCACAACTCTCTTTTTATGCTCCTGCTCAAGCCCCTAATATTCCACGAGATAATTCTCATGTAATTTATTCTTGGATTTAGCCGTTATCTGGGTATTATTCGGGCCCCGAAGGACGGGAGGGAGAGAGTAGCACGGAATGGGAGAGAAAAGGAGCAGAAAAAAAAACCACACAAACGGCACACCTAACCCCACCTTCCATCCCTTCTGAATGAGCCAGGATAGCCTCAGCCCTGGTTCTCTAACCTAGCATAGCCCCCATTAGCCCCTCATGTCAGCCATAAGCCCCCAATTAGCCCCTCATGTCAGCCATAAGCCCCTCATTAGCCCCTCATGTCAGCCATAAGCCCCCCATTAGCCCCTCATGTCAGCCATAAGCCCCCCATTAGCCCCTCATGTCAGCCATAAGCCCCCATTGGCCCGTCATGTCAGCCATAAGCCCCCATTAGCCCCTCATGTCAGCCATAAGCCCCCTATTAGCCCCTCATGTCAGCCATAAGCCCCCATGTCAGCCATAAGCCCCCCATTAGCCCCTCATGTCAGCCATAAGCCCCCCATTAGCCCCTCATGTCAGCCATAAGCCCCCCATTGGCCCTTCATGTCAGCCATAAGCCCCTCATTAGCCCCTCATGTAAGCCATAAGCCCCCCATTAGACCCTCATGTCAGCCATAAGCCCCCCATTAGCCCCTCATGTCAGCCATTAGCCCCTCATGTCAGTCATTAGCCCCTCATGTCAGCCATAAGCCCCCATTAGCCCCTCATGTCAGCCATAAGCCTTCCATTAGCCCCTCATGTCAGCCATAAGCCCCCCATTAGCCCCTCATGTCAGCCCCATGTCCCCCAGGTCAGCCATCAGCCCACAGTGCAAATAAAAAAAAACAAAAAAAACCCACTTACCTCTCCTGCTCCTGGTCACCATCGCGATCCTCTTCATTCTGCTGTCGCCTGGCTGTGTATAGCGGCGCACAGCGTGAGGTCACAGAGAGACCTCACGCTGTGCGCAGCCATGCACAGCCGATAGCCGAGCCGAGGACCAGGAAGCGCTGTACTAATGGAAGCGCTTCATTAGTACAGAGTTAAAGACTGCCCTGATCGCCGCGGCCCGGCTAACAATCCTCCGCGGTCCGGTCCTGGGCCGCGGCCCGGCGGTTGGGGACCGCTGCATTACAATATACAACAATCGGTATACTCCAATATAATGCTGCCACCTGCTGGCCTAAACTGGAATATACATGTAAAAAGGCATTGGTGCTCCAGCAGGCCCTGGCCTTTAGTAACATAGTAACATAGTACATAAGGCCGAAAAAAGACATTTGTCCATCCAGTTCAGCCTGTCATCCTGCAAGTTGATCCAGAGGAAGGCAAAAAAAAACTGTTTGGTAGAAGCCAATTTTCCCCACTTTAGGGGAATCAAAAATCAGAATAACTCCCTGGATCAACGACCCCTCTCTAGTAGATATAGCCTGTAATATTATTACACTCCAGAAATACAGTTGTGTTCAAAATTATTCAACCCCCACTGAAATTGAGTGTTTTGGCCAGTTTGACATTGATTTTGATCATTTTAGTCATCTTGTCTACAATTAAATCAAAGAGGCATTTGTAAGTCAGACAAATATAACATAACATTTATAATGAAATAACCACAAATGTCTTTTCTGTGCTCACATCATTATCAGTTTTATTCAACCCCCAAGTGACATTCAATCTTAGTACTTAGTACAACATCCTTTTCCAGTTATAACAGCTTTTAAACGTGAAGCATAGCTTAACACAAGTGTCTTGCAGCGATCTACGGGTATCTTCGCCCATTCTTCATGGGCAAAAGCCTCCAGTTCAGTCACATTCTTAGGCTTGCGCGCTGCAACTGCTTTCTTTAAGTCCCACCAGAGGTTCTCAATCGGATTTAAGTCTGGTGAATGCGATGGCCACTTCAAAATGTTCCAGCCTTTAATCTGCAACCATGCTCTAGTGGACTTGGAGGTATGCTTGGGATCATTGTCCTGTTGAAAGGTCCAACGTCTCCCAAGCCTCAGGTTTGTGACTGACTGCATCACATTTTCATCCAATATCTCCTGGTACTGAAGAGAATTCATGGTACCTTGCACACGCTGAAGCTTCCCTGTACCTGTAGAAGCAAAACAGCCCCAAAGCATGATTGACCCCCCGCCATGCTTCACAGTAGGCAAGGTGTTCTTTTCTTCATAGGCCTTGTTCTTCCTCCTCCAAACATAGCGTTGATCCATGGGCCCAAACAGTTCTAATTTTGTTTCATCAGTCCACAGAACACTATCCCAAAACTTTTGTGGTTTGTCCACATGACTTTTGGCATACTGCAGTCGACTCTTCTTATTCTTTGGAGACAGCAAGGGGGTGCGCCTGGGAGTTCTGGCATGGAGGCCTTCATTATGCAGTGTGCGCCTTATTGTCTGAGCTGAAACTTCAGTACCCACATCTGACAAATCTTTTTTCAGTTCCTCAGCAGTCACACGGGGACTTTTCTCCACTTTGCGCTTCAGGTAGCGCTCAGCAGTCGAAGTCAGCATCTTCTTTCTGCCACGACCAGGTAGCGTTTCAACAGTGCCCTTTGCTTTGAATTTGCAAATGATGCTTCCTATGGTGTCTCTTGGTATATTTAACATCTTTGCAATCTTCTTATAGCCATTGCCCTTCCTGTGAAGAGAAATCACCTCTTCTCTTGTCTTCCTGGACCATTCTCTTGACTTTACCATGTTTGTAAACACATCAGTAAATGTCTAGAAGGAGCTGAGTATCACAGTCCTTTTAAATCTGCCTAATTGGTGCTTATTATGCTTGATTGCTGCTCCTTGACATCTACAGGTGTTTTCAATACCTGATCGAAAACACTTGAATGAACCTCTGTTCTTAAGAGTGGTAGTCTTTAAGGGGTTGAATAATTGTGTCAATGAAGAAATCACAAAAAAAACATTTAATACTGTATTACAAAAACAATTGATGTCATTTTAGTTGCATTTGGTTCTTTAAAAAGTCCTTATAGAATACTGAAAAAGAGCTGTGTACTGACTCGTACACAATGTGATACCTCTTGGCGCAAAACCACAACTGCGAATGACGTCTTTTTAAAACGTTATTTATTCATTCGAGTGACAACGCGTTTCGGAGTGAGAATACTCCTTTATCAAGTCTTTGGAGCTGGGTACATACAGTTGGTGCGACTGATCCAAATGCTTGGTGTCGGGGTCCTGTATGTGCCCCAAGCTGCGCTACACATACAGGACCCCGACACCAAGCATTTGGATCAGTCGCACCAACTGTATGTACCCAGCTCCAAAGACTTGATAAAGGAGTATTCTCACTCCGAAACGCGTTGTCACTCGAATGAATAAATAACGTTTTAAAAAGACGTCACTCGCAGTTGTGGTTTTGCGCCAAGAGGTATCACATTGTGTACGAGTCAGTACACAGCTCTTTTTCAGTATTCTACATCACTCCTCTGGAGTGCTGGCAACTCCAAGGATTGAGAAGATACCGGCAGCATACCCCCCTTTGATCGACCCTCTCTCCCCCCCTCCGCCTTTGCAAGTGTTGTACTGACACAAGCACAACACCAGAAGGTGAGTGTAATAATTGAAACAGTACACTCTCTAAATCTGATACCAAAAACTACTACCCTATGAGCGCCTTGTTTCCCGTTTATTTTGCCATAATTGCTCCTTAAAAAGTCCTTGTAAGATTTCATTCTGAACACAATTACAAATGTACACTAAATTCCCTAAAACCCTTTACAGCATTGGGGGTTGAATAATTTGGAACACAACTGTACATCCAGGCCCCTCTTGAATTCCTTTATTGTACTCACCATCACCACCTCCTCAGGCAGAGAGTTCCATAATCTCACTGCTCTTACCGTAAAGAATCCTCTTCTATGTTTGTGTACAAACCTTCTTTCCTCCAGAGGCAGAGGATGTCCCCTCATCACAGTCACAGTCCTGGGGATAAATAGATGATGGGATAGATCTCTGTACAGACCCCTGATCTATTTATACAAAGTAATTAGATCTCCCCTCAGTCGTCTTTTTTCTAAAGTGAATAACCCTAATTTTGATAATCTTTCAGGGTACTGTAGTTGCCCCATTCCAGTTATTACTTTAGTTGCCCTCCTCTGGACCCTCTCAAGCTCTGCTATGTCTGCCTTGTTCACAGGAGCCCAGAACTGTACACAGTACTCCATGTGTGGTCTGACTAGCGATTTGTAAAGTGGTAGGACTATGTTCTTATCACGGGTATCTATGCCCCTTTTGATGCAACCCATTATCTTATTGGCCTTGGCAGCAGCTGCCTGACACTGGTTTTTGCAGCTTAGTTTGCTGTTTATTAAAATTCCTAGATTCTTTTCCATGTCAGTGTTACCCAGTGTTTTACCATTTAGTATGTGTTCCTTCCCATGTGCATAACTTTACATTTGTCAGTGTTAAACCTCATCTGCCACTTATCTGCCCAAGCCTCCAATCTATCCAGATCCCTCTGTAGTAGTATACTGTCCTCTTCAGTGTTAATTACTTTACACAGTTTAGTGTCATCTGCGAAAATTGATATTTTACTATGCAAGCCTTCTACAAGATCATTAATAAATATATTGAAGAGAATAGGGCCCAATACTGACCCCTGAGGTACCCCATTAGTGACAGTGACCCAATCTGAGTGTGTACCGTTAATAACCACCCTTTATTTTCTATCACTCAGCCAGTTACTTACCCACATACAGACATTTTCTCCCAGTCCGAGCATTCTCATTTTATATACTAACCTTTTATGTGGTACAGTGTCAAATGCTTTGGAGAAGTCCAGATATACGACATCCATTGATTCGCCGCTGTCAAGTCTAGAACTTACCTCCTCATAGAAACTGATTAAATTAGTTTGGCATGACCGATCCCTCATGAAGCCATGCTGATATGGCATTAATTGCTTATTTTCATTGAAGTGCTCCAGGATAGCATCTCTTAGAAAACCTTCAAACAGTTTACCCACAACACATGTTAAACTTACCGACCTATAGTTTCCAGGCTCGGTTTCTGGACCCTTTTTGAATATTGGCACCACATTTGCTATGCGCCAATCCTGTGGGACATTCCCTGTCAGTATAGAGTCTGAAAATATCAGAAATAAGGGTCTGGCTATGACATTACTTAATTTCCTTAGGATACGGGGGTGTTTGCCATCCGATTCTGGCGATTTGTCTATTTTAATCTTTTAAAGTCGCTGTTGTACTTCTTCCTGGGTCAGACAGGACACTTTTAATGGGGAATTTATTTTTACATTCAGCATTTCATCTGACAGTTTATTTTCCTCAGTGAATACATTGGAGAAAAAAATATTTAACAGCTTTGATTTCTCCTCGTCGCTCTCTGCGACTCCCCCCTCATTACTCTTTAAAGGGCCGACACCTTCAGATTTATACTTTTTAACATTTATATAATTGAAGAACATTTTAGGGTTAGTTTTACTCTCTTTGGCAATTAATCTCTCGGTCTCTAGTTTGGCCGCTTTTATTTGTTTTTTACATGTTCTATTTTTTTGCTTATAGTTTTTCAGTGCTTCCGTGCTACCCTCCTGTTTTAGTGATTTATATGCTTTATTTTTGTCATTCATTGCTTTCTTTACAGTTCTATTTATCCACATTGGTTTATTTTTGTTCCTTAACCTTTTATTCCCATACGGTATGTACCTCTCACAATGAGATTTTAGGATGCTTTTAAAGATATCCCATTTTGTGGCTGTATTTTTATTTTTGAGGACTTTGTCCCAGTTAGTTAGGCCTATGGCATCTCTTAGTTGGCTAAATTTAGCTTTTTTGAAGTTTGGTATTTTTGTTCCTCCCTGTAGAAACGCTCTTTTGAATGATAATTGGAAGGTTATTACTTTATGGTCACTATTTCCCAGGTGTCCCCCAACCTGCACGTCTGTTGTTCTGTCAGACCTATTGGTTAATACTAAGTCCAGTATGGCCGTCCCTCTAGTCGGGTCCTGGGAGAGGTAATTGTCTTTGGTTATTGCCAAGAACCTGTTTCCTTCATGAGATATACAAGTTTCAGTTTCCCAGTCTATATCTGGGTAGTTGAAGTCCCCCATAATAACCACCTTATTATGATTTGCCGCCTTGTCTATCTCGTTTAGTAGTAGATTTTCTGTGTATATTAGGTGGTTTATAGTAAACTCCCATTAGTAATTTATTATTGTTTTTAGCTCCATGTATCTCTACCCGCAGTGACTCCACATGTTCATGTCCCTCACTTATATATTCCCGGAGTGTGGGCTTTAGACAAGACTTTACATAAAGGCATACCCCCCCCCCCCCCGCCCCCCCTCTCCGGTTTTGACAATCCTTTCTAAACAGACTGTAACCTTGTACATTAACTGCCCAGTCATAGCTATCATCCAGCCATGTTTCCGTTATTCCCACTATGTCATAGTTCTCCTCCCACATCACTAATTCCAGTTCCCCAGTTTTATTAGTCAGGCTTCTGGCATTAGTATACATACATTTGAGAAGTTTATGTATATTTTTTACCCTACACCTTTCCTTCTGAACTGTTCTAGTCCCTCCTTCCATTCCTCCCCCAGTCCCAGTACCTTGCCCCCGGTCTCTAACTGCACTATCTTCCCCTCCTATAATGTAATTTCCCTCCCCCTCAGTCCCTAGTTTAAAAACTCCTCCAACCTTCTAGCCATCTTCCTCCCCAACACAGCTGCCCCTTCCCTATCGAGGTGCAGCCCGTCCCTACGATAGAGCCTGTAGCCGAGAGAGAAGTCGGCCCAGTTCTCCAGGAACTCATCCCCTCCTTCCTAAACCAGTTCTTGACCCACTTGTTAATCTCCCTAATCTCCCGCTGCCTTTCTTGAATGGCCCGTGGTACAGGCAGTATTTCGGAAAATACTACCTTTGAGGTCCTTGCCCTAAGCTTTTGAACAAAAACCCTGAAATCATTTTTAAGGACTCTCCACCTAACTCTAACTTTGTCATTGGTTCCAATATGGACCATGACCGCTGGATCTTCTCCAGTCCCTCCCAGTAATCAGTCAACCCGATCCGCGATGTGTCGAACTCTAGCGCCAGGAAGACAGCACACTGTTCAGCGATCATGGTCTTTGTGACAGGTTGCCCTATCTGTTCCCCTAATAATGAGAGTGCTGGTAGAGTCTCCCACTACCAGCACCTGTCTGGCCTGCCCTGCTCTCCTGGTTCCCAGCTTACTGGAGCTGACATTCCCCTGACTGGCAGTGGAAGTGTCCGGCTGCAGCAGTGCCGTCCCTGGACTGAAATCCCCCTCATCTGCCAAACGTGCAAACTTGTTGGGGTGTGTCAGATCAGGGCTAGCCTCCCTGGCACTCTTCCCTCTACCCCGCTTTCTAACTGTTACCCAGCTAGCTACCTCACTTTCCTCAGCCTCCTCTCTGTCACCCTCCCCCTCATCTACCCCAAAGAGTGCTTGCTTGGTGAGAAGCAAACTTTTTTGCGAATTGTCAATGCCTCTCAGTGTTGCAACTTGCCCGTTTAGACAATGAATGGCTCCCCCGATCACTGCCTGAGAGAACCGTTCCAAACCTGTAAGTGCAGCACTTCTGGGTTTTGTGCTCTCAGATCTAAGGGGTTAAATGTTCGCTACTGACATTTTTACCGGTTGAAAACATTAGCCCTAGGTGTCTGCTGTGTAAAACAGTAGGCACCCGGCAGTTATGGCGTCCACTCCACTCAGGAGCGGACGCCATATTTAAAGACCTGACATGTTATGTACTATTATGTCACATGTCGGTTAGGCGTTAATGTATATTGAAAGTATGTTTATAATTTACAAAAATGTTACAAAATACCTCACTTATTTCTATATTTTACCTTGCAGAATCTAGTCCAGGGAATAAATTCATCTGTACTGTTCATGTTAGTAGCTGCAGAATAAAGAACATGAAAATTAATGATGTAATTAATTTATAGCAATTTGCATAGAATCCAGTCATAAGCCTGCTTATACCGCACATATTAACATGGTAACATAGACTGAAAAAAAGACATTTGCCATCCAGTTCAGCTTGTTATCCTGCAAGTTGATCCAGATGAAGGCCAAAAAAAAAACTGTGAGGTAGAAGCCAATTTTTCTCATTTTAGGGGGAAAAAATCCTTCTCAACTCTAATCACTTAATCAGAATAACTTCCTGGATCAACAACTCTTCTCCAGAAATCTAGTAACGATAACCTGTAATATTATTACACTCCAGAAATACATCCAGGCCCCTCTTAAACTGTTTTAGTGAATTCACCCTCACCACCTCCTCGGGTAGAGAGTTCCATAGTCTCCCTGCTCTTACCGTAAAGAATCCTCTTCTACTGTATTTTTGTGTAGAAACCTTCTTTCCTCTAGACATAAACACTGTCCCCTCATTGCAGACACAGTCCTAGGTATAAATAGATCATGGGAGAGATCTTTGTACTGACCACTGATGTATTTATACATAGTTATTAGATCTACCCTCGGTCTCCATTTTTCTAAACTGAATAACCCTAATTTTGATCATTTTTCTGGGTACTGTAGTCCACCCATTCCAGTTATTACTTTAGTTGCCCTCCTCTGAACCCTCTCCAGCTCTGCTATGTCTTGTTCACAGGAGCCCAGAAGTATACACAATACTCACTGTGTGGTCTGACTAGTGGCAGGCATCACATGCATCTATGCCCCTTTTGATGCACCCCATAACCTTACTAGCCTTGGAAGCAGCTATCTGACACTCTACAGTTATGGTTACTTTCACACCAGCATTTTTGCTGGATCGGTAATGAATCAGCAAAAATGCTTCAGTCACGATAATAGAACCGTCGTGAACACCATTGTCAGTCAATGGGTAATTGATCCGTTTTCTATTGTGTCCGATAAAACAGATCTGTCCCCATTGACTTACATTGTGAGTCATGATGGATCCGTCTTGCTCCACACCACATCGCAGACATAAAAATGCTGCTTGCAGCGTTATTCTGTCTGCAATGGGGACGCAACCAAACAGAACTTAATGCATTTTGGTGCATTACGTTTCGTTCAGTTCAGTTTAGTCCCCATTGACAATGAATGGGGACAGAACGGAAGCATTTTTCTCTGGTATTGAGATCCTATGACAGATCTCAATAGTGGACAGGTAAAGGGCAGATGTGAAAGTAGCCTAAGTTTGCGTTCCACTAAAATTCTTAAGTTCTTTTCCATGTCAGTATTACCCAGTGTTTTACCATTTAGAATGTGCAGGTGACTTGCATTATTTCTTCCCATGTGCATAACCTTACATTTGTCAGTGTTAAACTTCATCTGCCAAGTCCTTGCCCAAGCCTCCAATCTATCAAGATACATCTGTAGCAGTACACTGTTCTCTTTGGTGTTAATTATTTTACACAGTTTATGGTCATCTGCAAAAATTGATATTTTACTGCGCAAGTCTTTAACAAGATAATAAAGTAGTGAAAAGAAAAGAGCCCCAATACTAGTTTGTGCCATGTGACATGGAACAGCACAAAAATAAGCGCAAGGGGTGAACCACAGATTGCCAGACAGGGATGAGACAAGGCATTTTAGTACCCTAGGCAGATAAGAATAGTTGGTCAATCTGCCCCCTTCAAAGTGATAAAATCAATTTACAATGATCGGTGAGTGGGTCATTTGTAGAGCAGAAGCTAACTGACACACTGGTGATCTATAGAAGTGAATGAGTGAAGTAGCTGGATTCCAGTGATTACTCACTTTCAAAGACTCCATAGACAATGGTCCACAATTAGGTCATCAGAATGTGAGAGAGCAGGGATCCTACCGATCAGGCAGTCTGTTTTGAGTGGCAACACCAGATTCAGAGATGCCAGAAAAAGGTATGATAATCACCACCCAACATTTCTCGAATTCGGGTTCGGGTTCAGTTCCATGCTTCTTCCGAAGTCGATTCGCTCATCCCTAATAATAATGGTCTTGAATTTCCTCCATTTGTACACAATTTGTCTAATTGTAGATTGTTGGAGTCCAAACTCTTTAAACTCTTCAGGACACAGGGCGTACAGGTACGCCCTTATGTCCTGGTACTTAAGGACACAGGGCGTACCTGTACGCCCTGTGTATTTCTGATCACCGCCGTGCAGGTCTGAATTGACCTGCGGAAGCCGGTGCCTGCTCAAATCATTGAGCAGGCACCACGGCTAAATGCCCGGGGGGGTCCCGTGACTCCCCATGTTGGTGATCGCCGCAAACCGCAGGTCAATTCAGACCTGCGGTTTGTGGCTTTTACCTATTGCGGCGGCGGCGGGCGGTGCCATCGGGTCCCCATGCGGCTGTAGGGGGGACCTGATGGCATGAAAGGCAGCGCGATGTCTAAGGATCTGACAGGCCGGAAGCTGTATGAGTAATACACACAGTATTACTCATACAGCCAATGCATTCCAATACAGAAGTATTGAAATGCATTGTAAAGGATTAGACCCCCAAAAGCTCAAGTCCCAAAGTGGGACAAAAAATTAAGTTAAAAAAAAGTTGAAAAAATAAAGTTTTCCCCCCCAAAAATTTAAGTTTCAAGTAAAAATAAACAAAAACGTAATTTTCCCCAAATAAAGTAAAAAAAAAATTGGTAAAAAATAGGGGGAAAAATAAAAAGTAAACATATTAGGTATCGCCGCGTCTGAATCGACCGGCTCTATAAACATATCACATGACCCAACCCCTCAGATGAACACCGTAAAAATAATTAAAAAAAATAAACTGTGCTAAATAAACCATTTTTTGTAATAGCAAGCGATCAAAAAGTGTAATAGCAAGCGATCAAAAAGTCATATGCACCCCAAAATAGTGCCAATCAAACCGTCATCTCATCCCGCAAAAAATGAGACCCTACCTAAGATAATCACCCAAAAACTGAAAAAAACTATGGCTCTCAGACTATGGAGACACTAAAACATGATTTTTTTTTGCTTCAAAAATGATATTATTGTGTAAAACTTACATAAATAAAATAAAAGTATACATATTAGGTATCGCCGCGTCCGTATCAACTGGCTTTATAAAAATATCACATGACCTAACCCCTCAGATAAACACCGTAAAAATTTTAAAATAAAAATTGTGCTAAATAAACCATTTTTTGTCACCTTACATCACAAAAAGTGTAATATCAAGCGATCAAAAAGTCACACGCACCCCAAAATAGTGCCAATAAAACCGTCATCTCATCCCGCAAAAATCATACCCTACCCAAGGTAATCGCCCAAAAACTGAAAAAATTATGGCTCTCAGACTATGGAAACACTAAAACATGATTTTTTTTGCTTCAAAAATGAAATCATTGTGTAAAATTTACATAAATAAAAAAAAGTATACATATTAGGTATCGCCACATCCGTGACAACCTGGTCTATAAAAATACCACATGATCTAACCTGTCAGATGAATGTTGTAAATAACAAAACAAAAAACGGTGCCAAAACAGCTATTTCTTGTTACCTTGCCTCACAAAAAGTGTAATATAGAGCAACCAAAAATCATATGTACCCTAAACTAGTACAAACAAAACTTCCACCCTATCCCGTAGTTTCTAAAATGGGGTCACTTTTTTGGAGTTTCTACTCTAGGGGTGCATCAGGGGGGCTTCAATAAATATTAAGTTTTGTTTGGCTGTTAACCCTTGTTTTGTTACTGGAAAAAATGGATTAAAATGGAAAATTTGTCCAAAAATTTAAATTCTGAAATTTCACCTCCATTTGCCAATAATTCTTGTGGAACACCTAAAGGGTTAACGACGTTTGTAAAATCAGTTTTGAATACCTTGAGGGGTGTAGTTTCTTAGATGGGGTCACTTTTATGGAGTTTCTACTCTAGGGTTGCATCAGGGGGGCTTCAAATGGGACATGGTGTCAAAAAAAACAGTCCAGCAAAATCTGCCAAAAACCGTATGGCATTCCTTTTCTTCTGCGCCCTGCCGTGTGCCCGTACAGTAGTTTACGACCACATATGGGGTGTTTCTGTAAACTACAGAATTAGGGCCATAAATATTGAGTTTGGTTTGGCTGTTAACCCTTGCTTTGTAATTGAAAAAAAATTATTAAAATGGAAAATCTGCCAAAAAAGTAAAATTTTTAAATTGTATTTCTATTTTCCATTAATTCTTGAGGAACACCTAAAGGGTTAACAAAGTTTGTAAAATCAGTTTTGAATACCTTTATGGGTGTAGTTTCTAGAATGGGGTCATTTTTGGGTGGTTTCTATTATGTAAGCCTCGAAAAGTGACTTCAGACCTGAACTGGTCCCTAAAAATTGGGTTTTTGAAAATTTCTGAAAAATTTCAAGATTTGCTTCTAAACTTCTAAGCCTTGTAACATCCCCAAAAAATAAAATATAATTCCCAAAATGATTCAAACATGAAGTAGACAATGTGGAATGTAAAGTAATAACTATTTTTGGAGGTATTACTATGTATTATAGAAGTAGAGAAATTGAAACTTGGAAATTTACAATATTTTACTAATGTTTTGCTAAATTTAGTATTTTTTTTTATAAATAAAAATGAAATTTTTTGACTTCATTTTACCAGTGTCATGAAGTACAATATGTGACGAACAAACAATCTCAGAATGGCCTGGATAAGTCAAAGCGTTTTAAAGTTATCACCACTTAAAGTGACACTGGTCAGATTTGCAAAAAATGGCCTGGTCCTTAAGGTGAAATTAGGCTGTGTCCTTAAGGAGTTAAAGGGCATCTGTCAGCAGATTTTTACCTATGAAACTCGCCAACCTGTTGCATGGGTGCTTGGCAGCTGAAGGCATCTGTGTTTTGTGTCCTTATATGACCGCTTTGCTTAGAAAAATTATGTTTAATATATGTAAATGTGTCGCTTGGAGAAAAAGGCGTGTTGCTGTTATATAAAGAGCCTCAGCTGCTGCGCTCAATCCATTTTGATTGACAGGGCCAGGCATGATGTCGTTTACACTGCCTGGCCCTCTCAATTAACCCCTTAAGGACCGGGCTAATTTTCACCTTAAGGCCTCATGCACACGACCGTATGGCTTTTTCAGTGTTTTGCGGTCCATTTTTCACGGATCCGTTGTTCCGTTTTTTGTTTCCGTTGTGTTTCCGTTTCTGTTCCGTTTTTCCGTTCCGTTTTTCCGTATGGCATATACAGTATACAGTAATTACATAGATGAAATTTGGCTGGGCATAACATTTTCAATAGATGGTTCAGCAAAAAACGGAACGGAAACGGAAGACATACGGATGCATTTCCGTATGTGTTCCGTTTTTTTTTGCGAACCCATTGACTTGAATGGAGCCAAGCACCGTGATTTGCGGACAAGAATAGGACATGTTCTATCTTTTCACGGTACGGAAATACTGAAATACTGAAACGGAATGCACACGGAGACACTTCAGTATTTTTTGCTGAACCATTGAAATGAATGGTTCAGTATATGTTCCGTATACTGAACTACAAAAACGGCCAGTATACTGAACGCAAAAAACTGTCGTGTGCATGAGCCCTAAGGACCAGGCCATTTTTTGCAAATCTGACCAGTGTCACTTTATGTGTGAATAACTTTAAAACGCTTTTTTTTATCCAGGCCATTCTGAGATAGTTTTTTCATCACATATTGTACTTCATGACACTGGTAAAACGGAGTAAAAAATTATTTTTATTTATAAAAAAAATACCAAATTTACCAAGAATTTGGAAAAATTAGCAAATTTCCAAGTTTCAGTTTCTCTACTTATAAAATACATAGTAATACCTCAAAAAATAGTTATTAATTTACATTACCCATATGTCTACTTCATGTTTGGATCATTTTGTGAATGCCATTTTATTTTTTGGGGACGTTACAAGGCTTAGAAGTCTCCTCCGGCTGGCCCTGTCAGCATTTCAAATCCTGCGCCTGTCTTCATTCGGCGCAGGCGCTCTGAGAGGAGGCTCGCCTCCTCAGCACTCCCTCAGTGCGCCTGCGGCGATGACGTCTTCTCTTTCGGTGACGTCATCGGTGCAGGCGCACTGAGGGAGTGCTGTGGAGGCGAGCCTCCTTCTCTCAGAGCGCCTGCGCCGAATGAAGACAGGCGCAGGATTTGAAAAGCTCCCCAAAAAAAATTGTGTTTTGGGGGTGACAGAAGCCTTTTAACTCTTTTTTTTTTTTTAACTCGTTTTATTAAAGGAAAATAAGACAAGTATGGTACACACAGGACATCATAATGACCCACGCATGGGCCAATCAGGAATGCAGATACAATGCTTTTTTGAGGCTAAAATAACATGTAGCTGAAGTCATATATGTAGATTTTACATGATAGTTGCACAGATGATGCATTTATAAAACAGAACGATACAGGCACATTACATACTCAAATGAACAGTTAGTAGTAAATGCAGGGCTGTCCATCAGACACCACCTCATGTGTTAAGAGAGCCCCTAAGGGTCGCCAGCTGTCGAGTGCAGGCGCGAATTATGCAGAGTAAGTGGAGATGAACACCAATCGCCCCAAACCCTATCAAATTTTTGCGGGCATCCCCTATGATTATAGACTATATTCTCCATGGAAACCGCACTATTTACCAGAGAGAGCCACTGTCCCTTTGAGGGGGGGAATCTCCTATCCATCGAAGAGCAATCGCCTTCCTAGCTAAAAACAGTGTTCTTTTCAAGAAAATTCTATGATAATGTGACCAAGACTCCTCATCCACTATGCCCAGGATACACATCTTGGGGCACAGCTGCAATGTCGGAGGGACCAGGGCCTTGAGAACCTCCAGTACCGATACCCAATACTGATGGATGATTGGGCAATCCCAGATCATATGCCAAAAGTTAGCACCCTCCGCACTGCATCTATGACACCTGGAGTGATCAATCCTACCCATCTTTTGAAGTCTAGTGGGAGTTAGATAGCTGTAGTGTAGGATAAAGAGCTGAATCAGTCTGTTGTTAATAGAAGGGGACACTCTAGTTGGGGCTACCAGAGCCTCCCCCCACTCCTCAGAAGTCAACGAAGGTATGAGCATCTTCCACCTGCCCTCGACAGCCAATGGGGTCACCAGCATACGACAATCAAGCAAATGAGTGTAAAGGACTGATACTATCCCTCTAGGGCCCTGGGATCTCAGAACCCCAATGATAGGATACTTAGATATGCATCTATTTCCACCTCGAAATTGGGCCTGTAGTGCATGTCGCAGCTGGAGGTACCTGTAGAAGAGGGTATGCGGCACCAGAAATCTGTCTTGGATTTGAGAGAATGTGATCAGCTGACCTCCCTCATATATATCCCCCAATACTCGAATCCCATGTCTCCTCCACTCTGATACCCCTTCTAACCGTGATAAATGGGGGAACATGCAGTTATCCCATATGGGAATCTCACTAGGTAGATCTTTATACGTATTCAACTTGGACGCCTGCCATATCTGATGGGCTAATTTGTGAATTGGAAGAGTGCACTTTTGTAAATGTCCATAGCCTTCTAGTACGGGCCATAATGTAGAAACTTGCAGATGCTCATGCAAATAAGATTCTGCATTGGGCCTTGGGGCCTCAGTGACCCAGTACCTCAAAAATCTTAACTGACTTGCTATAAAGTATAGAAAAAAGTCAGGAAGGGCAGCACCCCCTTGCAGTTTTGACCTCTGAAGAACCGGGAGCGAGAGCTTCCTTCTAGCCTTACCCCAGACAAAGGCCGTGATCAGAGCGTGAATGCGCTTAAAGAATCCTTGGGGAATCGGGGTGCAGGCATGAGACAACAGGTATAAACCCTTGGGTAACAGAACCATTTTCACCAGGTTCAATCTTCCCATAGCTGACAATGGGAGGGACTCCCACGTTTTTATTTTATCCTGAAACATTGTGTCTAGGGGCTTGATATTCAAGGTATAGGAGAGCTGCGGTGCCTTAGTGATCACTACCCCTAGATATTTGAACCTATCAACTACAGGCAAATTGTAGTGACAATCCGGCCATTCGTGTGCCCATAGAGGCATGATGGCAGACTTTCCCCAATTTATGTGTAGTCCAGAATATCGCCCAAAGGACGCAATGACTTCGATCGCTCTCGGGAGGGACACTTCCGGGTCAGACATGAACAGGATCAGGTCGTCCGCATACAATCCTATTCTATCCTCCCTGCCTCCTGCAGACACCCCTGTGTAGATTGGACCCTGTCTAATTCTTATTGCCAGGTGTTCTATCGCTATTGCGAACAAAAGAGGCGAGAGCGGGCATCCCTGCCTAGTTCCCCTAAGTAGAGAGATCTTTTCAGAGTATGAGCCATTGAGCTGGATACATGCAGAGGGATAATTATAGAGTATGCCAATCCATCTAATAAAATTGGGACCAAAGCCAAAGCTCCTCAACACAGCTGTTAAGAAGGGCCACTCTAGGGAGTCAAAAGCTTTAGCCGTGTCTAGAGAGGCTAATGCCCACCTTGCTTTCTCGGCAACCCCCACCTGCGCAATCACTTGCGCTCTCCTGATGTTATCCGAGGTGGATTTCCCTGGCATAAAACCTGATTGGTCAGAGTGTATCACAGACGTTATCACCTTGTTCAATCTGTTAGCTAGAATCCTAGTCAGGATTTTATAATCCAAGTTCAAAAGCGAAATTGGACGATAAGATCCACAGTCCAGCGGATCCTTGCCGGGTTTTAAAATCACAACAATGGAGGCATTGTACATCGATTCCGGCAGTGATCCGCCAGAGTGCGCAGCTCTATACAGCTTCAGCAACTGTGGGCCCAGTCTCCCTATACCTAGAATACAACTCCACCGGAATGCCGTCCGGTCCAGGTGCCTTTCCTGATGGCAAGTCCATGATAGCTCTTTCCACCTCCTCCAAAGTGATATCTTCCTCCATGATACCCCTGTCCAGATCATTTAGTCTAGGGTAGGAAACTTCACTAAGATATGATACTAAATCCTGCTCAGTGTAATTAGCCGCCGACCTATATAGATCCGCATAAAAAGCATGGAGGCATTTTAATATATCTTGAATCGTCTCCACTATGCGTCCATCAATCTCTCTTAGGCGAAGTACTGGTGGAGCCATAGTGTTGGCACGTGCTATATGCGCAAGTAGTTTCCCTGCCTGATTGCCTGTCTCAAACGCCTGTTGCTTAAGAAAAAAAAGTTTCCTCTTGCTCTTTTCTTCCAAGTACAACATGTATTGTCTACCTTTAGACAGCCACTCCACTCTATGCTCCTCCGTGGGGGACTCAGTAAACGCCCTCTCTGCGACCTTGCAACTAGCATGTAGATCCTCCTCTTTACGCTGCGCTTCTCTCTTGACATATGAAATGGAGGACTTAAGGCAACCTCTGAGATACACCTTTAATGTTTCCCACAGTAATAAGGGATCAGTAGAAGCATTCTGGACCTCAAAAAACACTTTCAGCTGATCAGGGACTCTGTCTGTTAAACCAAATAGGGTGAGCCAAAAAGGGTGAACATGCATTTTACTGCCCGAGCTAGGAGAGTTAGAGATTGCCAGCTCAGCTAACACCAGGGCATGATCAGAGGGTCCCTGCGGTCCGTGGTGAATGTCGACCAAGTCTGTATATACTATGGAGTTGCCGAACAAGTAGTCTATTCTAGATAGAGCGCCTCTAGAGGGTGTGAAACATGAATATTCTCTAGTATGTGGATTCCTAGCCCTCCACACATTTATCCATCCCATCTCCTGAGAAATCCTAGCAAGGGACGTACTTTCACCACCCATCCCCACTCTGTCCGCCCTGCCACTAAATCTGTCCAAATCCTCACTCATCACCTGGTTAAAGTCTCCCATACACATGAAGCGAGCAGTGGGATAATGAGTCACAAAACCCACGACTGCTTGCAGCAGGGAGAGAGATGCAGGGGGTGAATTATACAAATTGACAATCACATAGGGGACACAGTCAATATGAGCAAATATGAAAATATACTGGCCTCCTGGGTCGACCATAGAGTGATGAATCTCACACTTAAGGCTTCTATGAAACAGGAGTGCAACTCCTCTGGAGTGTGAACTGCTGCAGGCACTAAATAAATGCTGGGCCCAGGGTTTTTTAAGCCTATTTCCCGTTTCCGGGGTGAGATGGGTCTCTTGAAGTCCCAATATGTGAGGATTAAAGGACCGAATCTGGGAGAATACTGCAATCCTCTTTTTAGGGTCTCCCAAACCTCTGACATTCCATGACATGACTCTCAAGGGGGCCATAATGATACAATTGTTGAATCAAGGACATATAACCCCTCATACAATACGTGTGCAGTCAGTTCAGACACCTGAACCCCCCAATACAACAGCCTCCCTGCAAATAAGTTGAAGAAATTTGGCCATACTTGATACGAGTATACTTGAGCATACAATAACACAGCATATAACAATAACATGAATAACCTGAGTGTGTCAGGTACAGGACCGACTAACTGAATGGTCCTAAACTCGGGGACCTGTATGGTGTAGATGGTTGTTAATACCACACAGGTATTGCTCCTTCCCTCATTACATCTAAATCATGAAAACTGCCATCATTAACTCAAGAAAATGGAACATGTTGATACATCGTCCACAGAGAAAATCGTAGAAACCCCTGAGGACAAAACTAGCCCTCTCCTGAGGCCTGCAAGGTGACGCGGCCTTTTATAACATGGCAGAAAGCCTCTATAACTCGCAATAAAGTCAGGGAGTCTCTGAACACGTCCCACCCATGGTAGACATGAAGGGACAGGTAATACTTGCTGTGTAAATGATGAGCAAATCAACACGGAGGAGGACGCGCAGCCATCCTCGAGGCCCAGTCCTCAGCCCCTCTGGGGTCGCTAAAGAAGACGGTCTTGTCGCCATCTATTACTCTAAGGCGAGCTGGGTAGGCCATAGAGTACTGTAAATTTAGCTCACGGAGACGGCGTTTGACCGCTACAAACGTGGCCCTTCTCTTCTGGAGATCAGCCGAGAAATCCGGAAAAAGGGAGATCCTTGCATTATCATGCCTGATATCTTGCTTGTTCCTAGCCTGACTAAGAAGAAGGTCACGATCCCTCCAATTCAAAAGACGCGGCAGAAGTGGTCTTAGGGGAGCCCCGTGTGGTGGTTGTCTGGCTGGAACACGATGGTCTCTCTCCACTGCATAAGCAGGAGTAAAGGGTGCCTCAGGAAACTGCTCCTTGAACCAGGTCTCCAGGAACGCCGCCGGATCTCTGCCCTCAGCTTTCTCAGGTAGGCCCAAGATCCTCACATTATTGCGGCGCGATCTATTTTCCAGATCGTCACACTTCTGTTGCCACTGACCCACAGATCTCTCCAGGTCTTGCACTCTCCCTTCAATCGGTCCGGTCAAATCTTCCAGGGCTGATACTCGGTCCTCAGTGGTCTTGACCTGATCCCGCAATTGTTGTATGTCATGGCGGAGCAAGCTGACATCAACTCTCACCTCCTCCAGCTTCCCGGTGAGCGAGGACTGGCATGATGAGATCGCCACCAGCAGCTGGTCATAGGCAGCCTTAAGGGTGAATTCAGGCTCGGTGGGTTCCTCAGCTTCTGCCTGCTGAGCGGCCTGTCCCCGGGTGACCGTCGCGCGCGATGGTGATGCGGTCGCGGTGCCATTTTGGGCCTCAGAGCTAGCGAATTCTTTCAGCCTCTCCACGGCAGTCTGTGTTTTGTTAGGCCTCATCGTCGGTGTGCGGGGTCTCCTCCTGCGTTTACACACCGTCCACTCTGTGCTTAGAGTCGGCAGTTTGTCAGGATGGTGCAGGATTACAGAGGGTAAGCGGAGCTGCTCTCAAATGCGTGCTCTCATGCCGGCAGTTGGCCACGCCCCGCCCTTTAACTCTTTAGGTGTTCCACAAGAATTAATGGAAAATAGAGATACAATTTCTAAATTTCACATTTTTGGCAGATTTCCATTTTAATATTTTTTTTCCAGTTACAAAGCAAGGGTTAACAGCCAAACAAAACTTTATATTTATGGCTCTGATTCTGTAGTTTACGGAAACACCCCATATGTGGTCGTAAACTGCTGTACAGGCACACGGCAGGGCGCAGAAGGAAAGGAATGCCATAAGTTTTTTGGAAGGCAGATTTTGCTCGACTGGTTTTTTGACACCATGTCCCATTTGAAGCCCTCCTGAGTAGAAACTCCAAAAAAGTGACCCATTTTGGAAACTACGGGATAAGGTGGCAGTTTTGTTGGTACTATATTAGGGTACATATGATTTTTGGTTGCTCTATATTACACTTTTTGTGAGGCAAGGGAACAAGAAATAGCTGTTTTGGCACAGTTTTAACTTTTTGTTATTTACAACATTCATCTGACAGGTTCGATCATGCGGTATTTTTATGGAGCAGGTTGTCACGGACGCGACAATACCAAATATGACAACTTTTTTTTGGTTGTTTGTTTCAGTTTTACATAACGAAGCATTTAAAAAAAAAAAATATTCTTTAGTGTCTCCACATTCTGAAAGCCACAGTTTTATTTATTTTTTGGGCGACTGTCTTGTGTAGGGGCTCATTTTTTTCGCGATGAGATGACGGTTTGATTGCCATTATTTTGGGCTGTGTATGACATTTTGATCGCTTGCTATTACACTTTGTGATGTGAGGTGACAAAAAATAGCTTTTTATAAAAAGTTTTTTTTTGTTTGTTTTTACGGTATTCACCTGAGGGGTTAGGTGATATTTCTATAGAGCAGGTTATTACGGACGCGGCGATAACTAATATGTATACTTTTTTTTATTTATGTAAGTTTTGCACAATGATTTCATTCTTGAAACAAAAAAAATCATGTTTTAGTGTCTCCATAGTCCGAGAGCCATAGTTTTTTCAGTTTTTGGGCGTTTATCTTGGGTAGGGTCTAATTTTTTGCGGGATGAGATGACGGTTTGATTGGTACAATTTTGGGGTGCATATACGTTTTTAATCGCTTGCTATTACACTTTTTGTGATGTAAGGTGACAAAATGGCTTTTTTACACTTTTTTTTTTCCGGAGTTCATCTGAGGGGTTAAATCATGTGATATTTTTATAGAGAAGGTTGATACGGAAGCGGCAATTCCTTATATATATATATATATATATATATATATATATATATACTTTTTTTCATTTATTTAAGTTTTATACACTAATATCATTTTAGAAACAAAAAATAATAAAATCCTGTTTTAGTGTCACCATAGTCTGAGAGCCATATTTTTTTTTATTTTTTGGGCGATTGTCCTATGTAGGGGCTCATTTTTTGCGAGATGAGGTGTCGGTTAGATTGGTACTATTTTTGGGGGCATATGCCTTTTTGATCGATTGGTGTTGCACTTTTAGTAAATGTAAGGTGACAAAAATTTTTTTTTTTTTTTTACAGTTTTTATTTTTTATCGTGTCTATCGGACGGGGTGGATCATGTGATATATTTATAGAGCCGGTCGTTACGGACACGGCAATACCTAATATGTGCGGTTTTTTTCTTTTATTTCTATTTTTTATTAGAAAATCAGGGGAAAGGGGCGTGTTTTTTTTTTTACTTTTTTTTTTATAAACTTTATTTCTGTCCCACTCTGGGACTTCAACTTTTGGGGGTCTGATCGCCTCTGCAATGCATTACAATACATCTGTATTGTAATGCATTGCCTGTTCATGTACTACAGTGAATAGTACACAAACAAGTTGTCTAGGAGACCCAGCCTGAAGCTGGATCTCCTGGGCACCCGTAGAAGGCAGGTCCAGATGCCGTGCAGGGCATTGGGCAGCCTCTGCATGGCATCTGGCTGCCTGGTCACGCATCGGGTCCCCGCCACAGCAGCGCGGGGACTCGATGCGCTGCTTTACCTGCCGCAAACCACTTCTATGTCATGGTCAGCGCGGACCGCGGCATAGAAGGGGTTAATCCGCCGGCATAGCTGTAAACAGATACAGAAAAGGATACAGCAGGGGCCCGGCTATTAGGTGCCCGCCCGATCATCCCGCCGTGCATGTACGGCGGAATGCATTCTGGCAATGCATCCCCCACCGTACATGCACGGCGTTCTGCGTTAAAGTGCAGAGGACGTGGCCCTTTTGCCCTTAGAGTCTCATTTGCATATATTAAAACTTCAGTTATCTCAGCAATGCGGGCACATATGAACATGGGACCACCACAGACATCTTCAGTTGCCAACGCATATGCAACAGGTCAACCAGTTTCATTAGGTACAAATCTGCTGACAGATGCCCTATTTTTTTTAAACTTTTTCCAGCCTGATTAATAACTCTTCTTCTCGTGTCCTCAGAAATCTCTTTTGTTTGTTTCATACAAACATATGTTGTGAAGATCAGAATTTGATAGATCCCTGTTCTTCAAATAAAACAGGTTGCCTACACTCAGGGCCGACGTCAGAACCCGGCATACACGGGCAAGTGCCAGGGCCCACTGTAAGTTAGGGGGCCCACTCGTTTCCGCGGCGCGGCCCCTTTAACATTTTTACATACTTCAGTTAGTAGATAGTTCATGCTGCGCAGCGCCCGGCCCCTCTCTCACATGATCTGACTCCAGGCAGAGCACGGCGGGAGTACATTTTCCACAGCGCACAGGCACAGACTGTACAGTGTAAGCTGGTCCTCAGCCAGCAGCAGGACTCGTCTCGGCGCAGCTGCAGAAGATTCAGACAGGACGCATAGCCGAGCCCAGAGAAAGCCTGGCCAAGCACTGCCGAGCCCAGAGGAAACCTGGCTGAAGCTCAAGCTGAATACTGCTGGACTTGTTTTAAATTTAGAATTCAGGTCCTACAACAGACAGACCAAGACCAGTTCATGTAGTATGTTACATGGGGCCTGCCTGCCTCCTGGGGCTATCTACAGTGTCAGTGTACACCAAAATAAAGGCTCAAAGGAGCCAATAGTTGAATAGAGGACAATTACCATGTGTTGCTTTGCTCAGCAGCACACATGCCAAAACACAATATAAACTCCTATAAGTAAATACCAGAACGCATGAAATCAATTATACAGTTTATTGGCAAAAATTCCTAAGAGTAAATTTTCCTCTTATGAATTTTTGCCAATAAAGTGTATTATTGATTATTATTTTCTTATAGGAGTTTATGCTTTAGGCCTCATGCACACGGCCATTGTGTGCCCACTGCCCATGGCTGTATTGAGGCCTGTATACGGCAGGTCCGCAACGCAATACACAGGCACCGGCCCATGTGCACTCCGCATCACAGGTGCGGACCCATTCACTTGAATGAGTCCACAATCACAGAGATGCAGAACGAACGCATGGATCGGAACCCCATGGAAGCACTATGGAGTGCTTCCGTGGTGTTTCTGGCCGTGCCTCTGCACCCCAATAAAATAGAACTTATTAAATTTTTTTGCGGGGGGCGGACGGTTAACTCAAGTTGGATGGGTCCGGATCTGTACCGGCCCGCTGCACGGATGTTGCCCGTGCATTGGGGACCGCAATGGATGCACAACGGCCGTGTGCATGAGGGCTAAGGGCTCTTTCATACGAGCGGATGCCGTGCGGGTAATCCGCTGTGTGAAAGAGTGCTAAGCCCCGCTCCAGAAAGCAGAGACACGGAGCATTAACATGATTGATGATGCTCCGTGCCTCTCTGTGACATTTTTACTACAAAATCACAGTGAGATACAGTTGTCACCATGATTTTGTAGCAAAAAGATCACAGAGAGGCAAAGAGCATTATCACTCATGTTAATGCTCCCTGTCTCTGCTGTCCGTGACGGGGCTTGGCACTCTTTCACGCAGCGGATTACCCGCACGGCATCTGCTCATGTGAAAGAGCCCTTAGGCTGGGTTCACACAAGCGTATTTGATATGCGCATTTAACGCGCGTTTTATGCGTGTTTTTGTGCGCGTTTTTGTCCATAGTCAACGCGTGTATTACGCGCGTTTGTGTGACTGAGAGCAGTGTTGTCAGGCTAGACATTTGCCTCTCACTAGGATGTGGCCTTTTATTGCCTGTTGCTATGTGCCAAATGCGCGTTCGTACGCGCGTTTTTCTGGTCACAAACGCGCAAAAGAACATATTTGCGCATTCCTATGCAATCCTATGGCCGCAAACGCGCGACAAAACGCCCCAAAGAAGCTCAAGAACTTTTTTGAGCATAGGGCGTTTTTCAGCGCGTTCAAACGCGCTGTAAAACGCTCAAGTGAGAACCAGGGCCATAGGGAAGCATTGGTTTTCATGTGTTGAGCGTTTTACAGCGTGTTTGAACGCGCTGTAAAACGCTCAAGTGTGAACCCAGCCTTAGGCCCCTTGCAGACTAGCGTTCCTCCCAGCCCTGCCGGAGGTCACATAGCATTATATTGATTGATCTAACCCTTAAAGTTCTGGAATGTATTGGATAACATTGGCATAATGCTGTTAGTGTCATCTAATACATTCCAGGATTGTAAGGGTTACATAGCATCATAAATCAATATAATGCTATGTGAATCACGCCAGTGCTGGCCGGGTGCTGCGATGCGGACTCGCTGCGGGTGGAACGCTCGTCTGCAAGGGGCCTTAGCACAGGGGGGCCCACTGAGGCTTTATCGCCCAAGGGCCCACATGAACCTGGAGCCGGCCCTGCCTACACTCCTCATTGTCATCCCATTGATTGAAAACAACTAACTCTAATTTCACCTTCAAATTATCTGGAGAGCTTTTGGGTACATTTAGTTAGATTGCGAATGGGAACGGGCACAGATGTAAACTTGCAAAGTGTACCTAAAGTGGTTATCTGTGAAATGGTATTGATAACCTATCCTCAGGATTGGTCATCATTATCAAATTGGGAGGGGTCCCATTACCACTGCTGATCAGCTGTTCCACGAAAGCTGCATTCACCCAGCAGCTTATCAAGCACAGAGCCATACGTAGTATAGCGGCTGTGCTTGGTATTGCAGCTCATCCCCATTCACTTCAATGGGGCTGAGCTGCAACAAGACCATGTGACTAATGTACAGTGAAGTCACATGGCCTAGGAAGAGTCTACGGTGCTCACAAAGCACCAAGCCTCTCCTAACAGCTGATAGGCGGGGTCCAATTTGATATTCATGTCCTATCCTAAGGTCATCATTATTATTTCCTGGATAACCAATTTAGGTACACTTTACACTACTGGGGATAGGTCATCAATATTTTTTCCAGGAAAAGCCCTTCAAATCTTCTCCAGCGCATTCAAAAATACATCTTCACAGTAGCATAAAAAAGTGTCTATGCGTTTCGGACACAGTATGACATGTCCTTAATCATGTCACTTTATGTCACGTTCAATAAATAAATGACCAAGTGTAATATTTTTGACTCATTTGTTTGACTTGGTTATCCTTATCTACTTTTAGAACTCATGTTAAAATCCGATTTAGTTTTAGGTCAAATTTATGCAGAAATATAAAAACTGATGAGTTCACAAATGTTCAAGCTCTGCTGTACAATGTACACTTGAGCCTCTGATACCAATTCATGTGTTGGAAAGCTATAGTACCTACATTTATGCTTAAAGGGCATCTGTAACAATCTAGACCATTTGTATGGCACTATAGTTCTCCTATTTGCATTTTTTTTTACTGTATTTTTATTCAAGCATTTTTACCAAATACAATACAAAAGTGTAGCCTGATTTGTACAATAACAGAAAGGCAAACAATGACATTGTCAGATGAGAAGCATGGGGCATACTATTAGGGATGTAAATGCCCATAAAGCATACATTCAAGGTTATACAGAAATCTGCAGTCATATAAAAGGATAAAGTTGCAATGAAATGAAAATCTGGTTTGTTCACTGTAACGGATCTCCTGGCACCCCGACCGGGTACCTCCTTTGATAGTTGCTCCTAGTGCTTTCCGAGGACTCCAAGCACTCCACTTGACACCGTACGCACTGCAGACCCCACAAACCGCCGAAGCTTGGTTGAGGTCTCACCGTCTCCTACCCACCCTGGACCTACGACAAGGCTCCAGGCTCCAGTGGGTGAACATCTCCTAAAACCAGAGAGCAGGAACAGCTCTTACAAGAGCTAGTAGTAAAGCCAGTGTATAGCAATCCCCCAGTGTTGATCAGTTACCCAAACACCAGCCTCAACATGATGAAGGATAAAACAGGCACTCTTTATTGAGGGCTACCCGCCCGTATTTATGCAGGTCCTCATCTGGTGGACACGCCCCTAGGGGACCAGAAGGAAGACTGTGACACAGGACAGATATGCAGCAATTCAGGATACACAGACACAATACATCCCCACAATGCATCATGGTTTCCTCCTCTCTGCCCTGGAGACACCCGAGGAGTAATTCAATTATCTCTCAAGACAAAGGTAAATTGCCAATACACATGTGGGGACAACAGGACAGAAATCACCTTTTTGATTCCAGAGGGGAAGCAAACCAGGCTGGTGCAGTGAGCTGCATTTATATTAATATAAGCAGATATATAACGCGAGTTTGACCGCGACGCGTGGTTGATTAAGTGTGGTTGTGTAAGTGTGTGACTTAAGATTAAGTGAGGGAGTATCTGAGAGCTAAATTATTTGTGGACATTGATAAGTGGCTGTGTTTGACTATATTTTTTTTTCCTTCTCCAGGGGTTGCACAGGTGAGCAATTAGGGTGTGGCTGTTTAATTAGGGTGTGGCTGTCTAATTAGGACACTTTAAAAACTCAGCAGTAAGAACAGCACAGCCTTTTTGATTCCAGAGGGGAAGCAAACCAGGCTGGTGCAGTGAGCTGCATTTATATTAATATAAGCAGATATATAACGCGAGTTTGACCGCGACGCGTGGTTGATTAAGTGTGGTTGTGTAAGTGTGTGACTTTAGATTCAGGGACTTCTGTGGGGGACTGCAATTAGCCTGTATCTTATTACTACATTGTATTGTATTTTTTGCTTTTGTGGTGTAATCCCCATTTAGTATGTGTTGCACAATTGACAACGCAGTCCAGTGCACATCTTGCATGATGTATGCAGTCCTGGAACAGCCGTTCCAGGGTGAATTTCTTTGTTCAAGATGTGAGCAAATTACCCGTTTGGAATCGCTAATCGAGTCTCTAAATGGGCAAGTTGCAACACTGAGAGGCATTGACAATTTGCAAAAAAGTTTGCTTCTCACCGAGCAAGCACTCTTTGGGGTAGATGAGGGAGAGGGTGACAGAGAGGAGGCTGAGGAAAGTGAGGTAGCTAGCTGGGTAACATTTAGAAAGCGGGGTAGAGGGAAGAGTGCCAGGGAGGCTAGCAATGATCTGACACACCCCAACAAGTTTGCACGTTTGGCAGATGAGGGGGATATCAGTCCAGGGACGGCACTGCCGCAGCCGGACACTTCCTCTGCCAGTCAGGGGAATGTCAGCTCCGGTAAGCAGGGGACCAGGAGAGCAGGGCAGGCCAGACAGGTGCTGGTAGTGGGAGACTCAATTATTAGGGGAACAGATAGGGAAATCTGTCACAAAGACCGTGATCGCCGAACAGTGTGCTGTCTTCCTGGCGCTAGAGTTCCACATATCGCGGATCGGGTTGACAGATTACTGGGAGGGGCTGGAGAAGATCCAGCGGTCATGGTCCATATCGGAACCAATGACAAAGTTAGGGGTAGGTGGAGAGTCCTTAAAAATGATTTCAGGGATTTAGGGCAAAAGCTTAGGGCAAGGACCTCAAAGGTAGTATTTTCCAAAATACTACCGGTACCACGGGCCACACAAGAAAGGCAGCGGGAGATTAGGGAAATTAACAAGTGGCTCAAGAACTGGTGTAGGATGGAGGGGTTTGGGTTCCTGGAGAACTGGGCCGACTTCTCTGTCGGCTACAGCCTCTATCGTAGGGACGGGCTGCACCTCAATGGGGAAGGAGCAGCTGTGTTGGGGAAGAAGATGGCTAGAAGGTTGGAGGAGTGTTTAAACTAGGGACTGGGGGGGAGGGTAATTACACTATAGAAGGGGAAGATAGTGCAGATAGAGACCGGGGGCAAGGTAGTGGGACTGGGGGAGAAATGGAAGGAGGGACAAGAACAGTTCAGAAGGAAAGGTGTAGGGTAAAAAATATACATAAACCTCTCATATGTATGTATACTAATGCCAGAAGCCTGACTAATAAAACTGGTGAACTGGAATTAGTGATGTGTGAGGAGGACTATGACATAGTGGGAATAACTGAGACATGGCTGGATGATAGCTATGACTGGGCAGTTAATGTACAAGGTTACAGTCTGTTCAGAAAGGATCGTCAAAACCGGAGAGGTGGAGGGGTCTGCCTTTATGTAAAATCTTGTCTAAAGCCCACACTCCGTGAAGATATAAGTGAGGGACATGAACATGTGGAGTCACTATGGGTAGAGATACATGGAGCTAAAAACAACAATAAATTACTAATAGGAGTCTACTATAAACCACCTAATATACCAGAGTCCACAGAAAATCTACTACTAAACGAGATAGACAAGGCGGCAAATCATAATGAGGTGGTTATTATGGGGGACTTCAACTACCCAGATATAGACTGGGAAACTGAAACTTGTATATCTCATAAAGGAAACAGATTATTGGCAATAACCAAAGACAATTATCTCTCCCAACTGGTTCAGGACCCGACTAGAGGGACGGCCATACTGGACTTAATATTAACCAATAGACCTGACAGAACAACAGACGTGCAGGTTGGGGGACACCTGGGAAATAGTGACCATAAAGTAATAACCTTCCAATTATCATTCAAAAGAGCGTTTCTACAGGGAGAAACAAAAATACCAAACTTCAAAAAAGCTAAATTTAGCCAACTAAGAGAGGCCATAGGCCTAACTAACTGGGACAAAGTCCTCAAAAATAAAAATACAGCCAAAAAATGGGATATCTTTAAAAACATCCTAAAATCTCATTGTGAGAGGTACATACCGTATGGGAATAAAAGGTTAAGGAACAAAAAGAAACCAATGTGGATAAACAGAACTGTAAAGAAAGCAATAAATGACAAAAAGAAAGCATATAAAACCCTAAAACAGGAGGGTAGCACGGAAGCACTGAAAAACTATAAGGAAAAAAACAGAACATGTAAAAAACAAATAAAAGCGGCCAAACTAGAGACCGAGAGATTAATTGCCAAAGAGAGTAAAACTAACCCTAAAATGTTCTTCAATTATATAAATGTTAAAAAGTATAAATCTGAAGGTGTCGGCCCTTTAAAGAGTAATGAGGGGGGAGTCGCAGAGAGCGACGAGGAGAAAGCAAAGCTGTTAAATATTTTTTTCTCCAATGTATTCACTGAGGAAAATAAACTGTCAGATGAAATGCTGAATGCTGAAATAAATTCGCCATTAAAAGTGTCCTGTCTGACCCAGGAAGAAGTACAACAGCGACTTAAAAAAATCAAAATAGACAAATCGCCAGGACCGGATGGCATACACCCCCGTATCCTAAGGGAATTAAGTAATGTCATAGCCAGACCCTTATTTCTGATATTTGCGGACTCTGTACTGACAGGGAATGTCCCACAGGATTGGCGCATGGCAAATGTGGTGCCAATATTCAAAAAGGGTCCAAAAACAGAGCCTGGAAACTATAGGCCGGTAAGTTTAACATCTGTTGTGGGTAAACTGTTTGAAGGTTTTCTGAGAGATGCTATGTTAGAGCATCTTATGGGAAATAAGCAAATAACGCCATATCAGCATGGCTTCGTGAGGGATCGGTCATGTCAAACTAATTTAATCAGTTTCTATGAGGAGGTAAGTACTAGACTTGACAGCGGCGAATCAATGGATGTCGTGTATCTGGACTTCTCCAAAGCATTTGACACTGTACCTCATAAAAGGTTAGTATATAAAATGAGAATGCTCGGACTCGGAGAAAACGTCTGTAAGTGGGTAAGTAACTGGCTCAATGATAGAAAACAGAGGGTGGTTATTAACGGTACATACTCAGATTGGGTCACTGTCACTAGTGGAGTACCTCAGGGGTCAGTATTGGGCCCTATTCTCTTCAATATATTTATTAATGATCTTGTAGAAGGCTTGCATAGTAAAATATCAATTTTCGCTGATGACACTAAACTGTGTAAAGTAATTAACACTGAAGAGGACAGTATACTACTACAGAGGGATCTGGATAGATTGGAGGCTTGGGCAGATAAGTGGCAGATGAGGTTTAACACTGAGAAATGTAAAGTTATGCACATGGGAAGGAATAATGCAAGTCACCCATACATACTAAATGGTAAAACACTCGGTAACACTGACATGGAAAAGGATCTAGGAATTTTAATAAACAGCAAACTAAGCTGCAAAAAACAGTGTCAGGCAGCGGCTGCCAAGGCCAATAAGATAATGGGTTGCATCAAAAGGGGCATAGATGCCCGTGATGAGAACATATTACTACTACTTTACAAATCACTGGTCAGACCACACATGGAGTACTGTGTACAGTTCTGGGCTCCTGTAAACAAGGCAGACATAGCAGAGCTGGAGAGGGTCCAGAGGAGGGCAACTAAAGTAATAACTGGAATGGGGAAACTACAGTACCCTGAAAGATTATCAAAATTAGGGTTATTCACGTTAGAAAAAAGACGACTGAGGGGAGATCTAATTACTATGTATAAATATATCAGGGGGCAGTACAGAGATCTATCCCATCATCTATTTATCCCCAGGACTGTGACTGTGACGAGGGGACATCCTCTGCGTTTGGAGGAAAGAAGGTTTGTACACAAACATAGAAAAGGGTTCTTTACGGTAAGAGCAGTGAGACTATGGAACTCTCTGCCTGAGGAGGTGGTGATGGTGAGTACAATAAAGGAATTCAAGAGGGGCCTGGATGTATTTCTGGAGTGTAATAATATTACAGGCTATAGCTACTAGAGAGGGGTCGTTGATCCAGGGAGTTATTCTGATTGCCTGATTGGAGTCGGGAAGGAATTTTTTATTCCCCTAAAGTGAGGAAAATTGGCTTTTACCTCACAGGGTTTTTTTTGCCTTCCTCTGGATCAACTTGTAGGATGACAGGCCGAACTGGATGGACAAATGTCTTTTTTCGGCCTTGTGTACTACTATGTTACTATGTTACAGACACAATACATCCCCACAATGCATCATGGTTTCCTCCTCTCTGCCCTGGAGACACCCGAGGAGTAATTCAATTATCTCTCAAGACAAAGGTAAATTGCCAATACACATGTGGGGACAACAGGACAGAAATCACCATTTAAACATGCAATGTCACAACCCTTACAGTAAACACAGACATTTAACATATCCCCAGATAGCTCAAGTCTGAGTGCATATTATTAGGTGAATGGCACTCAGACTACACGAATACAATAAAATTAGCTATCTGGGTACCCTCACATAACATAAAATACAATTCCAAAGACAGATTTAAGCTGTGCGGCCGGTCTGTCTTCTCCTTTAAAGTTAGTATGGGCCATAATCCTGAGGCAAGAGGCTGGTAGCCAGGCCCCTCCGAAACCCAGTGGCGAGGTTGGTTTCGCCACATTCACCAAAAAGAACAATAAGTTGGTAGCCTATTTCATGGCTTTTTCTAGTTAACAGAGGCAGATAAACCATTTGAAATCACCATACTGCAAACAGAAAGCTAATAAATGGTTATTGTAAGACATCTAAGAAGAAAAGAAAGAGTGAAGAATATGCACATAAATGAAAAGAAGGTGGACTACAACAGGACATGACACAAGAGGGAGGACAAACAGGGAGGGGGGTAGTATAACCTCTAAAGGCGTGTACAAGAATAATGATCCCATAATTGCCAAACGCGATCAAACCGGTCAACCTGGTTATTCATAATGGCCGTGAGATGTGCCAATCTTCTAATGTCCATAACCTTAGTGATGAGATCAAGTTGTGTGGGTGCTACAGTCCTCTTCCAAAAGCTGGCAATAAGCATCTAGCGGCCATCAAAATATGTAATATCAATGCCAAAGAGTGTTTTCTGAGGTGTGGGAGACATGTTCAGTAGGTAAAAGAAAGGATCTAAAGTAAACCTAATGTCCAGGAGTTGGAAGAGGATACCCTGAATCATTCTCCAAAAAGGAGATATCAATGGGCACTCCCAAAAAATATGTATAAGGGATCCTACTCCTGTTCCGCACCTCTAGCACCTATCCGAGACATTGGGGTTGAGATGCCTCAACAGTTGTGGGGTGTGGTACCAAAACATTATCTTATACCAGTTCTCCCTATGGGAGATACAAGTAGAAGTCAAGACGGATCGCCTACAAATCAGTTTCCATTCTTCAGGGGAGATTGCACGGTCCAAGATTTATCCAACGCATAACGTACATCTCGGAAATTAGTCGCTTGGTCGAATCCGAAAGTTTGCACAATTTCTCAAATAAGGTTGAAATAGAGACCTGTGGGGATTTAAATATAATGTTGAGGAAGTTTTCAGATGCTGGTATCTAGTGGAGTCTAGGAGCTGAAAGGTAGATCAAATGGTAAGAGCCGCAGGGTTCTGTAGTCTACTATGTCTGCAAAGTGGAATAACTTGTTAGAAAAACATGGTCTAAAAAAGGAAGGGAGCATACCCTTCAGGAATATGGAATTGATTAGAAAAGAAGTCATAGAGGACATATCTGTCACGGCTGAGGATGGGGGAAATCCTCAGCCGTGTGCAGCCAGGTGATGGTATGGCTGCTTGACCCAGGAGAACAGGATAGGGAGCAGGTTACCTCCTAACAGCGTCCCTACCCTGACCCTAACTCCTAACTGCATGGGCCGACCTTAAAGGTAGGAGGACCCATGCGCAGGAACCTCGGATCCCTAACTCACCCTCCGTCCGGTCCCTGCGCTAGGAGTCAGGGTAAGACGATCCACTCCTCCTAGGCACGGAGGAGCAGGAGTCTCAACGGCCAAGCTGTTGGGAAAAAGGGGAAACATAGACTAACGGAAATGGCAGGTGAACTCAGTAGCTCAACCAACCTGCCACAGCCTTGCTGACTGGATCCCTGACACAGAGAATCCAGAACCATTAGCTGCACAAACCAACATAGGAAAATCCCAACAGACCATCACCCAGACATGACACATACAGGTAAGCATAAACTTAATAAGACATAAAACCTGAACTTAAACCTAGACTTAAACCTATGACCACAGTGGTGGCTCTCACAGGGGAAATGGAAAGCACAGGAGACTGCTTCAGCTAGCAAGACTGAAGCAACCTACTGAGCCCTGTTAGAGAGAGGGTATATATAGGCCAAAGTGGCCACACCCAAAAGGTAAGACACACCCAGTGACATCACACCCACACTGGGAAGGAAGTTAACCCTTCCAACGCCACAGAAGGGAAACACACATACAAGGGAAAGTGCACACAATAAAATACAACACAGTGCACACAACACACACACCTAACAAAAGGGTTGCTAGGTGTGACCGCATGCCAGGGCAGCAAGCTGCCTAGCAACGCTCAGGCTGCTCTGCTGCTGAACCCCAACACTGGTTGCCCGCGGCAACCACAAGTGAGGCCACAAACAAGCGGCCCTCACCCGTGGTTGAAGACCCATGCAAAACCGCCGGCAACTGCATGCGGTAAGAAGTCACGGTCATGGGCCTGGCCGTGACAATATCGGAAACTAAAACAAATCGTCTGCATGTTTGCCAGTTACATGTAAAGGGCATTGGACCAAATAAATGGGACTGTGTTGCGGGCAGAGTGGGTGACCATAGAAGGGGAATTTGGATGTATGGGTGTTAGCCATAGTTTTTCTCTTTCCATCCATGTAGAGTAGGCATAAAGTGAGGACCAAGCTGGTAGTCGCCTAAGGGTACTTTTACACTTGCGGCAGGACGGATCCGACATGCTGTTCACCATGTCGGATCCGTCCTTCCGCTATTTCACCATGCCGCCGCTCCGTCCCCATTGACTATAATGGGGACGGGGGCGGAGCTCCGGCGCAGCACGGCGAAAGCCGCCGGACTAAAAGGTCGGACATGCAGGACTTTTTAGTCTGGCGGCTTTCGCCGTGCACCGCCGTGCTGTGCCGGAGCTCCGCCCCCGTCCCGTGCACGGTGTAAAGCGCGTGCATTGCGGTTAGAAAAGGACCAGTGATACCAAAAGCCCGCATGGAGGAGAACATGAAAGGCCAACTTACACAGTCGAATGCTTTTTCTTCGTCCAAGCTTAATAATAGAGCTTGTTTATTACCAACGTCTATTAAGCTTATAGTTCTCCTCGTGTTGTCAACACCCTGCCGGCAGGGTCCTTGTGCTTTGCATTGAGCCACTCGCAGTGGCTATTAGGTCTCATCCTGACATTCATGGATATTTAGTTAATAATGTAAAATTTAAAGTCTCTTTATTTGCAGAAGACATTCTTCTCACCTTAGTTGGGGGGAGCCAATATGTTAGCCGATTAGCAAGGATTTTAGTGAATATTTTTAAGTCAGAGTTAAGGAGGGCTATGGGTTGATAATTTGAACAGTCTAATGGGTCCTTGCCTGGTTTTGGAATGAGGGTTATATAATAGTGAAGAGTTGGTATCGGGGCTCCCTGTAAGGAGTTAAATAAGGTTAACATATGCGGCAGGAGGAGAGGTAAACAAAATTTGTAATAGAGGTAGGGTAGGCCATCGGAACCAGGGGATTTAATGTTAGGAGCTGTTTTATTACCCCCTTGATTTCTTCCGCCGTAATCTGGGTATTAAGTGATGCTAATGCTGTGTTCAACATCTTTGGCAAATTACATTTATTCAGAAAAGTAGAAAAAAGGTTTTGGCGGTCTGTCTGGTTGGATCTCCCATTGTTGCGGGAGGAAGTATAGAGCTGAGTAATATTCTTTGAAAAGGGTGGAAATAGCATTAGGGTTATACACTCACCTAAAGAATTATTAGGAACACCTGTTCTATTTCTAATTAATGCAATTATCTAGTCAACCAATCACATGGCAGTTGCTTCAATGCATTTCGGGGTGTGGTCCTGGTCAAGACAATCTCCTGAACTCCAAACTGAATGTCAGAATGGGAAAGAAAGGTGATTTAAGCAATTTTGAGCGTGGCATGGTTGTTGGTGCCAGACAGGCCGGTCTGAGTATTTCACAATCTGCTCAGTCACTGGGATTTTTACGCACAACCATTTCTAGGGTTTACAAAGAATGGTGTGAAAAGGGAAATGCCTTGTGGATGCTAGAGGTCAGAGGAGAATGGGCCGACTGATTCAAGCTGATAGAAGAGCAACGTTGACTGAAATAACCACTCGTTACAACCGAGGTATGCAGCAAAGCATTTGTGAAGGCACAACACGCACAACCTTGAGGCGGATGGGCTACAACAGCAGAAGACCCCACCGGGTACCACTCATCTCCACTACAAATAGGAAAAAGAGGCTACAATTTGCACGAGCTCACCAAAATTGGACTGTTGAAGACTGGAAAAATGTTGCCTGGTCTGATGAGTCTCGATTTCTGTTGAGACATTCAAATGGTAGAGTCCGAATTTGGCGTAAACAGAATGAGAACATGTATCCATCCTCTGATGGCTACTTCCAGCAGGATAATGCACCATGCCACAAAGCTCGAATCATTTCAAATTGGTTTCTTGAACATGACAATGAGTTCACTGTACTAAAATGGCCCCCACAGTCACCAGATCTCAACCCAATAGAGCATCTTTGGGATGTGGTGGAACGGGAGCTTCGTGCCCTGGATGTGCATCCCTCAAATCTCCATCAACTGCAAGATGCTATCCTATCAATATGTGCCAACATTTCTAAAGAATGCTATTAGCACCTTGTTGAATCAATGCCACGTAGAATTAAGGCAGTTCTGAAGGCAAAAGGGGGTCCAACACCGTATTAATAGGGTGTTCCTAATAATTCTTTAGGTGAGTGTATATCATAGTGCCATCAGCTCGCCGCAGTGCTGCTGGGGTCCCTGTTACATTGGACTCATACAATTGACGCGCTAACATAGTGTGGGGCTTATTACCCTTGGCGTAGAAGCAGTGCCTTGAATACAATAGCAACTTTTCTGTTTTTGCAATGGCTAGTTCCCATAGTCCAGCGCGCAAAAGTACTATACGGCATAGCAGATGGCACGACCGACGTGTTCCTAGCTGAGATTCTATATCCTTCAGCTGAGCAGTGACTGTGGCCTTTTGCAAAGCAGTTTCTCGTTTCAGTCTGGAGCCCAGGGCAATACAGCTTCCCCTGAAGACCGTCTTATGTGCCTCCCATAGTGTAGAGATGGATGACACAAAAGACTGGTTAATAGAGAAATATTCAGAGAGGGTGTTGTGAAGTTCCTGTTTAAGTAATGGCCTGGTGAGTAAGGAATCGTTTAGTCTCCAATAACATACTCTAGTGTGGTATCCAGATGTTTTAAGAGAGATAGAAATTGAGGCATAGTCTGACCACATAATGTTTCCCACCTCCGCATCACAGAGCAATCACGGAGGGTAGGTATATTTCCAAAAAATGATCTATACGGATGTGTGTCCGATGTGGATAGGAGTAGAAAGTGTAGGATCTGGATGTGGGATAGTTTATCCGCCACATGTCATAGAGTGCAAACTTCTGGATTAGGCGCCTAAAGAGTCGTGAGAGTCTACGTTGGGAGTAAGAAGGTGCAGATTCAGTGGGGAACATTCTGTCTCTGTCTTAAGAGAAGGAGACATTAATATCCCCCCCTGCCTGCCGCACTGATTGTGGGGGGGGGGCGACAAAATCAGTGCGGCAGGCAGATAACGAAAAAGCTTCAAAAACACCCTATACAAAAAATAAATCTGGGAAGAGTTTGGAGCATATATATTACAGAGTATAAGTGGAGCACCATTGAGAGTAGTTTTGAGGATGACAAATCTACCCTTCACATGAGAGATGGATGACTCAACCTGTAAGTGACAGTTGGCAGGTAGAAAGGCTACTCCAGCTGTCTTTCTAGCCACTGAAGCGGAATACACTCGAGGGAATGATCTAGCTGCGAACCTAAAGGAACTGTCATGGTCAAAATGCGTCTCCTAAAGGAAAATTACATCCGCTTTTTGGGAGCGGCATTCAGTAAGGGCTAATCTTCTTTTAACATTAGAGTTAAGGCCCTTTACATTCAGTGAGATTTAATCATAGTGTAAGTGTGTAATTAGCACCATACTTGCTGTTAGAGGCATAGTCAAGATCCATCCAGGAGAGCCAAGGCCAGGGGCACCAAACAGAAGTGTCCCGGTGCGTGCAGGCTGACCGCAGAGTGCCTGTAAAGGTTAAATGGAGAAGGGGGACACACAAGGGAGAGGGCAAACACAGAAGACAACGGACACAATTAAAGAAACATGGAAAATCCCAAACATTAGACAGCAATGCCCAGATAGGGGCAAATGAGATATGCCAAAGAAAAAGGAACAAAAGGAAGGGGGAGAGAGAAAGGGCAGAAAGAAAAACCCTGTACACAGTGTGATGCGCCCAGAAAAACAAAAGAAAAACGAAAAGAGATGTAAAAAAACAAGTGACTGAACAGTCAATACACGTAAGAGACGCCGCTTGAAATGCAAGCTCGGACTCGGAGTGCGAGCTTCTGCTGGGGGACAGTCATGTTAGATCTTTTTTGGTAGATAGTTCAGGTAGGTGCAGCCCAGGATCCAGACCCGGACAGTACATCTTGGGGAGGAGAACAATGCCTCTTCTGCTGCATAGTGTGCCATATTGGAGCAGTTGTAGGTCTCGTCTCAGGAACTTCCCAATCCTCAACAGTCGGAGTAGGTATACCCAGAGTGGAACAGAACTCTGGAAGATCAGCGTGGGTTCTCAGGGTGGATGCCTTGCCATTGCTGGAGACAATTAGTGCAAAGGGGAACCCCTAACGGTACGCAATTTTTTTGTCCCGAAGACAGGTCAACAGGGGTTGCAGTGATCGTCTCTTTTCGAGAGTCATCCATGAGAGATCCTGATATAATTGTACAGAGGATCCACGAAAGTCAATGGGCTGCATAATATGAGCTTTGGCCATGATGGTTTCTTTAAGCTGAAAGTCATGCACAGTTCTGTGTAGAGTGGTTTAGATTTTAGATAGCGGTGCTCCCACTAACAATTCGAAGAACAATAAAGAATTTGAGGGAGCTTAAAATATAACTTTTACTGTTAGATTTTATAAAAAATTAAGCGCCACAAACAAATAATTGAGGTATGGCTAAAAATATGGAACAGTCTTACCATTCCGACGCACCCTGGTTGGGATCAGCCTAGCCTGGTGGAAATAATACCGCGTCTGGGCCGATGATTAGATGTGGTCGTAGGTTGTTGCAAGATGTAGACTGGTGCAGGGAACCAATGTCCCTAATAGGCCCTGATTGGGGAGGAGGGCATTGCTATTGTTCACCTGCCTATCTACACAGAGTTCCTACCCCGCAAGGGGCGGCCCTGTCCGGATACCTTAGCCTAAATTAGGGAGGTATCCCTGTTTATGTCCTATAGGATGGTTCCCAACGTGTCACGTTTCAAGTGATAAATCATCAGGGGAAGAGATCCAAAATGTGCAAAAGGTAATCCTTGGATCAGTGGATCACTAGGATTAGAGAAAAAAGGATATTGATGGTCCTATAAAAAGGAGGACCCCACAGATTCTTTGAAGCAGGGCGCCTCTGAAAGTCATGCACGCAACAAATCACATTGCGAGGTTGTATAGAGGAATATTTGCGACGAATCACCCTATGCGCTAGGGCCAATTTAATAGCTTGGGGGTTTGGGAGCCCAACACTGTATTGAAGAGTTCTCCAAGGAGATCATGTAGGTTTTCATCTTTCTCAGACTCGGATGTTGTTCCTGCGTCCTGTTGTCTAAATCCTCTAGGATGTGAGAGTTATCCCTAATAGTATGGGAATGTTGTACAATGGTGGATTGGAAATGAGCAATATATTTGCGAGTATCATCGTGATCTGTTTCAATAGAGTCAATACGAGAGGCCATCAGTTTAAAGTCCTGGTGTAAAGAGGAAATTTCAGACTTAAATGCATTTCTCACCTCTGTTATAAAATCCTTGAAGTCGTCTTTAGTGGCCAAGTGTTGTAACGTCTGCTGAAGTATTGCTGAGGCTTGTGAGGAAGGCAGCACGCAATCTTCTCCGTTTTCTGCAAAGTCAGAGAAGCTGGTCCCAAGCAGTGTCTCCCTCATTCCTCTCCAGGGTCTGTGCTGGATCAAGAGGGTCCTCTGAGGGTTCACCCCAATCACACTGCCTCTGGGACGGTGTCACGGCTTGTTTGGCTGCATGTTTAGGCGGCATGGCAGTCACCAGTGGGCCCTGCTTGTGCAGTCTCAACAGTGGGCCCGATTGACTGCCCGAGGCGAGACCGTGGGGCCAGGGAGTAAATTCCCTGGCTTCCGGTGACAGAAGAGAAGGAGTGGGCTTCAGGGGGCAGTACTGTGTCGAGCCACTTGGCGGGAAGGACGCAGGAGCTGCTGCATCACAAGACAGCCCAGAGGCAGAGGACAGGAGTAGGCCGCAATCAGGAGGCAGTGGAGCAGGACCACAATATAGGTACGCCTCTAGCGGTGTGTTCACCGTAGTGGCTGGGGTGTTCCTGGGGTTTTAGTTTCCTCCCCATGAGACATAACACTATGCATATGAGTCCCCTTAAGAAAGCAGAGCAGCGGAGCTCAGAGCTTACTCCGCCATCTTCTCAGACGTCGACAGCCTTCCTCCTATTGGCATTTTTAAATATACATTTCTGTCCTAATCACTCTTTTCTAGCCCCGCAAAAACATTTTTTTATAATTATGCTATAAGGAGATGAAAAGAGCCTAATGGGCTGTTTTTATTGGTGCTGAAGCCCAGCCATGCCTGTCAATATCGTCATGAGGCCACTGAAATTCTTGCAAAGGCGCACATGTCCATTATGTGTGCGCCTGCGTTGTCTGTTAACTTCTGTAGGCAGCAAGTTGAATAACTGAACTGTGTATGGCAATAGGAAAGCTACAATGTCATAAAAAGGTTACAACAGTAACCAGGGAGATGACAGATTTTGTTTAAGGCTAGGTCTACACAGCGACATTTGTCGCGCGACAATTTTTATAATGGCAGTCTATGGTGTCGCACTGCAACATGCAACATGCTGCGACTGCAACGCAACAGTCGCAGAAAATCCATTCGAGATGGATTTTTCTGCAACTGTTGAATCGCAGCATGTCGCATGTTGCAGTGCGACACCATAGACTGATTGTTGCGCGACATTGGTGCAACAAAATGTTGCGCTACAAATGTTGCAGTGTAGTTGTGCCCTATCTGTCGCGCGACAAATGTCGTCGTGTAGACCTAGCCTAAATGGACACATCTTATTCTGTGCTTTCAGAGAGCTTGCAATGCTTGGAATGATTTGGCATGCAGGTATACAAAGTTTTTGAAAGACAAAACAATTTTCATTCAACAGGTCAAAAGCATTTTTTTTAAGACAATTTTCATTACTTAAAAAAATAAAAAAATTGGCACTTGAACAATCAAATCCAATTCAATGCATGCTAGGAGTCAGGTACAAAACTGATACATGGATTTTTAACACAATTTACATAATTTTTTTAGAAAAAAAAATTGCATTTTCAACAGAGTCCATTACAATGTACATTAGGTCATGTACACATATCTGCTAAATGGCTACTTTCACACTTGCGGCAGAGTGATACGGCAAGAAGTTCCGCCGCTGGAACTGCCTGCCGGATCCGGCAAAACGTATGCCAACTGATGGCATTTGTAAGGATCCTGATCAGTCTTAAAAATGCCTGATCAGTCAGAAAAGTGCATTGGAATGCCGGATCAGTCTTTCCGGTGTCATCCGGCAAAATGGATCTGGCATTTATTTTTTTCACCTTTTTTTCCGGTCTGTGCATGCAGTATTCAGGCAAGTCTTCAGTTTTTTTCGCCGGAGATAAAACCGTAGCATGCTACAGTTTTATCTTTTGCCTGATCAGTCAAAATGACTGAACTGAAGACATCCTTATGCATCCTGAACAGATTACTCTCCATTCAGAATGCATGGGGATATACCTGATCAGTTATTTTCCGGCATTGAGCCCTTTTGACGTAACTGAGTGCCGGAAAAGAAAAACGCTAGTGTGAAAATACCCTTAGACAGAGTCCAATACAGCATCGGCCAACACTCTGGAGACAAATAACAACATGACTATTTCGACCACCTCAGCTTGCTGATGCAGCTTTTCAGCCTGCAGCAACAGATTCCACTATTGGCATCTAGGAAGTTAAATTGTTCTAATCAAATCTAAAAACAATCAAGGGATTGCATTGTGACATCCTCTAGTAAAAGTTCACTGAAAAAATGTAAACAAAAAATTGAAACTATTTGCCATAATTTTTTTTTAAGTAGTAAAAAACAAACAAACATACATATATGGTATTGCCATATTCATCACAATCCATATCAAATGAGAAACTATTATTTAAAAGTCATGTGAAGTTGTAAAAGCAAAAACACAAAAAATAACAGAATAACTTATTTTCAAATTTCCCTCCCTCCAAAAAATTTAAAATGTTAATAAATTCTGTGTACTCCAATATGGCAATGGCATGAGACAAGCTTTTTATTATGCATAAGTACTATACATCCCTGTAAGGCCTTTTGCACACAAACGTTGTGTGCCCGTAGCCGTATTGCAGCCCGCATATGGCGGGTCCGCAATACACGGGCACCGGCATGTGTGCATTCCGCATCACAGATGCGGACCAATTCACTTGAATGGGTCCGCAATCACAGAGATGCGGAACGGAAGCACGGATCGGAACCCCACGGAAGCACTACGGAGTGCTTCCGTGATGTTTCTGTCTGGTACTGTTCTATTTTTTTGCGGTGCAGACGGATCACGGACCCATTCAAGTTGAATGGGTCTCGATCCATCCTGGCCGCCGCACGGACGTTGCCCGTGCTTTGGGGACCGCACAGATGAACAATGTTCGTGTGCAAGAGGCCTAATTGTACTAACTTATAGCATTAACCCCTTCAAGAACGAGCTATTTTTTACCTTCCTGCCCAGGCCATTTTTTGCAAATCTGACGTGTCACGTTATGTGGTAATAACGTTGGAATTTTTTTACTTATCCAAGCCATTCTGAGACACATTGTACTTCATGACAGTGGTAAAGTGATATATTTCACTTTTATTTACAAAAAAAAATCCAAATTTACCATTTCCAAAGCCTCCCTAGCATCACCCACGTTGCTAGGAAGCCTTGTCCCCTACGCAGCCTGCTATTGGATTTCCCCTGCCCCAACAACCCCTCGTCACCGCATGTTTTGATCTATGCGACGGGGAGATGCAGAGGTGGCCGTATGGGCATCAGGAGCGACACTGGTCTCGGGGACTGGGGTAAGTATAACCTGTATGTGGTACACGGGCATTTTGGGGGGTATTATAGGGTTTGGATACAACCTTTTAACCCTTTAGGTGTTCTACAAGAATTAAAGGAACATGGAGATGAAATTTCTAAATTTTGCAAGGGTTAACGACAGTATATGGGCACACGGCAGGCGCATAAGGAAAGGAGCACCATATGGTTTTTGGAGGACAGATTTTGGTGGGCTGGTCTTTAGACACCATGTCACATTTAAAGACGCCCTGATGCACCCCTATACAGTAGTAGAAACCTGCAAAAAGTGACCCCATTTTGGAAACTGTATGTATGTAAAAAGTATGTATACTTTTTTTTGTTTTAGTTTTGCATAAAGATTATAATATAGGATTTTTGAAAAAAAAAATGTTTTTGTGTCTCTGAAAGCCATTTTTTTAAAAATGTTCTGCTTATCATCTTGTGTAGGGGTTCGTTTTTTGCAGAAAGAGTTGGCATTTTTATTGGTACCATTTTTGGGTACATATGATTTTTTGATTGTTCAATTTTACACCAAAAAAGTGACTAAAAAATTGGTTGTTTTGGCACAGTTTTTATGTATTTTTTTTTTTACGGCATTCACATTAGGGGGTAGATCATATTTTTATAGAGCAAGTAGTTACAGACGCGGCAATACATAATATGTCTACTTTTTATAAAATATATTTCAGTTTTACGCAAAAGCATTCTTGAAAAAAAAGATTTTTTTTGTCTCTATTTTCTTATGTAGGGACTCATTTTGTGAGAGGTGAGGTGACTGTTTGATTGGTACTATTTTTCACCTAGTATTACACATTTTGTGATGTAAGGTAAAAAACATGGCTTTTTTGGCACAGTTTTTACTTATTTTTAAACGGCATTTACCTGGATTATGTGACATTTGTATAGAACTAGGCATTACAGATGCGGTGATACATAATATATCTGTTTTTCTTTCTTACAACTTTATACGTGTTTATTAGGGGAAAGGGGCTTTTTTTTTACTTGAAACAATTTTTTTATTATGAAAAACATATATATATATTTTTTTTACTTTTTTTTTTTCTTCCCACTGTTGGAGTTTAACTTTTGGGGATCTGATCCCCTCTACAATTCATTACAATACATCCTGCATTGTAATGCATTGCCTGTCAGCATTACATTGACAGTTGCCTAGGAGACTCAGCCTAAGGCCTATTGCACACGACCGTATGGCTTTTTCAGTGTTTTGCGGTCCGTTTTTCACAGATCCGTTGTTCTGTTTTTTGTTTCCGTTGTGTTTCCGTTTCTGTTCCGTTTTTCCGTATGGCATATACAGTATACAGTAATTACATAGATAAAATTGGGCTGGGCATAACATTTTCAATAGATGGTTCAGCAAAAAACAGAACGGAAACGGAAGACATACGGATGCACTTCCGTATGCATTCCGTTTTTTTGCGGACCCATAGACTTTAATGGAGCCACGGACTGTGATTTGCGGCCAAATATAGGACATGTTCTATGTTAAAACGGAACGGAAAAACGGAAATGGAATGCATACGGAACACATTCCGTTTTTTTTGCGGAACCATTGAAATGAATGGTTCCGTATACGGACCGTATACGGAACGCAAAAAACGGCCAGTAAACGGGGAAAAAAAACGGCCGTGTGCAAGAGGCCTAAGGGGCTGGATCTCCTAGGCTTCCGTAGAAGGCAAGCCCGATACCTGTGTAAGGACCCGAGGGAAGTAAACCCCCTGTATGTTGCAGTTAGCTTTGACCATGGCATACAAGGGGTTAATCTGCCAACATCGCCATTTACAGCATTACCGGCTGTCAGTCATAGCTGGGCCCCTGCACTTCAAATGGGAGATCGCTTGGTGGTGGATGGACCTGTGGAAACCAGGGGTCCTTCGCCCATCACTTTGTACACTTAATTCTTGATATAGGTGCGGGTTGTATGTGTACATACAAATACAAAATAAAGCAATGTTTACAAAGCCATATGATGCCTCCATTAGATTTCTACATTTTTCAAAAGCTCCTAAAAAAATCTGCCTAATTATACCATTTATAATATCAGCTAACTTTAAAACGCTTTGACTTATCCAGGCCATTCTGAGATTTCTATTTTTCTATTTTTGGGGGACGTTACAAGGCTTAGAAGTTTAGAAGTAAATCTTGAAATTTCTCAGAAATTTTTAAAAACCAACTTTTTAAGGACCAGTTCAGGTCTGAAGTCACTTTGTGAAGCTTACATGATAGAAACCACCCAAAAATGACCGCATTCTAGAAACTACACCCCTCAAGGTATTCAAAACTGATTTTACAAACGTTGTTAACCCTTTAGGTGTTCCACAAGAATTAGGCCCCTTTCACACGAGCGAGTTTTCCGCGCGGATGCGTTGCGGGAGGTGAACGCATTGCATCCGCACGGAATCCTGACCCATTCATTTCTATGGGGCTGTTCACAAGAGCGGTGATTTCCACGCATCACCTGTGCGTTGCGTGAAAATCGCAGCATGCTCCTCTTTGTGCGTTTTTCACGTAACGCAAGCCCCATAGAAATGAATGGGGTTGCGTGAAAATCGCAAGCATCCGCAAGCAAGTGCGGATGCGGTGCGATTTTCACACACGGTTGCTAGGAGACGATCGGGATGGAGACCCGATCATTATTATTTTCCCTTATAACATGGTTATAAGGGAAAATAATAGCATTCTGAATACAGAATGCATAGTAAAACAGCGCTGGAGGGGTTAAAAAAAAATAAAAAATCATTTAACTCACCTTAGTCCACTTGTTCGCGATGCCGGCATCTCCTTCTGTCCCCTTTACTGAATAGGACCTGTGGTGAGCATTAATTATAGGTCAAGGACCTTTGATGACGTCACTCCGGTCATCACATGGTACGTCACATGATCTTTTACCATGGTGAATCACCATGGTAAAAGATCATGCGACGTACCATGTGATGACCAGAATTACGTCACCACAGGTTCTGTTGCTGCACAGAGATCAGATGAAGCCAGAAGGAGATGTCGGGCCGCGAACAAGTGGACTTAGGTGAGTTAAATTTTTTTTCAATTTTTTTTTAACCCCTCCAGCGATGTTTTACTATGCATTCTGTATTCACAATGCTATTATTTTCCCTTATAACCAGGTTATAAGGGAAAATAATACTATTTACAGAACACCAATCCCAAACACGCGCGATTTTTCTCACGCGAGTGCAAAACGCATTACAATGTTTTGCACTCGCGCGGAAAAATCGCGGGTGTTCCCGCAACGCACCCGCACATTTTCCAGCAACACCCGTGTGAAAGAGGCCTTAATGGAAAATAGAGATACAATTTCAAAATGTCACTTTTTTGGCAGATTTTCCATTTTAATATTTTTTTTCCAGTTACAAAGCAAGGGTTAACAGCCAAACAAAACTCATTATTTATGGCTCTGATTCTGTAGTTTACAGAAAGACCCCATATGTGGTTGTAAACTGCTGTATGACCAAACGGCAGGGTGCTCCAGATGGGAGAGAGAGGGAGGTCCCTGACTGTTAACCTTTTCCATACAGCGGTCCGTACAGACCGCAGTATGGAAAGGGTTAAACGGCTGACATCACAGCACAGATGTCAGCCGATTATACCAGAGTGTCAGCAATGTGCTGACACTCTGGTATACCCACTGGACGCCAATGAATATTCAAAAGGAGGCGGGCGGTGCTGCAGTCGGGATCGCGATCCCCCGCCCGCCTCCTCTTCAATATTCATTGGCGTCCAGTGGGTATACCAGAGTGTCAGCACATTGCTGACTCTCTGGTATAAAAGGCTGACATCTGTGCTGTGATGTCAGCCGTTTAACCCTTTCCATACTGCGGTCTGTACGGACCGCTGTATGGAAGAGGTTAAGAGTCAGGGAGCTCCCTCTCTCTCCCATCGGGGGGCTTCTGTGCCTTTGCACCGCCTGCAACCCCCCCCTGCACCACCCGCCGGCATAAAATCATTCAGGGGTGCAGGGGGGGTGAAAAATCAATATTTTCAGCATTTTTAAGTTTCTGATCCCCGCGGTCAGGGACTGCGGGGATCAGAAACTTCAGAAAGCGCAGCAAACCGCAGGTCTGAACTGACCTGTGGTCTGCTGCGATCGCCGACATGGGGGGGGGGGGGGGGGGTTCACAGGACCCCCCGGCGCATCTAGCCAAGGTGCCTGCTCAATAATTTGAGCAGGCACCGGGTTCCGATCACCGCCCGCCGGTGATCGGAACCATACCATGACGTACATGTGTCCTGAAGAGGTTAACCACTTCAGCCCCCCTACTTTAAACACCCTTAATGACCAGGCCACTTTTTACACTTCTGACCTACCCTACTTTCACCGTTTATTGCTCGGTCATGCAACTTACCAACCAAATGAATTTGACCTCCTTTTCTTCTCACTAATAGAGATTTCATTTGGTGGTATTTCATTGCTGCTGACATTTTTACTTTTTTTTGTTATTAATCGAAATTTAACGATTTTTTTGCAAAAAAATGAAATTTTTCACTTTCAGTTGTAAAATTTAGCAAAACAAACGAGATCCATATATAAATTTTTCTCTAAATTTATTGTTCTACATGTCTCTGATAAAAAAAAGAATGTTTGGGTAAAAAAAAAAAAATGGTTTGGGTAAAAGTTATAGCGTTTACAAACTATGGTACAAAAATGTGAATTTCCGCTTTTTGAAGCAGCTCTGACTTTCTGAGCACCTGTCATGTTTCCTGAGGTTCTACAATGGCCAGACAGTACAAACACCCCACAAATGGCCCCATTTCGGAAAGTAGACACCCTAAGGTATTCGATGATGGGCATAGTGAGTTCATCGAACTTTTTATTTTTTGTCACAAGTTAGTGGAAAATGATGATTTTTTTTTTTCTTACAAAGTCTCATATTCCACTAACTTGTGACAAAAAATAAAAACTTCTATGAACTCACTACGCCTTGGAGTGTCTTCTTTCCAAAATGGGGTCACTTGTGGGGTAGTTATACTGCCCTGGCATTCTAGGGGCCCTAATGTGTGGTAAGTAGTTTGAAATCAAAATCTGTAAAAAATGGCTGGTGAAATCCGAAAGGTGCTCTTTGGAATGTGGGCCCCTTTGCCCACCTAGGCTGCAAAAAAGTGTCACACATCTGGTATCCCCGTACTCAGGAGAAGTTGGGGAATGTGTTTTGGGGTGTCATTTTACATATACCCATGCTGGGTGAGATAAATATCTCGGTCAAATGCCAACTTTGTATAAAAAAATGGGAAAGTTGTCTTTTGCCAAGATATTTCTCTCACCCAGCATTGGTATATGTAAAAAGACACCCCAAAACACATTGCCCAACTTCTCCTGAGTACGGGGATACCAGATGTGTGACACTTTTTTGCAGCCTAGGTGGGCAAAGGGGCCCACATTCCTTTTATGAGGGCATTTTTAGACATTTGGATCCCAGACTTCTTCTCACGCTTTAGGGCCCCTAGAATGCCAGGGCAGTATAAATACCCCACATGTGACCCCATTTTGGAAAGAAGACACCCCAAGGTATTCAATGAGTGGCATGGCGAGTTCATCACATTTTTTTTTTTTTGGCACAAGTTAGCGGAAATTGATATATATATTTTTTTTCTCACAAAGTCTCCCTTTCCGCTAACTTGGGACAAAAATTTCAATCTTTCATGGACTCAATATGCCCCTCACGGAATACCTTGGGGTGTCTTCTTTCCAAAATGGGGTCACATGTGGGGTATTTATACTGCCCTGGCATTCTAGGGGCCCTAAAGCGTGAGAAGAAGTCTGAAATATAAATGTGTAAAAATTTTTACGCATTTGGATTCCGTGAGGGGTATAGGGAGTTCATGTGAGATTTTATTTTTTGACATAAGTTAGTGGAATATGAGACTTTGTAAGAAAAAAAATAAAATTTCCGCTAACTTGGGCCAAAAAAAATGTCTGAATGGAGCCTTACAGGGGGGTGATCAATGACAGGGGGGTGATCAATGACAGGGGGGTGATCAGGGAGTCTATATGGGGTGATCACCCCCCTGTCATTGATCACCCCCCTGTAAGGCTCCATTCAGACGTCCGTATGTGTTTTGCGGATCCGATCCATGTATCAGTGGATCCGTCAAAATCATAAGGACGTCTGAATGGAGCCTTACAGGGGGGTGATCAATGACAGGGGGGTGATCAGGGAGTCTATATGGGGTGATCACCCCCCTGTAAGTCTCCATTCAGACGCCTGTATGTGTTTTGCAGATCCGATCCATGTATCCGTAGATCCGTAAAAAACATACGGACATCTGAATGCAGCCTTACAGGGGGGTGATCAATGACAGGGGAGTGATCAATGACAGGGGGGTGATCAGGGAGTCTATATGGGGTGATCACCCCCGTCATTGATCACCCCCCTGTAAGGCTCCATTCAGACGTCCGTATGCGTTTTGCGGATCCGATCCATGTATCAGTGGATCCGTAAAAATCATACGGACGTCTGAATGGAGCCTTACAGGGGGGTGATCAATGACAGGGGGTGATCAATGACAGGGGGGTGATCAGGGAGTCTATATGGGGTGATCAGGGGTTAATAAGTGACAGGGGGGGTGTAGTGTAGTGTGGTGCTACTTATTACTGAGCTACCTGTGTCCTCTGGTGGTCGATCCAAACAAAAGGGACCACCAGAGGACCAGGTAGCAGGTATATTAGACGCTGTTATCAAAACAGCGTCTAATATACCTGTTAGGGGTTAAAAAAATCGCATCTCCAGCCTGCCAGCGAACGATCGCCGCTGGCAGGCTGGAGATCCACTCGCTTACCTTCCGATCCTGTGAACGCGCGCGCCTGTGTGCGCGCGTTCACAGGAAATCTCGCGTCTCGCGAGATGACGCATATATGCGTGACTCTGCGCAGGGCTGCCGCCTCCGGAACGCGATCCTGCGTTAGGCGGTCCGGAGGCGGTTAAAGGGGTTGTCCGAGTTATGGGAAAAAAAAAGATACAGCACTGTAAATCTGATGGTCAGTGATGTATAACTAAGCTAGGCAAGTTTTAGGCAAAAAATATCTATTTCCTCATTTCCCTGGTTCTCTTCTGGACCTTTGTTTACCTGAGGAACAACAATCTCTGCCCCTCCCCCTGCACTGCTAAGGGAGTAAATACAAGTGCTGCCCCAAGTGACATGACTGCCTCCTGGGAGTTTTATGTATAGAACTACAAGTCCCAGATGTACAATGACCCTGCTAATACACAGGATCTTCCCCCTACCTGCAATGCTCTGCAGAACTTCTCTTTCAGCTCCTGTGCCCAGCATTTGTCTCCTCACTGCCTGCAGCTACACAGTAAACACTTCAGCCTTGAGTCTGTGCAGCTGAAGGGGTTAAGAATACTGGGAGAGAGCAATAAGCAGCAGCCAATGCAGGGGGGAGTGGCTAGCACAGTGACCTCTGGTGTACAAATCTCTCAGGCTTGTGCATGAACATTATCAGAGCAGGGAGAGAAGCTGACATCACAGGTCATGTGACCCTCAGTGAAATCTGAGAAACCAGCCACTGGAGATAAAACAAATTAATTGGAAAGCTGTCACATTTGCCTAGTTAGAAACATAGAAAGAATAAAAAAATAACTCGGACAACCCTTTTAACCGCTGCGTAATTAGGCCTTTTGCCTTTCAGGATTTTAGAAAGCTGCGTATCTGACTTCACACGGTCAGTATTTGGTCAGTAAGTCAAGAGTATTGGTAAGGCCAAAAAAAAAAAACAGGAGTGCGTCCAAAATAGAGATGACACCTGATATGAATATTTGTATGTGTTCTGTGTTTTGAACCCACTCCTGTTTTTGGCTTCCAAATCATGATCAAATGCAGATGCAAAAAATGCTGGAGACCAAACTGGGCATGAAGAATATTCATTGTTGACCTGACACAATACATATTTATATTCTACATATTAAATAGGAGAGCACTGTGTAGATACCAAAACTTCTGCTTTGTGTGTAGTGATCAGGTGCGGCCACCACTGGTGAACTGCAGTGGTGGCCGTAAGCCCTGACAATAAGCAGTATATAAAGGACTAGAAAATTACACAAAGCATGGAAAAGACGCAATATGGAAAAAAGAACTATATTGGCAAGTTGTGTGTTACAGTGCTAGCTACAACATACTGTATATAGCAATGTACAAGGTGAGTCAACCCCTTTAACACCTTAATGACCCAGGACGAGAATGCTCGTCCTCAAACGTCGGCACTTAGCGCTCGAGGACGAGCGCTCTCGTCCTGCAGTCGTTCCTCCCCCGCGTGCGGTCCCCCAGGTCAGCAGCAGAGATCCGGCGGTTACTGACCGCCGGATCCCTGCTGCATCCACCAGCATCGGCGATAACGCCGATGCCGGTGGATTAACCCCTCATATGCTGCGGTCAGCGCTGACCGCGGCATATGGGAGGTTTGCGCTCCCTCACCTGATGCATCGGGTCCCCGCTGTGCTGTGGCGGGGACTCGATCGTTGAAATGATTTTTCAAAAAGAAATTGTAAAAAAAAAATAGGGAAAAGACATATAGACATATTAGGTATAGTTGCGTCCGTATTGACCAGCTCTATAAACATATCACATGACCTAACCCCTCAGATGAACACCATAAAAAATAAAAAATAAAAACTGTGCTAAATAAACAATTTTTAGCTTACATTCAGCTTACATCACAAAAAGTACAACACTAAGCGATCATCTTTTTTTTTTGTTTTAAAAAAGCTCTTATTGTGTAAAACTTACATAAATTAAAAAAAAATATACATATTAGGTATCGCCGCGTCCGTATCGACCGGCTCTATAAAAATATCACATGACCTAACCCCTCAGATGAACACCGTAAAAAATAAAAACTGTGCTAAATAAACCATTTTTGGTCACCTTACATCACAAAAAGTGTAATAGCAAGCGATCAAAAAGTCATATGCACCCCAAAATAGTGCCAATTAAACAGTCCTCTCATCCCGCAAAAAATGAGATCCTACCTAAGATAATCGCAGAAAACTGAAAAAAATATGGCTCTCAGACTATGGAGACACTAAAACATGATTTTTTGGTTTCAAAAATGAAATCATTGTGTAAAACTTACATAAATAAAAAAATACCACATGATCTAACCTGTCAGACGAATGTTGTAAATAACAAACAAAAAAAACTGTGCCAAAAAAGCTATTTCTTGATACCTTGTTTAACAAAAAGTGTAATATAGAGCAACCAAAAATCATATGTACCCTAAACTAGTACCAACAGAACTTACACCCTATTCCGTAGTTTCTAAAATGGGGTCACTTTTTTGGAGTTTCTACTTTAGGGGTGCATCAGGGGGGCTTCAAATGGGACATGGTGTCAAAAAAAACAGTCTAGCAAAATCTGCCTTCCAAAAACCGTATGGCATTCCTTTCCTTCTGCGCCCTGCCGTGTGCCCGTACAGTAGTTTACGACCACATATGGGGTGTTTCTGTAAACTACAGAATCACAGCCATAAATATTGAGTTTTGTTTGGCTGTTAACCCTTGCTTTGTTACTGTAAAAAATGGATTAAAATGGAAATTTTGCCCAAAAATTTTAATTCAGAAATTTCATCTCTATTTGCCAATAACTCTTGTGGAACACCTAAGGGGTTAACGACGTTTGTAAAATCAGTTTTGACTACCTTGAGGGGTGTATTTTCTTAGATGGGGTCCCTTTTTTGCAGTTTCTACTCTAGGGGTGCATCAGGGGGGCTTCAAATGGGACATGGTGTCAAAAAAAAACAGTCTAGCAAAATCTGCCTTCCAAAAACCGTATGGCATACCTTTCCTTCTGCGCCCTGCCGTGTGCTAGTACAGCAGTTTACGACCACATATGGGGTGTTTCTGTAAACTACAGAATCAGGGCCATAAATAATGAGTTATGTTTGGCTGTTAACCCTTACTTTGTAACTGGAAAAAAATATTAAAATGGAAAATCTGCCAAAAAAGTGAAATTTTTAAAATGTATCTCTATTTTCCATTAATTCTTGTGGAACACCTAAAGCGTTAACGACGTTGGGAAAAATCAGTTTTGAATACCTTGAGAGGTGTAGTTTCTTAGATGGGGTCCCTTTTTTGGAGTTTCTACTCTAGGGGTGCTTTAGGGGAGCTTCAAATGGGACATTGTGTCCAAAAAAACTGTCTAGCAAAATCTGCCTTCCAAAAACCGTCTGGCATTCCTTTCCTTCTGCGCCCTGCCGTGTGCTAGTACAGCAGTTTACAACCACATATCGGGTGTTTCTGTAAACTACAGAATCAGAGCCATAAATAATAAGTTTTGTTTGGCTGTTAACCCTTGCTTTTTAACTGGAAAAAAATATATAAAAATGGAAAAATCTGGCAAAAAAGTGAAATTTTGAAATTGTATCTCTATTTTCTATTACTACTTGTGGAACACCTAAAGGGTTAACAACGTTTGTAAAATCAGTTTTGAATACCTTGAGGGGTGTAGTTTCTAGATTAGGGTCATTTTTGGGTGGTTTCTATCATGTAAGCTTCACAAAGTGACTTCAGACCTGAACTGGTCCTTAAAAAGTTGGTTTTTGAAAATTTCTGAGAAATTTCAAGATTTACTTCTAAACTTCTAAGCCTTGTAACATCCGCAAAAAATAAAATATAATTTCCAAAATGATCCAAACATGAAGTAGACATATGGGGAATGTAAAGTAATAACTATTTTTGGAGGTATTACTATGTATTATAGAAGTAGAGAAATTGAAACTTAAAAATTTGCTAATTTTTACAAATTTATTAGTAAATTTGGTATTTTTTTATAAATAAAAATGAATATTTTTTTACTCCATTTTACCAGTGTCATGAAGTACAATATGTGACGAAAAAACTATCTCAGAATGGCCTGGATAAGTCAAAGCGTTTTAAAGTTATTACCACATAAAGTGACACTGGTCAGATTTGCAAAAAATGGCTTGGACCTTAAGGTGAAAATTAGCCCGGTCCTTAAGGGGTTAACTGTGTAGAGGCCCAAGATTCTAATATAGAGTGAAAGAGCACTCTCCTTTTACACTGTCTGCGGATTCCATATAGATTGCTAGAGAATCTATTCTGTTACATGCTGATACAAGTAGTGGGCAAATAGAGAGGGTATCAGCAGTAAATTTGTGTTGAAATCTCTGTTTATTTTTTCCTTCTTGTCATCTATCAAAAAATTAGGTTCGGCGACAGGGAACCTCCACCATCAGGGGGTCGCCCTGGGCTAAGCAGTCTATAGGGCATTTAGGGTAAGTGTCTCTGCCCTGCTTTCTTTACTAGACCTTGGTCCCTGCGCCTGAACCTGTGTGTCTATCCCGTCAGCATGAATGTTTTTCTTTTGGGGGCCACTACTCCCCTATAAAGAAACTTTGGTAACTGTAGTACACAATTGTTGGTATATACAGTCGTGGCCAAAAGTTTTGAGAATGACAAAAATATTAGTTTTCATTAGTTTGCTGCTAAACTGCTTTTAGATCTTTGTTTCAGTTGTTTCTGTGATGTAGTGAAATATAATTACACGCACTTCATACGTTTCAAAGGCTTTTATCGACAATTACATGACATTTATGCAAAGAGTCAGTATTTGCAGTGTTGGCCCTTCTTTTTCAGGACCTCTGCAATTCGACTGGGCATGCTCTCAATCAACTTCTGGGCCAATTCCTGACTGATAGCAACCCATTCTTTCATAATCACTTCTTGGAGTTTGTCAGAATTAGTGGGTTTTTGTTTGTCCACCCGCCTCTTGAGGATTGACCACAAGTTTTCAATGGGATTAAGATCTGGGGAGTTTCCAGGCCATGGACCCAAAATGTCAACGTTTTGGTCCCCGAGCCACTTAGTTATCACTTTTGCCTTATGGCACGGTGCTCCATCGTGCTGGAAAATGCATTGTTCTTCACCAAACTGTTGTTGGATTGTTGGAAGAAGTTGCTGTTGGAGGGTGTTTTGGTACCATTCTTTATTTATGGCTGTGTTTTTGGGCAAAATTGTGAGTGAGCCCACTCCCTTGGATGAGAAGCATCACCACACATGAATGGTCTCAGGATGCTTTAGTGTTGGCATGACACAGGACTGATGGTAGCGCTCACCTTTTCTTCTCCGGACAAGCTTTTTTCCAGATGCCCCAAACAATCGGAAAGAGGCTTCATCGGAGAATATGACTTTGCCCCAGTCCTCAGCAGTCCATTCACCATACTTTCTGCAGAAGATCAATCTGTCCCTGATGTTTTTTTTGGAGAGAAGTGGCTTCTTTGCTGCCCTTCTTGACACCAGGCCATCTTCCAAAAGTCTTTGCATCACTGTGCGCGCAGATGCGCTCACACCTGCCTGCTGCCATTCCTGAGCAAGCACTGGTGGCACTCCGATCCCTCAGCTGAATCCTCTTTAGGAGACGATCCTGGCGCTTGCTAGATTTTCTTGGACGCCCTGAAGCCTTCTTAACAAGAATTGAACCTCTTTCCTTGAAGTTCTTAATGATCCTATAAATTGTTGATTGAGGTGCAATCTTAGTAGCCACAATATCCTTGCCTGTGAAGCCATTTTTATGCAACGCAATGATGGCTACACGCGTTTCTTTGCAGGTCACCATGGTTAACAATGGAAGAACAATGATTTCAAGCATCACCCTCCTTTTAACATGTCAAGTCTGCCATTTTAACCCAATCAGCCTGACATAATGATCTCCAGCCTTGTGCTCGTCAACTTTCTCTCCTGAGTTAACAAGACGATTACTGAAATGATCTCAGCAGGTCCTTTAATGACAGCAATGAAATGCAGTGGAAAGTTTTTTTGGGATTAAGTTCATTTTCATGGCAAAGAAGGACTATGCAATTCATCTGATCACTCTTCATTACATTCTGGAGTATATGCAAATTGCTATTATAAAAACTTAAGCAGCAACTTTTCCAATTTCCAATATTTATGTCATTCTCAAAACTTTTGGCCACGACTGTACATACCTATACCCGCTTGATTATAAATAAAGGTATTTTTAACAGTTACACTTCCTATTACATGTAATCCAGCAAAACAACCTAAAAAAAATTGATCCTGTCTTTTGAGCATACGCCTTCACATGGTCAGTATTTGTTCAGTAAGTGAACAGTATTGGTAAGTAGAGATGGCCTTGCGGTTCGCCCATCAGTCGTTTCGCGGTGAACTTTGCGCGTTAGCGATTCGCCGAACATGCAAACATATGGCGATGTCCGCCGGCGCCATATTCTTTTGCATTGCGCCAAACTTTAACCCATGACACATCCATCAGGTGGGGCAGGACAGCGAATTGAGACGTTTCAGCACATGGACACACCACCACTCTGTAACAGAACCCGATTTGGCAGCCATTTTACATTCTGTGTTTTGCCAGTGTAGGAAGAGGTTGCTTTGTGGAGCAGGGACAGACTGTTAGGGCCACCAAAAGCTAGCTAATAGGGCCACAAAAGTCCTTTTAATGACTGGTATAGGTGTTGTAAGGGGTTACACTCTCAGGCTGGACGGCGATGACAGATTATTTTGCAGACCACAGGGTTAAAGTCCAAATGCTGCTTTAATATCACACTCCGGCAATACATGCAACTCCAGTTATAATTCACTGGGTAAGGTGAAGGTCCAGCACCACAAAACATAAACCAAACTAAAATAAACACCTGCCCGTCTGGGCCCTGGTTAATACAGTGAAGATCCTAGCTCACCTATTGAACACAGGTCACACAGAGAACTCGGCTTCTCTAGCCAGCAGGGCAGCCAGCTTCCCAGGCTTTCTCCAGGCATTACTCTCTCCCCAGACTGACAGCCTGGACTGTGCTTTATTTCCCCTTGATGATCCCAGCTGGCTTCAGCTGGGGATCCCTCAGGCTAGGGGAAAACCTGTCCTGGAATGGGGTGGACTGGGGAGGTCCCTCTACCAATCCTACCTTCTCCCAGTCCAATAAAATCCAGCCCATAAACTTAACAAAACTGTCTCAGCAGCCTACACATTGCTGAGACCATTTTAACCTTCTGGATTTTATTTACCTCACCCAGTTGAGGAAGCTGGGTGGGATATACACCCCTTACAGGACTTTACCATACACTTTTCTGTTCACCTTACCACAGTGTGCTATACTGAGGGGTGTGATATACTTATAATATACTTTCTAACATAGAAAGTACATTATAATGCATTTGTATTGTGCAGCAGCTGTGTGCGGTTCTGCTGTGATGCCAGTTATATAGAGGGACAAACGCTATTGGAATAACTAAATGCAACTGGTGTGATATACCTGTTGGCCCCCCCCCAAAAATGATTGAGGGGTGCAATATACCTGCTTCCAAAAAACACTGATTAAGGGGTTTGATATACCTGCTTCCACAAAATACTGATTGAGGGGTACGATATACCGGCTTTCACCAAATATTGCTTGAGGCCTGCGATATACCTGATTCAACTAAATACTGATTGAGGCGTGCGATATAAATGCTTCCACCAAATATTGATTAAGGGGTTCTATATACCTGCTTCCACAAAATACAGATTGAGGGGATTGATATACAGTACAGACCAAAAGTTCGGACACACCTTCTCATTCAAAGAGTTTTCTTTATTTTCATGACTATGAAGGCATCAAAACTATGAATTAACACATGTGGAATTATATACATAACAAACAAGTGTGAAACAACAGAAAATATGTCATATTCTAGGTTCTTCAAAGTAGCCACCTTTTGCTTTGATTACTGCTTTGCACACTCCTGGTATTCTCTTGATGAGCTTCAAGAGGTAGTCCCCTGAAATGGTCTTCCAACAGTCTTGAAGGAGTTCCCAGAGATGCTTAGCATTTGTTGGCCCTTTTGCCTTCACTCTGAGGTCCAGCTCACCCCAAACCATCTCGATTGGGTTCAGGTCCGGTGACTGTGGAGGCCAGGTCATCTGGCGCAGCACCCCATCACTCTCCTTCATGGTCAAATAGCTCTTACTTTCAAAGTTTTCCCAATTTTTCGGCTGACTGACTGACCTTCATTTCTTAAAGTAATGATGGCCACTCGTTTTTCTTTACTTAGCTGCTTTTTTCTTGCCATAATACAAATTCTATGTAAGATCCTCACCTGCTTTGCACTCCAGGGGAACCAAGAGGGGTCCTCGTGGAGTTGCGGGACAGGTTATCCGTGTCTCTGATGCACCAGCGCTGACCCCTTTGCGAGCCAGTGCGGGGATGCGTTCGTGTGGACATCGGAGGGGAGGACCGTCGGAGTCCCGGGGACAGAGTGGCCGGGCGAGTGACAAGGCGCCGCGGCCAGGGTTGTCTCCGGTGTCTCCTGCGACTTCCGTTTCCGCATCTGGGTCCACGCGCTCGCATACTCGTGCTGAGTCAATCATGCGTCCGTGCGTACGCACGAGGGCAGGTTCGCAAAGGGATACACGGTCGCGAGTACGCGCTTCTTATGCGCTTCGTCGACCAGTGGCGCATAATATACTGACTCACAAGAGCAAAGTGGATTAGGGAGCCTGCCATGGGTTAATCAACTTGTGATTGCCTTAGGCCATGTACTCAGGTGCAGGGCAATTTGTTCACCTATGGTAGTGGACACTTGGCACCCTGGGATTGGTCAGCAGGCACTTAAAAGGAGGTCTCTCAGGGTGATCAGTGCCCACTGTTATTTTCCCTCAACCAGGTATAGGTCACAACTCCTAGTGACTGAAGACTGCCAGGAACTTTGTCCTTTGCAGCGGACCCAAGATCTGGAGTGACTCGACTGCCAAGTGCACAGCATCATTCAGCACTGGTTGGGACTATTCCTGGAATCTCCTTGCCTGTTTTTTTGTTATTATTCCTTGTTACCAGCAAGTGTCCTGGACGTTTATGTTTCTGGTGAATAAACACCTTTTTGCTTTCATCACTGGTCTGTTTGTTGGTGCCTTGCATTACATTCTAACAGTCTATTCAGTAGGACTATCAGCTGTGTATCCACCTGACTTCTCAACGCAACTGATGGTCCCAACCCCATTTATGAGGCAAGAAATCCCACTTATTAAACCTGACAGGGCACACCTGTGAAGTGAAAAGCATTTCAGGGGACTACCTCTTGAAGCTCATCAAGAGAATGCCAAGAGTGTGCAAAGCAGTAATCAAAGCAAAAGGTTTGAAGAACCTAGAATATGACATATTTTCAGTTGTTTCACACTTGTTTGTTATGTATATAATTCCACATGTGTTAATTCATATTTTTGATGCCTTCAGTGTGAATCTACAATTTTCATAGTCATGAAAATAAAGAAAACTCTTTGAATGAGAAGGTGTGTCCAAACTTTCGGTCTGTACTGTACCTGCTTCCACCAAATATTGATCAAGGCCTGCAATACACCTGCTTCCACAAAATACTGATTAAGGGGTTTGATATACCTGCTTCCACAAAATACTGATTGAGGGGTGCGATATACCTGCTTCCACAAAATACTGATTACGGGGTTTGATATACCTGCTTCCACAAAATACAGATTGAGGGGTGTGATATACCTGCTTCCACCAAATAATTATTAAGGCATTCTATATACCTGTTTCCACAAAATACTGATTGAGGGGTGCAATATACCTGCTTCCACAAAATACAGATTGAGGGGTGTGATATACCTGCTTCCAGCAAATAATTATTAAGGCGTTCTATATACAGTCAGATCCATAAATATTGGGACATCGACACAATTCTAACATTTTTGGCTCTATACACCACAATGGATTTGAAATGAAACAAACAAGATGTGCTTTAACAGCAGACTGTCAGCTTTAATTTGAGGGTATTTACATCCAAATCAGGTGAACGGTGTAGGAATTACAACAGTTTGCATATGTGCCTCCCAATTATTAATGAACCAAAAGTAATGGGACAGAATAATAATCATAAATCCAACTTTCACTTTTTAATACTTGGTTGCAAATCCTTTGCAGTCAATTAAAGCCTGAAGTCTGGAATGCATAGACATCACCAGACACTGTGTTTCATCCCTGGTGATGCTCTGCCAGGCCACTACTGCAACTGTCTTCAGTTCCTGCTTGTTCTTGGGGCATTTTCCCCTTCAGTTTTGTCATCAGCAAGTGAAATGCATGCTCAATCGGATTCAGGTAGGTCAGGTGATTGACTTGGCCATTGCATAAAATTCCACTTCTTTCCCTTAAAAAACTCTTTGGTTGCTTTTGCAGTATGCTTTGGGTCAATGTCCATCTGCACTGTGAAGCGCCGCCCAATGAGTTCTGAAGCATTTGGCTGAATATGAGCAGATAATATTGCCTGAAACACTTCAGAATTCATCCTGCTGCTTTTGTCAGCAGTCACATCATCAATAAATACAAGAGAACCAGTTCCATGCTTCACTGATGAGGTGGTATGTTTAGGATCATGAGCAGTTCCTTTCCTTCTCCATACTCTTCTCTTTCCAGGCTTTTTTAGATGTCGTTTGGCAAACTCTAATCTGGCCTTCCTGTTTTTGAGGCTCAACAATGGTTTATCTTGTGGTGAACCTTCTGTATTCACTCTGGTGAAGTCTTCTCTTGATTGTTGACTTTGACACACATACACCTACCTCCTGGAGAGTGTTCTTGATCTGGCCAACTGGTGTGAAGGGTGTTTTCTTCACCAGGGAAATAATTATTCGGTCATCCACCACAGTTGTTTTCCGTGGTCTTCTGGTATTGCTTTAAGAAGGTTCCAAACAGTTGTTTTGGCCACGCCTAACGTTTTTGCTATCTATCTGATGGGTTTGTTTTATTTTTTCAGCCTAATTATGGCTTGCTTTACTGATAGTGACAGCTCTTTGAATCTCATCTTGAGAGTTGACAGCAACAGATTCCAAATGCAAATAGCACACTTGAAATGAACTCTGGACCTTTTATCTGCTCATTGTAATTGGGATAATGTGGGAATAACACACACCTGGCCATGGAACAACTGAGAAGCCAATTGTCCCATTACTTTTGGTTCCTTAACAAGTGGGAGGCACATATGCAAACTGTTGCAATTCCTACACCATTTACCTGATTTGGATGTAAATACCCTCAAATTAAAGCTGACAGTCTGCAGTTAAAGCTTCATCTTGTTTTTTTTTTTTCATTTCAAATCCATTGTGGTGGTGTATAGAGCCAAAAATGTTAGAATTGTGTTGATGTCCCAATATTTATGGACCTGACTGTACCTGTTTCCACAAAATACTGATTGAGGGGTGCAATATATCTGCTTCCACAAAATACTGATTAAGGGGTTTGATATACCTGCTTCTACAAAATACAGATTGAGGGCTGCGATACACCTGCTTCCAACAAATATTAATTAAGGGGTTCTATATATCTGCTTCCACAAATTACTGATTGAGGGGTGCGATATACCTGCTTTCACAAAATACTGATTAAGGGGTTTGATATATCTGCTTTCACAAAATACTGATTGAGGGGTGCTATATACCTGCTTCCACCAAATATTGATTAAGGGGTTCTATATACCTGCTTCCACAAAATACTGATTAAGGGGATTGATATACCTGCTTCCACCAAATATTAATTGAGGCCTGCGATACACCTGCTTCCACAAAATACTGATTAAGGAGACTGATATACCTACTTCCACCATATATTGATTGAGGCCTACGGTACACCTGCTTCCACAAAATACTGATTAAGGGGTTTAATATACCTGCTTCCACAAAATACTGATTGAGAGGTGCGATATACCTGCTTCCACCAAATATTGATTGAGGCCTGCGATATACCTGCTTCCACAAATATTAGTCTTCTCTAGGGACTTTGGCACAAGGTCGTTTTGAAAATGACAGGCAGAGAAAAAGGCAGGCCGTTCCGCAGGGGTGGTATGGGTCGGGCAGGTGTACCAGGCCGGAGCCTAAGTGGGAAGGTGGAGAAGGTGCGTGCAATTACGTCAAAGGACGCACCAGAGTTGGATGGGTGGCTCACTAAGCCTTCCAGTTCTGCACCCTCCTCATCCTCTCTATCTGGACCCTCCTCACTCTCTGCTGTGTGCACCCTCAAAGCCATCCACCACGCACGGTCACATCTTGCACTTCCAGGACGCCGGCACATGGTGTGGGCTTTTTTTAATGTGTCAGCTGCTGACAATAGTGTTGCCATCTGCATCTTGTGCTGTCAATGCATAAGTCGCGGGAAGCCCAACACTCACCTAGGGACGACCGCCTTAAGAAGGCACCTAGCCTCCCATCACCGAGCCCAGTGGGAGCAATGCCGTCAGAACCCACAAAGCCACACTCTCGGTGCTCCATGTCCTGCCTCTTCTCCTTTTCCATCTCCAATTTTTCCTCCACTCCTTTTTCCACAGAGCCGTCATTGCGTTCATCTGGCAGAAGGCAGGCTTCCGTGGCCCAAATGTTCGAGCGTAAAAAGATGATAACGCCCCGATAACCCTCTTGCCCAACGGCTGACCGCTGGCTTGTCGGAACTGCTAGCCCGCCAACTACTGCCATATAAACTGGTGGACTCGGAGGCATTTAGAAAATTTGTGGCCATTGGCACACCGCAATGGAAAGTCCATAGAAGGAAATATTTCTCCCAGAAGGGCATCCCAGAGCTATATGGCCACGTTCAGTGGCAAGCGAATATATCTCTGGCACACAGTGTCGGTGGCAAGATACATCTGACCACAGACACGTGGTCTAGCAAACACAGGCAGGGAAGGTACATAACTTTTACTGCCCACTAAGTGAACCTTCTGACGGCCGTCAAGCATGTCGTCACGGGGCGCCAAAGGCGCACTTGGTCTCCCATCAGCCGCAGACCTGCTGCTTAGCTTCGGGAGCGAGGATCTGTGTTTGGCCTCGTTCCCAGGGTGGCTTTGCTAGCTGGGAGGCTCCCTGCTCCTATGTCTGCCTTGAGCGCCGAGCTGATCACTCGGTGCTCAATTTGTCTGTCTGTCGGTCATGTGACGCTGGCCACGTCACATGACCCTCACTCCCCACTATAAATACAGGCAGCCTGCTGGCCACAGGTTGCCTGTTAATTTTAGGTGTCTGGTGATTGTTTTGTTCCTGCATACTTACCTGATCCTGTGTTCCCTGACGATTCTCTGCCTGCTCCTCCTGTACTGCGCATCTCTCCTGGTATCCTGACCCCGGCTTCCACCTGACAATTCTTTGCGGACTCCTGTTGTACTTCGTTTCTCTCCTGGTATTTGACCTCTGCTTTTCCTGACTATTCTCTGCTCATTCCTTAGTAATGCGTAGCTCTCTAGGTATTGACCCGGTCCGTTCACGTTCCGTTATTTGTCTTGTCTGTCTTCCCAGCACGTATCCTAAGTTAGGGACTGCCGTCTAGTTGTCCCCTGTCATTAGGACTTGCGAGGCAAGTAGGCAGGGCCAGGGGTGAGGGTGGAGCGCAGTGGTCACTATCCTCACCCCTGTCTGTAGTGTACGTTACCGTCACACATGTAACCCGTGGCACCCGCATGGATTTGGTCTTACCGCCACGGATTGCATGCAGGCCTGCCTCTTCTTCTCCTCCTACTCCATTCTCCGTCTCCTCTTTGGCTGACTCCACCTTTTCCGCTGCTACCGCCTCTTCTGCTGTACCCCCCATGATCCCCAGCACCTATTCGGCGTGCCAGGTGAGACATTGCCATGCTGTGCTGCGGCTGTTGTGCCTGGAAGCCAAGAGCCACACCGGTACTGCAATGCTTTCAGCTCTGCGATCACAGGCCGATCAGTCGCTAACCCCACTCAATTTGACAGTTGGTAAAGTGTTGTGCGAAAATGGTGCCAATCTGCTGAGCGCGCTGAAACAGGACAAGATGACACATGCGCCGTGCATGGCACATGTCCTGAATATAGTCGTGCAGAGATTCATTGACAAATACCCCGGGGTCCAGGACGTCTTGCGGCAGGCCAGGAAAATCTCTGGCCATTTTAGAAGATCTTACACGGCCATGGCTCACCTTGCTGACGTTCAGCGGCGACACCACCTGCCCGTCAGACGTCTGATTTGTGACAGCCCGACGCGCTGGAACTCCACCTTTTATATGGTACATAGGCTGCTCCAGCAACAATGTGCAGTTAACGACTACCTGTATGAACTCTGCAGCCGAACAGGTTCTGGGGAGCTTGGTTTCTTTTCCACCACGCCAGTGGCTGCTCATGCGTGATGCATGCAGACTTCTGCGGCCATTTGGTGAGAACACCAAACAGATCAGTCGCAGCCAGGGCACCATCAGTGACATCGTACCTTACACCTTCTTTCTGGAGCGTGCATTGCATCGTGTCATTGATCAAGCCATCGAGGAGCAGGAGGTAGAAGATGAGGAAGTCGCAATGCTGAATAAATTCCCGGGGGGGGGGGGCTACTCCATCTGAGACAAGTCAGCATGAGTCTGAAAAGGAGTCAGAGGAGGATGGTGGCTGGGGGGAGGAGGAGGAGGAGCAAGAAGAACAGGCTTTGAGGGGGGCTTTAAAATTTTCTCCCTGGTGTTGTCCGTGGTTGGGGGAGGAGACAGAGGACGACATTCTCCTGGGCGATGAGCAGCAGCAAGCGCGTTCCACCGCTTCCAATTTAGTGCAAATGGGGGCCTTCATGCTCCATTGTTTGAAGAGTGACCCCCGTATAAAAAGCATAAAGGGCAAGGACCAGTACTGGATGGCAACGTACTTAGACCCCCGGTACAAACACATAATGGCGGACATGCTACCAGCATCACAGAGGACTGTCAGAATGCAGCATTTCCAGGCCTTGCTGCGAGAGATGCTGCATTCTGCTGTTGTGGGCGCTGGCAGAGGAATTTCCACCCACAGCAAAACAGGTGCGGGTACCAATCCTACCGCGCCTGCAAGAAGAGGGTGGTTTGAAGATGTGTTGGTCACTTCGGATAGGAGATTATTCTTGCAGCTTACCCATTGACATCCACCCTCTGGATACTACCTCAGGAAATGCCTAGACCGACAGGTGTCCGACTACATCGGGTTAACGGCCGATGTGGACGCTCTGAGAAGAGAGGAACCCCTGGACTACTGGGTGTACAGGCTTGACCTGTGGCCAGAGCTGGCACAATTTGCCATGGAACTCTTGGCTTACCCCTCGTCGAGTATCCTGTCCGAAAGGACGTTCAGCGCAGCAGGGGGGATCGTGACCGATAAGCGCACTCGCCTAGCTCACGACAGTGTGGACTACCTCACATTTCTAAAAATTAATGAGGTATGCATTTCGGAGGAATTCAACACCTGTGATGACTATGTGTAATTGAATTTCCTCATGCCAGCCCACGCATATCCGCCACCACACAGAACAAAGAATGGTCGTCTTATGTATATATACAGCGGAATAAAAGGTCTTTTCTGTCAGGTGAATACATAATTTTTGGGGCCTCTACTCCAGTGGCCTACAGTAAAATTGTTATCCAGTGACCGTCTAATATACCTCCAGCCACATAATCACTTGTTCTTTTCTGTCAGGTGAATGCCTAATTTTTGGGGCCTCTACTGGCCTACAGTAAAATTGTTATCCAGTGACCGCCTAATGTACCTCCAGCAACATAATCACTTGTTCTTTTATTTCAGGTGAATGCATAATTTTTGGGGCCTGTACTCTCGTGGCCTAAAATATAAATTTTCTAGGCTCCAGCAGGGCACATTTTTGAGAGTTTCCCTTTAAGACGCATAAAAATGGCCCCTGATTAAAATACATATTTTTTGTGGGATTTTTTTGCCATTGATCCCCCTATGGTATGTCACTGCCCATGTTGTGGGACTATTTGTGCACTTCTAGTAAGTATTTGGTGGCTGCAAATATGACCTGAAGGGTTTTCATGTTCGACTTATATTAAAGTCAATGGGGTCCACCGCAAACTCGCAGTTCGCGAATATTTGATCGTGAACGCGTGATCGCGAATCGTCCTGGCCGATGTTCGTCCATCAATATTGGTAAGGCCGAAAAAAACAGGAGTGCGTCCAAAACAGATATGACACCTGATATGAATATTTGCATGTCTTCTGTGTTTTGGACCCACTCCTGTTTTTGGTTTCCAAATCATGATCAAATGCAGATGCAAAATACTGTCCGTGTGATAGAGGCCTTATGCTCATTTTTGGTCATTTGCCTCTGAAATCTGTTTTATTCAGATGGAAAAGAAGTCCTGCATGCAGGACTTTAATGGTCTCTATCACACGGTCAGTATTTGGTAGATTTTTGCATCAGTATTTGATCAGTACTGGTAAGGCACAAACAGGAGTGGGTCCAAAACAGAGATAACATGTGATGGAAATATTTGCATGTCTTCTGTGTTTTAGACCCACTATTATGATCAAATCCTGATGCAAAATACTGGCCGTGTAATAGAGGCCTTAATGGATGCTCCAAAGACAGGATCTGTTGTGTTTTTCATTTTTCTGTTTTTCTTACAGATCAGTAGAATTATTTAAAAAATTGTGATGTCAACAGGGCCAAACAGGAACATTAGTGGCCCGATCACAGAAGGGCGAGAGTGGCAACAGCATGAGGAGTCAACATAGTGGCCCAGTCACATCGTGTGGAGGGTGGCAACAGCATGAGGAGTCAACATAGTGGCCTAGTCACAGACTGAGGAGGGTGGCAATAGCATAAGGGGTCAACACAGTGGCCCAGTTACAGAGTGGTGAAGGTGGCAACAGCATGATGAGTCAACATAGTGTCCCAGTTACAGAGTGGGGAAGGTTGCAACAGCACGAGGAGTCAACATAGTGCCCCATCAAAGAGTGGTGAGGGTGGCAGCAGCATGAGGAGTAAACATTGTGGCCCAATTAGAGAGTGGGGAGGGTGGCAACAGCATGATGAGTCCCCATAGTGGCCCAGTCAGAGAGTTGTGAGGGTGGCAACAGCATGAGAAGTCAACATAGTAGCCCAGTCACAAAGTAGAGAGGTGGGGGCTAATAGTAGTGGCAGTAACGGCACAAGATAGTGGAAGATGGCAGCAGAAGCAGCAAGTGTGTGGCATCAGGCGGGTGGCAGCATCAGAATAGTGGCTGAAGAAAGTGGCCAGAAGTATCGGGCCATTTTTCACAATGTTTTGGTGTGGCACCCAGAATGATCTAGTCTGATGCATCAGGCACTGGCGTGTGGAAATCCTGGCTGATCCACGCTTGATTCATCTTTACAAAGTTTAGTCTCTTAACATTTTGTGTTGAAAGGTGAGTTCTCTATGGGGTAACTAAACACCCACTCTGATGCCACACTACTGGCTGGGCAGGAAAGCTTGTCCATGGAAAACTCGGCCAGTTGTGGCCACAAATCAAGTTTGGCTGCCCAGTAATTCAGGTAATCTGGGCTGGCAGGGTGCATTCCAAGTATGCCACCACCTACTGGTTCAGGTGCTGCTCCATGTCCTATTGGTGCTGGAGTCAGAGTTAGAAAATATGACTCTTCTCTGGTCACACAAGTAAGATATGACTCTTTTATGTTAATTTGCATAAAAGGTGGGAAGTACAAAAATGCATAATACCTTTTGAATTAGTCTGCAAATTAAAAGTGTCATTTATATGTTTAGGGAAACACAATGAACATTTAGAAACGCTCAGTGAGGGTAGCATAGTAGAGGTGACAGGTTCCCTTTAAAGGAGTTGTGTCACTTCAACAAGTGGCATTTATTATGTAGAGAATGTTAATACAAGCCACTTATTCATGTAGTGTTATTATCAATATTGCTTCCTTGCTAGCTGGATTAATTTCCCCATCACATTATACACTGCTCGTTTCCATAGTTACAACCAACCTGCAATCCATCAGTGGTGCTCATGCTTGAACACTATAGGAAAAAATGCCGACCTGTCTGGTGACTGGGACCATGGGAGCTCACATAGGTTGGTGCTTTTTTTTATAAGGTGCAAGCACATCCACGCTGATGGATAGCAGGGTGGTCATAACCATGGAAATGAGCAGTGTATAATGTTGAATCCAGCCAGCAAATGAAGCGCATAATAACAATACATTAGTAAGTGTCTTGTATTAACTTTCTCTACATAATAAATACTGTTTGCTGAACTGACAAAACCCTTTAAGTTGCTGCTGATGGAGCTGGTGCTGCTCCTGCCCCCCACCCCTCTCCAGTAGTCATGGCAGTGGACCATGAGTGCAGAGGACCCCTTGGTCAGACTTTCGTGAGAATTGGCGATGGCGCACATAGGCAGCGACCAACTGACTACATGTCTCGATAGTAGTTGAATTTATCCTCCCTCTCAGCAGGTGGAAAAAAGGCCTCCATTTTGGAGCTGTAGCGAGGGTCTAACATGGTGGAGAGCCAGTAGCCATCCCTCTGCCGAATGGTGATAATACGGCTGTCAATATGCAGGGAACTCAGCATGCATCTGGACATTTGTGCAAGGGACTCTGAGGGACTCCCTGCCTCCATCTCTACTGCATACTGCCACAATGTGTTGGGGTCATCTGCCTGGTCTTCCTAAACGCCCTCCAGCTCCCCCTGCTCCTCTACTGTCACTTGTGCAGATAAACCACTCATATCTGTATACATTGCTTGTGGGTGAATGTCCTCCTCCGACAGTTCAGCCCCCACAGGACTCAGGTGGCCATGAGATGTAGGCACCACGTCTCCTGTCCCCTGGCCAGCCAGATTTATCAGCATCTGCTCCAGGACGTGAAAGAGTTGAATAACATAATTCATCCCGTAGTCCTGGCGACTGGCAAATAGAGTGGCCTCCTCAAAAGGCCTGAGCAAGCAGGTGTCACACATGAGCTGCCACTGTCTGCTACCTGTCCGCCTGCATATAACACAAGGTGTAAAACCAAATATGTGAAAAAAATATTTAGATCGCTATTTCACCCCAATTACAGAATTACGCAGTTATAGAATTATGTATGTATAAAACAATGTGGACACCATAATAGCAGAAGCATTAGACCGCTTTTTAACCCCAATTAGTGCAGCAATGTGTAATAGAATGGCTTATCTATTAGTCAAGCAGGACACTTTTCTATTGGCCCCTGCAGTCTCCCTGGTGGGGATAAAGTCTCCCTACACCAGAGATCAGCAACCTTCGGCACTCCAGCTGTTGTGAAACTACAATTCCCAGCATGCTCCATTCATTTATTTGGGAGTTCTGAGAAGAGAAGAGCAAGTATGCATGCTGGGAGTTGTAGTTTCACAACAGCTGTAGTGCCGGAGGTTGCCTACCCCTGCCCTACACTATCTCTGTGTTGTCCCTGAACTGTTTCAAACTAAAAAAAAATGAAATAAAGTCTTTCCTAATCACTGTCACTAGCACCTGTTCCTGCACAGTAAAATCACAAAGACTGGGCAGGATGAGGCTTTTTAGAGGACTGTGACATCACCGGGGCTTGCTATATGCTAACATTGGCTGCATTGCATTAGAAGAGACCCCTCATTCCTGGGCTTCTTTCACTTTGTAACATGTGCAGCAGGCATTTTGGGAAGATCTGATTAGTTACCACGAAGCGCCAGGAAATTCAGATTTGTGACGAATCAAATGTTTCCTGAAATTTGGATCAAATTCCACTTCGACAACTTCGATTCACTAATTGTGAGCCAAAACCAGGTGTGGCTCTAAACACAGAACAGGTACAGATCTTACCTTATTCCTTTTGGTCAGTGATTTCCATCAATGATTGTGAGCCAAAATCAGGAGTGTAGTCTACACAGACATAAGGTAAAAGGGAAAGATCTGTACCTGTTCTGTGTTTAAAGCCACACCTGGTTTTGGCTCAGAATCACTGACCAAAACATTTACGTGTGAATGAGGCTTTAAATTGGCAGTTTGCCTATGAGACACAGTCAAGGGGCTGGGCTTCATAGGACTCTGTAGCTGGCAGGCCCTAAGGCCTGGGGCAGCCACAGCAACCATCTGCCCCCTGTCATCGCAGTATAGGGGGCCGATGAAGAGATAGAGAGGGCCCCCTCCCTTGGTGAAACGCCTATCTGTTGCGGTCAGCATTGATGGCATATAAGGGAAATTATCTGCCGGCATCAGTGTTTTCACCGATGCTGACGGATACAGCAGGGTTCCAGCTGTCAGCAACAGCCGGGCCGCTGCAGCTGATTGAGCAAGTGGTGTTTCTGTGCCCACCCGATCAGCATGCCGTACATATACGGAGCTGGATAAGGCAAGGCACTGCCAGCTGCACCATACATGTATGGTTCTGGATGGGAAGGGGTTCAAAATTTCACTAGTAACATGGAGATATTAAGGTCATTTAACATATAAAGGCAATTTTTTAGTTCTCCCCTCCAAAATTTCAGTTTACATGGTGTTTTTGGTTACTATAATTCATTTATACCACATGCAATAACATACACTGCTGCATGTTACTGGGCTGTAAAATAAGTTGCCGCAAAGACTTCATACTCTGTGTGTACAATGCATGTCCTTATCACATAATACTGGTAACACTGACAGCTCTCTGCCATACTTGAGCAGCTTCACACTGCATTTGGGCAAGAGGGTGGATTAGAAGAAATAAAACACGAAACTCTAAGTATAATGAGTAGGGTACAATAGGTAGACAGAAACAGCAGAAAGCCAGCTTTGGCAAATAGGGGAATCAGTTATATGGTTTATATGGCAAATAAAGGAGATTTATCAGGGAAAAGATTGTACTTCTCTAGACTGAAAATAGCAACAATCAATGATTTGGACTCTGCATGAAAATTCTGACAAAATATACAAAATTACTTTCTTACCTAATAGTTTTTCTTCAAGCATATTTAGCTGATCTGCATGAAGCCCCCTTTTAGTTACAGAGGAAAACTGCCAGCTTAGCACTTCAGACAACTGGGTCCATCTCGCTGCTGGTGGGTTTAGGAAAAAGGATAGATTCTGAAAAGGAAGGAGGGCATATGATGAAAGAATACATAAAAATGTGGGTATACAAACTTGCAAAGGAGACTGAAATTGAAGTTTATATGTATGAAAAAAGATGTACAGTCGTGGCCAAAAGTTTTGAGAATGACACAAATATTAGTTTTCACAAAGTTTGCTGCTAAACTGCTTTTAGATCTTTGTTTCAGTTGTTTCTGTGATGTAGTGAAATATAATTACACGCACTTCATACGTTTCAAAGGCTTTTATCGACAATTACATGACATTTATGCAAAGAGTCAGTATTTGCAGTGTTGGCCCTTCTTTTTCAGGACCTCTGCAATTCGACTGGGCATGCTCGCAATCAACTTCTGGGCCAATTCCTGACTGATAGCAACCCATTCTTTCATAATCACTTCTTGGAGTTTGTCAGAATTTGTGGGTTTTTGTTTGTCCACCCGCCTCTTGAGGATTGACCACAAGTTCTCAATGGGATTAAGATCTGGGGAGTTTCCAGGCCATGGACCCAAAATGTCAACGTTTTGGTCCCCGAGCCACTTAGTTATCACCTTTGCCTTATGGCACGGTGCTCCATCATGCTGGAAAATGTTGTTGGGATTGTTGGGAGAAGTTGCTGTTGGAGGGTGTTTTGGTACCATTCTTTATTCATGGCTGTGTTTTGGGGAAAAATTGTGAGTGAGCCCACTCACTTGGATGAGAAGCAACCCCACACATGAATGGTCTCAGGATGCTTTACTATTGGCATGACACAGGACTGATGGTAGCGCTCACCTTTTCTTCTCTGGACAAGCCTTTTTCCAGATGCCCCAAACAATCGGAAAGAGGCTTCATCGGAGAATATGACTTTGCCCCAGTCCTCAGCAGTCCATTCACCATATTTTCTGCAGAAGATCAATCTGTCCCTGATTTTTTTTTTGGAGAGAAGTGGCTTCTTTGCTGCCCTTCTTGACACCAGGCCATCTTCCAAAAGTCTTTGCATCACTGTGCGTGCAGATGCGCTCACACCTGCCTGCTGCCATTCCTGAGCAAGCTCTGCACTGGTGGCACTCCGATCCCGCAGCTGAATCCTCTTTAGAAGACGATCCTGGCGCTTACTGGACTTTCTTGGACGCCCTGAAGCCTTCTTAACAAGAATTGAACCTCTTTCCTTGAAGTTCTTGATGTTTGTCCTGAAATTGTTGATTGAGGTGCAATCTTAGTAGCCACAATATCCTTGCCTGTGAAGCCATTTGTATGCAACACAATGATGGCTGCACGCGTTTCTTTGCAGGTCACCATGGTTAACAATGAAAGAACAATGATTTCAAGCATCACCCTCCTTTTAACAGGTCAAGTCTGCCATTTTAACCCAATCAGCCTGACATAATAATCTCCAGCCTTGTGCTCGTCAACATTCTCACCTGAGTTAACAAGACGATTACTGAAATGATCTCAGCAGGTCCTTCAATGACAGCAATGAAATGCAGTGGAAAGATTTTTTTGGGATTAAGTTAATTTTCATGGCAAAGAAGGACTATGCAATTCATCTGATCAGTCTTCATAACATTCTGGAGTATGTGCAAATTGCTATTATAAAAACTTAAGCAGCAACTTTTCCAATTTCCAATATTTATGTAATTCTCAAAACTTTTGGCCACGACTGTATACTGTTAACAGAAATGCCACCAGAGCCAGGTTTAAGGACCCTTTCACACGAGCGAGTATTCCGCGCAGGTGCAATGCGTGATGTGAACGCATTGTGCCCACACGGAATCCGGACCCATTCATTTCAATGGGTCTGTGTACATATGCGTTGGTTTTCATGCATCACTTGTGCGTTGCGTGAAAATTGCAGCATGTTCTGAACGCATTCGCAACTCATCCGGACCTAATCCAGAAACGCACTACTTTTTTGCGATTGGACCGTCGGATATGGCTTGCAGACCCTAATCAAGTGAATGGGTTCTACATCCGCATACGGCAGCCCCACGGTCAGTGCCCGTGCATTGTGGACCGCAATTTGCAGTCCGCAGCACGGGCCCTGCCGACACACGTTTATGTGCACGAGCCTTAAAGCAGTAATATGTACAGTACAGACCAAAAGTTTGGACACACCTTCTCATTCAAAGAGTTTTCTTTATTTTCATGACTATGAAGGCATCAAAACTATGAATTAACACATGTGGAATTATATACATAACAAACAAGTGTGAAACAACTGAAAATATGTCATATTCTAGGTTCTTCAAAGTAGCCACCTTTTGCTTTGATTACTGCTTTGCACACTCTTGGCATTCTCTTGATGAGCTTCAAGAGGTAGTCCCCTGAAATGGTCTTCCAACAGTCTTGAAGGAGTTCCCAGAGATGCTTAGCACTTGTTGGCCCTTTTGCCTTCACTCTGCGGTCCAGCTCACCCCAAACCATCTCAATTGGGTTCAGGTCCAGTGACTGTGGAGGCCAGGTCATCTGGCGCAGCACCCCATCACTCTCCTTCATGGTCAAATAGCCCGTACTTTCAAAGTTTTCCCAATTTTTCGGCTGACTGACTGACCTTCATTTCTTAAAGTAATGATGGCCACTCGTTTTTCTTTACTTAGCTGCTTTTTACTTGCCATAATACAAATTCTAACAGTCTATTCAGTAGGACTATCAGCTGTGTATCCACCTGACTTCTCCTCAACGCAACTGATGGTCCCAACCCCATTTATAAGGCAAGAAATCCCACTTAATAAACCTGACAGGGCACACCTATGAAGTGAAAACCATTTCAGGGGACTACCTCTTGAAGCTCATCAAGAGAATGCCAAGAGTGTGCAAAGCAGTAATCAAACCAAAAGGTGGCTACTTTGAAGAACCTAGAATATGACATATTTTCAGTTGTTTCACACTTGTTTGTTATGTATATAATTCCACATGTGTTAATTCATAGTTTTTGATGCCTTCAGTGTGAATCTACAATTTTCATAGTCATGAAAATAAAGAAAACTCTTTGAATAAGAAGGTGTGTCCAAACTTTTGGTCTGTACTGTATATTATACTTCTAAGCATAGAAGTCCACTCCTCAATGTGGTAAGGCTATAATACGCAGTGGTTATGCTAGGGTAGAGCCCTGTCAATCAAGGGCACAGGGGGTGTTAAAATCCAGTGCTCCAAGCCAAGCCTTCAGTTCAAGAACCTAGTGCTCGAACTTGCTCATTTGCATAACAATAAAACACATACCTCCCTGCTGCTGTTTAGCATACACAAAAAAGAGTCATTTTTTACAGACCTTCTTTAAAAAACAAACAAAAAAACAGGTCATAGTAATTGCTCCTCAGATGAGGAGTTCTTCCACAAATCCACCAAGCACTTTCAGCAGTGTCAAGACAGAAGCCACCAACAAATCATCCTAGACAGCATATGCCCATGCTTATTACCCAGGTCAGAGGTCTCAGTTGTCTCAAACAATGGGCAGGTAAGATGATAAAACTATCTGGATCATACAGAACTATAAAACTATAATTCTAAAGCTTTGGCAGTTCCTAACCTATTTGGCCAAAAACTGGTTTTAGTTGAAATCTGATCCTGATCTATGTGATGCCTTACCAGCAGTCAAATATTTATATGGTATGAGGGTATCCAAATAGAGTACAGAAAATGCTTGACTTTAGCTTTTTTTTTTTTTTTTTTTTTTTATATACCTGCACTGGTGTTCCTCTCACATTTCCTTCCTTGTCTCTGCTTATACTCCTGCATTAATTGTGTTTTTATGACATATTATATTGTAGTCATTAATTTTTATTAGTGGATGCTTTTATAACAAGAGAACCACCATGTTGCACGAAACCGCTTCATTTAAACCCTGCAATAGCTGAAACATTAGAATACTGTTCATACTATTTGCATTTCTGAAAATAATGTATCTTTTGACCCCTGATAGTTCGAAGGAGAGACATCACCACTTAAAAATTTACTTTTAGTAGATCCAATCCGTGGTCTTCTCTCCATCTTATGATCTTTTGAACCGTGTGTGCATAATATGAGTTGCTTAGTGTTGGTCTACTTAACTATTGTACTGTTTCTATTGGCACACACTATGTATAAGCGCTGTCTTACTGTTTTTGCCTTCACAGTAAGACAACACCTACAGTATATAGTGCTTGCCACTTGAGGGGCTAGATGCTGATTAGACTGCTGTAGTCATGCTGATGGCTTATGAAGTACACATCTCTCTAAAGGTCTTCCTTTGCATGCTGAGCGTATGAGAAAGTGGGGTTAAGCTGGAAGGTGGCTGTTGCTTATGACTGGGCATATTCCAATTAGGCATCAAACTTCGTTCTATCTGATATGACTGTTGCATTATACAACCTATGGGTAGAGTTATATCTCTCCCAATGAATGAGGATACACAATGTAAAAATTAGGAGGGTTCCAGTGCCTTTCTCAAACCTAGACTAAGTGTGCTACATTAGCTCTATCAAGAAACTGACACCCATAGTGTCAGGCTGAGGTAAATTGTGTCCACCAGTGAAACTGACTCGGAGGGGGGGGGCCCTTTCTATCTATCCCACAGATTTGATAGCCATATGCTGTACAATGTATAATAAGAGCAACTGTACATAAAAGGTTTTGCTCACACCTCATTTTTAGGTATGTTGGAGCAATACATTGAGCATCTAATACATGCCAAAAGAGTGTCTCTTTGGCATATGCTGGGCTGATGTGCACCAAAATACCATGGCTTATTTTTCACTGTATATGAAAATGTAGTCTACTACATTTTGCTTTGGGGAGCAACACAGGAAAGAAATACGATGTGGTATAGGTTTTTATTTTCAATTGTATTCAATGAAAGACTTATGCCACGGTATTCCTATACAGTGGCATACGTCGGAGGCTTTCGTCAGAGGCATAGACCAGGGAAAATACTCCAGGACTATAGACAACATAGCAAAAAATAAGAAGTGAACACAGACTCAATAACGCTGCAATAAACTGCACATATTATCAATAGCCATTATTAGGCACACAAATTATGACAAAGGACAAGCACGGAAGTAGTGTCCCCGTTTCCACAGTATAAACACAGATCATAAACAAGCCTGTGCTGACGTTCCTCTGCTGAAAACCTAAGCCTGTCCATTGGCATAGATTCAGAAGTTGTAATTGAGGAAGGTGAACATAAAGGGGACAAGTATCTCTGGAAGGTTGGTGCTAACAGAGGAGATCTCTCATGTTTCTTAGCACACTCCCAAAACTGCAGGTCTATGCGGCTGGTCAAAGGAACTGGATGGCATAATGAACCACAGAGAGTCTACCCTGACGTACCTGTCGCAGAGAGTAAGCCGCAAAAGTAGTTTGTCCTTGCTTATCAAACACCTTTCAAGGGGTTTCAAGAAAGTTATTCAGTTTGTTGGTAATTGGGTTTATCCAGTACTTTTCCCAAGAGATGGGACATCACAAATTAAACTTTGGAGTGGCTGGTCGGGAACTGATAAGACAATACTTTGAAGTGCAGGGTACACTGGTTTATGATCCCACAGGATTGCTTGGGAGCTCCATAGTATAGAGAAGGAGCTGATAAACGAGGACCAGAACCTGCCACAGAAGCAGCTTGTGGTGGTGGTGGTGGTGTTGCAGCTGCTGCAGTGGGCAGCAATACTTGTCAGGGTATTCAGAAGAGTTTGTAAAGTTTGTACTGGAGGTGTGACTGATAATCCAGTCGTGCACTTTCTGCCCGATAGGCTGATTTTAATTAGTGTGAGTATAAAGCTTAGCCTGCTCTCCCTCACTCACTGGAAGCCATTTGGCAACAGGAGAGGTATAGGGTGGACTCTCATTGCATTCATTGGTGGCCATTTGGCACCAGGAGAGGTGTTGAGTGGGCTCGGCATGCATGTTGGTACCTGCATTCCCTGGATTTAATGGAGACCATTTTGGCACCAAAGATGACAAAAATTAAGGTGGGACCAGCATGCATGTGGAACCTACACTCCCTGAATTGTATGGTAGCCGTCATGGCACATAACAGGTAGAATTTAGTGTTAGGTTCCCGTCTTACAGAGATCGCCTTGACGTATGGTAGACAGGCCCAAATAATTTTGTACAAAATCCATTGCATTGAATTTTTTACTATTCAGACGAGTGTTGACATTATACAAGTATGACAGAATTTGCCGTTGACATTCTCGTTGCTGAGTCATTTCCTGTAATAGTTCAGTAAGGACCCTCTAGTTTTGGTCAGTGGGAATAATGACCTGAGCTTAAAGTAGTGAAGAAAGTTTAGTTTCTAAGGCTGAAAAAAGACATATGAATAAACAGTCCGGCCTATTGCCAACAGTGGGTGTGCTGTGTCAACTAAACAGTTTGACTTTGGGCTAAAAAAAAGGGTGATGTCATAGCTGTTCCCTGGTATTCACCCTTTAACCCCTATACAGGGATCTGGACTCGGCTGCAGGGAATCAACCAGGCCACTACCTCCTGGAGTAACCCTTGTGTAGTTGATGGCTGACCCACGGGGATCAGAGACAGAGAGATGAGCGAAGTTTTCAAAAATTTTATTCAGACGCTTCACCAAATTTTTCAAAACAATTTGCTTCGTTCTGAATTAATTTGTCACAAAACACGTTAATATCAGCTATGTCACGGCCTTTAGGGAGAGTGTATCTTGGCATACATCACTGTGCATTGCAGCCACATGCATACAGTGCCCAGCAAAAGTATTCACCCCCCTTGACTTTTTTGTATTTTGGTACATTATATCCTTAAGTTCAATGTTTTGTTAATCTGAATTTTATGTGATGTATCAGAACACAGTAGTCTAAGTTGGTGAAGTGAAATGAGAAAAATATATAAATAAAACTATTGTTTAGAAATAGAAAACAGAAAATTGGCATGTGTGTATGTATTAACCCCCTTTGTTAGGAAGCCCATACAAATCTCTGGTGCAACCAATTACCTTCAGAAGTCACATAATTAGTGAAATGATGTCCACTTGTGTGCAGTCTAAGTGTCACATGATCTGTCATTACATATACACACCTTTTTTGAAAGGCCCCAGACGCTGCAACACCTAAGCAAGAGGCATCACTAACCAAACACTGCCATGAAGACCAAGGAACTGTCACGACCATGGTCATGGTCCTGACTCCTGGACCCGCATGCAGTTGCCTGTGGTTTGGTTTTCTTGTCAACCACATGGTGAGGGCTGCTAGTATCTTGCCTCACGTGTGGCTGCCGCTGGCAACATGATTTTATTCGCAGTATAGCAGCCTGAGCTGTTGCTAGGCAGCTTGCTGTGAAGTGTATGCGGTTGCACCTGGCAACCTGTCTTTGTAGGTGTGCCTTTTGTTTGTATGGTGTGCACTTTCCCTGTTTGTTGTGCACAAGGTTTTTGTATGTGTGCACTTTCCCTTTAAGTGGCTTCACTACCCTTTCTGGTCTTGGAAGGGTTAATTCCCTTTCCAGTGTGTGTCTGTGTGGGTGTGGCCACTTGGGCTATTTAGCTTCCACTGGATGCCTGAAGCTGAGGGGTACTCCAGGCATGTTGCTGGAGTCATCCTCCTGGTATCCTTATACCATCTCTCCAGTGAGAGCCACCCTTGCGGTCATAAAAACATGTAGTGATGTTATGCTTTATGTTGGTGTTTATTCTTACTGCAGCTATGGATCTGGGTTCCTGTGTGTGTATGTGTGTGTGCTGTGTCAATTTATGTTTGGTGTGGACATCAGCTTGGCAGCAACGGGATCCAGTCAGTGTGTCTGTGGCAGGTAGGTGTGGAAGTGCTTTCACTCACCTGCCATATCCATAGGCTGCTTATGTTTCCCCTTCCTTGCAGCTAGGCCAGTTTAGACTCCTGTTCGTCCGTGTCTAGGAGGAACAGGTTGTCTTACCCAGGTCCTAGTTCAGGGATCCCTTGAGGGTTAGTAGGGACCCGAGGTTCCTGAGTATGAGCCCTCCTACCATCAGGGTTGGCTCATACAGCTAGGAGTCAGGGTCAGATTTAGGGATGCGTTAGGAGGTGACCTGCTCCCTATTCTGTTGTCCTGGCCGAGGAGCTTCCATACGTTTAACATCACACGGATTAGAGTTACCCCCAGTCTGATTCGTGACAGGAACTCTCCAAACAAGTAAGGGACAATATTGTTGAGAAGTATAAGTCAGGGTTAGGTTTTAAAAAATATCCAAATCTTTGATGATCCCCAAGAGCACCAACAAATCTGCAGACACTGGAGCCTATACCAGGCGAACGGAGCAGCGCCCAGACATACTAGTAAGTGCAGGGGGACCCCTGGGCGCCGCTCTGCCCACTGATATAGTTAGTTTTTAAACTAGTGAAAGGTCCTCTTTAAGGCAAAGATGGATGGTGCTAAATATAGGGATATTCTTGTGCAAAACCTATACCACTCTGTGTGTGATTTGAGGCTAGGACAGAGGTTCACCTTCCAGCAGGACAATGACCCCAAACACACTGCTAAAGCAACACTTGAGTGGTTTATATGGAAACATGTAAATGTGTTGGGATGGCATAGTCAAAGCCCAGATCTCAATCCAATAGAAAATCTGTGGTCAGATTTAAAGATTTCTGTTCACAAGCGCAAACCATCCAACTTGAAGGAGCTGGAGCAGTTTTGCGAGGAGGAATGGGCAAAAATCCCAGTGGTAAGATGTGGCAAGCTCATAGAGACTTGTCCAAAGCAACTTGGAGCTTTGATTGCCGCAAAAGGTGACTCTACAAAGTATTGACTTTAGGGGGGTGAATAGTTATGCACATTGACTTTATATGTTGTTTTGTCCTACTTGTTGTTTGCTATACAATTAAAAACAAAAAAACATATTCAAGGTTGTGGGCATGTTCTATAAATTAAATGTTGCAAATCCTCAAACAATACATGTTAATTCCAGGTTGTGAGGAACCAAAATGCAAAAAAAGTCAAGAGGGGTGAATAATTTTGCAAGGCACTGTAGGTAGTCCTTTCTGGTAGTGAAACAGTTACTGTGGGTCAGTATGACAGGCAGGTCACATACAGTATATGGATGTGCACATCGGCATGGGTCAATATTAGGTTCAGTTCACACCACTTATTTCGTCATTTATGGGTCCAAAAGACAGAACTGGTGCAGATCTTTTCATAATACCTTATCTGAGAGTAGGAGTGTCTCCTGATTTTGGCTCACCATACAGTAGCTGCTGGAATTAAATGCCCAAATAACTGTGTGTGAACTCCGCCTTACAGATTAATGTTTGCATCAGGTATAACGTGCTTAACCATGCAGTGGCCCAAGATTCTACTACAGAGTGAAACAGCAGTCTCTTTTTACACCGTCAGTTGTTTCCACATACAGTGGATATAAAAAGTCTACACATCCCTGTTAAAATGTCAGGTTTCATGTAAAAAAAAGCAAGACAAAGATAAATCATTTCAGAACTTTTTTTTACCTTTAATGTGACCTATAAACTGTACAACTCAATTGAAAAACAAACTGAAATCTTTTAGGTAGAGGGAAGAAAAATTATAAAAATAAAATAATATGGTTGCAAAAGTGTGCACACCCTTAAACTAATACTTTGTTGCAGCACCTTTTGATTTTATTACAGCACTCAGTATTTTTGGGTATGAGTCTATCAGCATGACACATTTTGACTTGGCAAGATTTTCCCACTCTTCTTTGCAAAAACACTCCAAATCTGTCAGATTGCGAGGGCATCTCCTGTGCACAGCCCTCTTCAGATCACCCCACAGATTTTCAATCGGATTCAGGTCTGGGCTCTGGCTGGGCCATTCCAAAACTTTAATCTTCTTCTGGTGAAGCCATTCCTTTGTTGATTTGGATGTATGCTTTGGGTCGTTGTCATGCTGAAAGATGAAGTTTCTCTTCATGTTCAGCTTTCTAGCAGAAGACTGAAGATTTTGTGCCAATATTGACTGGTATTTGGAACTGTTCATAATTCCCTCTAGCTTAACTAAGGCCCCAGTTCCAGCTGAAGAAAAACAGCCCCAAAGCATGATGCTGCCACCACCATGCTTCACTGTGGGTATGGTGTTCTTTTGGTGATGTGCAGTGTTGTTTTTGCGCCAAACATATCTTTTGGAATTATGGCCAAAAAGTTCAACCTTGGGTTCATCAGACCATAACACCTTTTTCCACATGCTTTTGGGAGACTTAAGATGTGTTTTTGCTAAATTTAGCCTGGCTTGGATGTTTTTCTTTAGTATTGCCACTCTACCCCATAGCCCAGACATATGAAGAATACGGGAGATTGTTGTCACATATACCACACAACCAGTACTTGCCAGATATTCCTGCAGGCCTCTTGGTAGCCTCCCAGAGCAGTTTTCTTCTTGTCTTTTCATCAATTTTGGAGGGACGTCCAGTTCTTGGTAATGTCACTGTTGTGCCATATTTTCTCCACTTGATGATGACTGTCTTCACTGTGTTCCATGGTATATCTAATGCCTTGGAAATTCTTTTGTACCCTTCTCCTGACTGATACCTTTTAATAATGAGATCCCTCTGATGCTTTGGAAGCTCTCTGTGGACCATGGCTTTTCCTGCGGGATGCGACTAAGAAAATTTCAGGAAAGACCAACTAGAGCAGCTGAACTTTATTTGGGGTTAATCAGAGGCACTTTAAATGATGGCAGGTGTATGCTGACTCCTATTTAACATGATTTTGAATGTGATTGATTAATTCTGAACACAGCTACATCCCCAGTTATAAGAAGGTGTGCACAATTATGCAACCACATTATCTTAGTTTTTTTTTGTTTTCTTCCCTCCACCTAAAAAATTTCATTTTTTTTTTTCAATTGAGTGATACAGTTTATAGGTTACATTAAAGGTGGAAAAAGTTCTGAAATGATTTATCTTTGTCTCATTTTTTTACAACACAGAAGCCTTACATTTTAACAGGGGTGTGTAGATGTTTTATATCGACTGTATATTGCTAGTTACCTGTTAGCCACTGATTATACTAAATTGTGAAAGAGCAGTCTCATTTCACTGTCTGTGGAGTGTCTATTGAAAGATACATGAGGCATTGTGTTACTCACTCATTCTACTATAGATTTCTTGAGAACCTGTTCCCTTACGTACTGATACAAGTATTGGCCCCATGAGAGTGTCAGCAGTAAGTGTCACAACGAGGGGGAGAGGATGGTGCAACACTGACTCCACCCACACCCCTGTCTCTGCCTACTTGCACTATCCGTCCTAAGTAACGGAGAGCAACTGGGCGACGTTCCCTAGACTTGGTAAATCCTGTGGTCAGCAGGTTGCCTGTATATATATAGTGGGGAAGAGGAGTCAAGTGATGTGGCCAGCGCCACATGACTCATTCCCCTTCAACCAGCCGAGCGCCGAGTGCTCAGCTCGGCGCTCGGACTGCTCGTTGCCATGGGAGTGGAGGACGCCAACCGCGCTAAGGAGTTGAGTGCGGCCAGGTCCTCCCCGCCCCCCGTTGCTGTGAAGATGAGGACGCAGCACACGTCCTCGCTCCGTACTAGCTGCAGGGTGCCGGCGGCACTGAGGAGGGGAAACGTGAAACCGTCGCCTCGTGACAATAAGTTTGTGTTGATGTAAATGTTTATTTTTCCCTTCTTCCTGTCTTTTGAGTATCTGCCTTCACATGGTCAGTAACTGATCAGTATTTGTAAGGCAAAAAGAGGACTGGGTCCAAAACAGAGATAACACGTGAAGGAAATATTTGCATGTCTTCTGTGTTTTGGACCCACTCCTGCTTTTGGCTTCCAAATTATGAGCAAATCCTGATGCAAAATACTGTCTGTGTGATAGAGGCCTAATGCTCAATTTACATGGGTTTTGGCCATTTGCGTCTGACACCGGATTTACTCAGATGGAACAGAAGTCCTGAATGCAATGGCCTCTATCACACAGTCAGTTGTTTGCATCAGTATTGGTAAGGCAAAACAGGAGTGGGTCCAAAACACAGATGACACATAATGGAAAATACTGACGTGTGTTATTGGCCTTATAGATGTTCCAAAGACAGGATCTGTTGTGTTTTTTTTATTTTTCGGTTCTTTTGATGGATTAGGAGAACAGTAAACTAAACTGTGATTTCAAAAAGGCCAAACAGGGACACTAGTGTCCCCAGAACAGACTGGTGAGGGTTGAGGGTAGCAAGAGCATAAAGAGTCAATACAGTGGCCCAGTCAAAGAGTGGTGAGGGTGGCAACAGCATAAAGAGTCAACATAGTGGCCCAGACACAGAGTGGGTAGGTGGGGGGCAAAAGCAGTAGCAGTAACAGCACAAGATGGAGGAAGTAGGAGAAGATGGCAGCAGAAGCACGTGGCCCGAAGTAAAGGGCCACTTTTCACAATGTTCTGGCACACTGCAGTCACAACATTACTGCCAGAATGATCTAGTCTGATGCACCAAACTAGAAATCCTGGCTGATCTATGCCTCATCTTTATAAACGTTAATCTCTCAACATTTTGAGTTCAAAGGTGAGTTTTCATTAGGGTAATTATGCCCCCCGCCGCACTAAACACACACTCTGATGCCACACAAGTGGCTGGGCAGGAAAGCTTGTCCAGGGCAAACTCGACCAGTTGCAGGTACAATTCAAGTTTGTCTAACAAATAGCCCAGGGAATACACTTCAAGTATACCACCACCTGCTGGTTCAGGTTCTGCTCCATGTCCTGCTGCTGGTGGCTAGTTTCTTCATTAGGCGGGTGAAGAAACATGCTCATCAAAGACTGGAGACTCAAGTTACTGCAGATGGAGCTGGTGCTGCTCGGCCCTCGGCCTCCAGCAGTCATGGCAGTAGAGCGTGAGTGCAGAGGGTCCCCCCGGTCAGACTTTCGTGAGGATGGGAGATGGCGCACATAGGCAGCAAAAGGCTACATAGGATGTCTCAATAGTACTTGAGTTTATCCTCCCTCTCAGCAGGTGCAAAAAAAAGGCCCCCATTTTGGCCCGTTAGCGAGGGTCTAACATCGCGGAGAGCCAGTAGTCAACATTCTGCCAAATGGTGGTAATGCAGCTGTCACTACACAAGCAACTCAGCATGTATCTGGCCAAATAGGAGGAACTCCCTGCCTCCATCTCCACTGTATGCTGCCACGGTCTGTCGGGGTCATATGCCTGGTCTTCCTCATTGCCCTCCAGCTCCTCCTGCACCTCTTTTGTCACTTAGATAAACCACCTAGTTCTGTATATATTTCCTGGGCTCAGGTGGCCGTGAGATGTAGCCACCACGTTTCCTGTCCACTGGTCAACCAGATTTTTTAGCATCTGCTCCAGGACGTAAAGAAGTGGAATGACATCATTCATCCCGTAGTCCTGACAACTGACAAATAAAGTGGCCTCCTCAAAGGGCCTGAGCAAATGTCAGATGTCATGCATGAGTTGCCACTAGCTAACATTTAGGTTACACAAGGGAGTACCCTTGTGTGCCTGCAAATTCAAGAAATTGTTCACGGCCTTCCTCTTCTCATATAGTCGGTCCAACATGTGGAGGGTGGAGTTCCAACGTGTGGAAATGTCGCATATGAGGCGATGTTGGGGAACACCATTCTGCCTTTGCAGCTCAAGGAGGGTGTGTTTTGCATGATAAGAGTGACTGAAGTGCATGCACAGTTTCCTGGCCATTTTCAAGACGTCTTGCAGTTGGGTGAGAGATTTCACGAACTGGGTTACAACCAGATTAAAGACGTGTGCCATGCAGTGCACATGGGTCGGCTCTCCTTGACGCAGCACCGATAGAATGTTCTTCCCGTAATCAGTAACCATGGTTCCAAATTTCAGTTGGCAAAGAGACAGTGTCACGGACGTTCCAGCGACAGTTGGCAGATCATCGGTGAGACTCGAAACATGTGGTTTGATCTGACATGTTTTCAGTTTGAATCAAATGACGTCTGTGTTGTTTCTGGTGCTTGCCACAACTTCTTTCACTAGGTGTGGCTATTAGGGTCATTTAACCTTCTATATTTATAGTTGCTTCTCCCACAATGCTGTGTGGTTTATAGCTTCTGTTTGGACCTTTGGATAGATTGTGGTTGGATCTCGGCTGAGTTTCTGGTGCTTCCATTGCTCCTTTGAAGTTAAGTCTTTCCTTTCCCTTTTGTATTTTGTTTGGGTTCTGTGTGTTGCATTTCCCTATTGTTTGTATTAGGCCTGAAGGAGACTCCTGTTCGTCCTTCCTTTTGGAGGAACAGGTAGTCTTGTCCCTGCCATTAGTACCAGGGTCCTATAGGGCTTGCTAGGACTCTAGGTATTCCTGCGTATGAACTCACCTACCTTTGGGGTCTGTTCATACTGGTAGTCAGTCAGGATTTTAGTTAGGGTTTTCACTAGGAGGTGTCCATTTTCCTTCCCTAGTTCTCAGGCCTGATTCCCTGTTCCCTCCTCCCCTCCTGTGCTCGGTGTGGTGTTTCCCTCCCACACAGAAGCGTGACAGACAGCCAGCATTAGATTTGTTGGTTGATGACACAGAGAAGTTCCTCCCCAGTGTGACTCAGTTCACCCAGGCTGGCCAGGTGCAGAATTGCGTGACAATGCCGTGCTCTGCATAGGTGGTATGCTGGAAGAGCACTCCGAACTGTGCCTACAGTGGAGTCTGAGGACAAGGTGGAGGATGAGGAGGCAGAGGAGGACATGAACCGCACAAAACCTGGCCAAGTTTCTGGTATGCCTGGGCAGGAACCACATTTAAACAGTGGGTTCTAAAGACCATATATTGTGCTTGACTGTAGTTACAGCTCTACACGTCGGCACTGCCGTGAACTGTACCACACACCGAAAGGCTCAAGAACTGGTCCACCTTCTGCTCAACATATGTATGCACAATGCTGGCTCAACCGCATGCTGCCACCCTGCCGCTGTCTCACGGACAAGCTGCCATCCTGCTGCTGTCTCACGGGCAAGCACATAAAGAAAGAGGCAGATTTAGGAAATGTGAGTGTACAGAGCTTGTTCCTGGGCCATGCTAACTAAGTGTGGTATCAGAGGAACCCACCAACTCCTGGCTGTGGGTGTCTGATGTCAGTTGAGATGATGTTGAAGACCGAGTCAACCATTTAACCCCTTAAGGACTCGGCCCTATTTCACCTTACGGACTTCACAGTGTCACTTTAAGTGCTGATAACTTTAAAATGCTTTGACTTATCCAGGCCATTCTGAGATTCTTTTTTCGTCACATATTGTACTTCATGACACTGGTAAAATGAAGTCAAAAAAACTAATTTTTATTTATAAAGTTTCAATTTCTCTACTTCTATAATACATAGTAATACCTCCAAAAATAGTTATCACTTTACATTTTCCATATGTCTACTTCATGTTTGGATCATTTTGGGAATGATATTTTATTTTTTGGGGACGTTACAAGGCTTAGAAGTTTAGAAGCAAATCTTGAAATTTTTCAGAAATTTTCAAAAACCCAATTTTTAGGGACCAGTTCAGGTCTGAAGTCACTTTGCGAGGCTTACATAATAGAAACCACCCAAAAATGACGCCATTCTATAAACTACCCCCCTCAAGGTATTCAAAACTGATTTTACAAACTTTGTTAACCCTTTAGGTGTTCCAAAAGAATTAATGGAAAATAGAGATCCAATTTCAAAATTTCACTTTTCTGGCAGATTTTCCATTTTAATAATTTTTTTCCAGTTACAAAGCAAGGATTAACAGCCAAACCAAACTCAATATTTATGGCCCTGATTCTGTAGTTTACAGAAACACCCCATATGTGGTCGTAAAATACTGTACGGGCACACGGCAGGGTGCAGAAGGAAAGGAATGCCATACGGTTTTTGGAAGACAGATTTTGCTAGACTGTTTTTTTTTTTACACCATGTCCCATTTGAAGCCCCCCTGATGCACCCCTAGAGTAGAAACTCCATAAAAGTAACCCCATCTAAGAAACTACACCCCTCAAGGTATTCAAAACAGATTTTATAAACGTCGTTAACCCTTTAGGTGTTCCACAAGAGTTATTGGCAAATGGAGATGAAATTTCAGAATTTCAATTTTTTGGCAAATTTTCCATTTTAATCCATTTTTCCCAGTAACAAAGCAAGGGTTAACAGCCAAACAAAACTCAATATTAATGGCCCTGATTCTGTAGTTTACAGAAACACCCCATATGTGGTCGTAAACAGCTGTACCAGCACACAGCAGGGCGCAGAAGGAAAGGAATGCCATACGGTTTTTGGAAGGCAGATTTTGCTTGACTGTTTTTTTTTGACACCATGTCCCATTTGAAGCCCACCTGATGCACCCCTAGAGTAGAAACTCCAAAAAAGTGGCCCCATTTTAGAAACTACGGGATAGGGTGGCAGTATTGTTGGTACTAGTTTAGGGTACATATGATTTTTGGTTGCTCTATATTACACTTTTTGTGAGGCAAGATAACAAGAAATAGCTGTTTTGGAACAGTTTTTATTTTTTGTTATTTACAACATTCATCTGAAAGGTTAGATCATGTAATATTTTTATAGACCAGGTTGTCACGGATGCGGCAATACCTGATATGTATACTTTTTTTATTTATGTAAGTTTTACACAATGATTTCATTTTTGAAGCAAAAAAAATCATGTTTTAGTGTTTCTATAGTCTGAGAGCCATAATTTTTTCAGTTTTTGGGAGATTACCTTGGGTAGGGTATGATTTTTGCGGGATGAGATGACGGTTTTATTGTCACTATTTTGGGGTGCGTGTGACTTTTTGATCGCCTGCTATTACACTTTTTGTGATGTAAGGTGACAAAAAATTGTTTATTTAGCACAGTTTTTATTTAAATTTTTTTACGGTGTTCAACTGAGAGGTTAGGTCATGTGATATTTTTATAGATCTGGTCGATACGGATGCGGCGATACCTAATATGTATACTTTTTTTTATTTACGTAAGTTTTACACAATAATATCATTTTTGAAACCCAAAAAATCATGTTTTAATGTCTCCATATTCTGAGAACCATAGTTTTTTCAGTTTTTGGGCGATTATCTTAGGTAGGGTCTAATTTTTTGCGGGATGAGATGACGGTTTGATTGGCACAATTTTGATCGCTTGCGATTACACTTTTTGTGATGTAAGGTGTTCATCTGAGGGGTTAGGTAATGTGATATTTTTCTAGAGCCGGTCGATCCGAATGCGGCGATACCAAATATGTATACTTTTTATTTATTTATGTAATTTTACAGAATAACAGCTTTTTTAAAACAAAAAAAATGATGTTTTAGTGTCTCCATATTCTGAGTGATAGTTTTTTATTTTTTGGTCGATTGTCTCAGGTAGGGGCTCATTTTTTGTGGGATGAGGTGACGGTTAGATTGGTACTATTTTAGTGGGCAAACACCTTTTTGATCGCTTGCTGTTGTACTTTTTGTGATGTAAGGTGACAAAAAAATGGTTTATTTAGCACAGTTTTTATTTTTAATTTTTTTACGGTGTTCATCTGAGGGGTTAGGTCATGTAATATGTTTATAGAGCTGGTCGATACAGACGCGGCGATACCTAATATGTATACATTTTTCCCCCATATTCTTTACCAATTTTTTTTTGGGGAAAATGACGTTTTTTGTTTATTTTTACTTGAAACTTAATTTTTTGTGGGAAAACTTTATTTTTTCAACTTTTTTTTTCATTTCATTTTTTGTCCCACTTTGGGACTTGAACTTTTGGGGGTCTAATCCTTTACAATGCATTCCAATACTTCTGCATTGGAATCCATTGGCTGTATGAGTAATACTGTGTGTATTACTCATACAGCTTCCGGCCTGTGAGATCCAGGGGGCTGGATCTCACAGGCTCTTCACCGGAAGGCAGCGCGATGCCTTCCTTAGACATCCCGCTGTCTTCCATGACATCGGGTCCCCCCCACAGCCGCATGGGGACCTGATGGCACCGCCGACCGCCGCACCAGGTAAAAGCCGCAAACCGCGGGTCTGAATTGACCTGCGGTTTGCGGCGATCGCCGATATGGGGGGGTCACATGACCCTCCCCCCCCCGGCGTTGTGACAGGATGCCGGCTGAATGATTTCTGTGGGCATCCTGTCACAATTAACCCCCGCCGCGCCGCAATCTACTTTTAAACTTAGGACCTACCGGTACGTCCTGAGTCCTTAAGGACTCGGCAAACGTGGCGTACTGGTACGTCCTAAGTCCCTAAGGGGTTAAGGACAGCTGGATTGCTGGTCAAAACATGACCGCTGCATGACAGTGGCAGCTCTGGCCATTTGTTGTGGCTGCTGCTACCAGCCCCCTTCTTCTGCTGCCTCTTCTGCCGGCTCCAGCAACATTTTTGCTACTGCCCATTCCCTCGGAGGGCCTTGGCACCTGTCTGTTGGACATAATGTAAAATGTATGTAAAATAAGTTATTCAATGTCAATGTGGACACCCCACTAACAGTAGTATTAGACAGCCTATTCACCCAATTTGAGAATCAAGGCCTAATGGGATTGCTTATCTAAGAAACAAGGTGGGCACCCTAATAACATTAAAAATAGACATCTTATTCACCCCAATTTAAGAATCAAGGCCTAATAGAATTGCTTATGTATAAAACAAGGTGGAAACCCCAATAACAGTTAAATTACACTACTTATTCACCCCAATTTGAGATGCAGGACCTAAAACAATTGCTTATCTAAGAAACAAGGTGGGCATCCCAATAACAGTAAAAATAGACAGATTGGTCACTCCAATTTGAGAATCAAGGCATTGCTTATGTACAAAACAAAGTGGAAACCCCAATAACAGTTAAATTACACTACTTCTTCACCTCAATTTGAGAATCACGGCGTAATAGATCTGCTTATCTATTTAACAAAGGGGGCATCCCAATAACAGTTCAATTACACTACTTATCCCCCCCAATTTGAGAATCAAGACCTAATAGAATTGCTTATCTAAGAAACATGGTGGACATCACAATAACAGCAAAAAGAGATGGCGTATTCACCTTAATTTGAGAATCAAGGGCTAATGGAATTACTTATCTATAAAACAAGGTGGAAACCCCAAAAAGTTAAATTCCACTACTTATTCACCCCAAGTTGAGAATCAAGGCCTAAAACAATTGCTTAGCTAAGAAACAAGGTGGGCACCCCAATAACAGTAAAAATAAACAGCTTATTCACACCAATTTGAGAATCAAGACCTAATGGAATTACTTATCTATAAAACACGGTAGAAACCACAATAACAGTTAAAGGGGTTGTCGGGGCATTTAATATTGGTGACCTCAATAATATCAGACACCCAGGACCCCTGCTGATCAGCTGTATGAGGAGACAGTGCGCACATGCCTTCTCCCTTCTCTCTTGCTGTTCACCGCTGCTTTGCCATAGACAGCAGTGGTGAACAGGAAGAGAGATAGCATGTGTGCACTGCATGGGACGTCTTCTCATACAGCTGATGGGCGGGGGCCCCGGGTGTCTGATATTTATGACTTATCCTCAGGATAGGTCATCAATATTAAAAGCCCCGACAACCCCCTTAACTGCACTGTCCCTATGTTCGCTCTACAATGTGTAAAAACTCTCCCTATGATCTCCCTACACTGTCTCTGCACTGTCTCAGCAATCTCCCTATCCAAGATTCTACAATTTAAGCTTTAATAAACACTGTCCCTAGCACTTGGCACATCTGTTCCTATGCTCAGTTCACTTTAAAATGGCTGAGACCAGGCGGGATTAGGATTTTATAGGGCTGTGACATCACAGGGGATGGTCATCTGCTGATTGGCTGGCTGATCTCTTGTTTCCGGGCTTCTTATTTTCAATTTGTAACACATGTAGCCGCCACTAAGTCCCAGGAAACTCAGATTCGTTGCAAATCTAATTTGAACTAAAGGTCAGATTGAATTCCACTTTGGATGCTTCAATTCGCTCAACACTAGCACTGACGACTCAGCCTTATCTCTTCTACAGTCTACAATTTATGGTGACTCATATGCTTCCCTTGAGGAGTCTATTAATCTCTATATTGCCACTGATCTACATACTTATGAAACGACTCCATGAAGAACCTGTAATGCTAATGTAATGATAAAGCCAAACTGACGGCCAGCAAACGCGGGGTACCAGACACACTTTGCGGCACACCGGCCGCAGTTGGGCAAAAAACCCCTAAGTAAATACCGTGACACTATGCATTGGTAAATAGGGAAACACGAGAATGGTCAGTAAACATAAGCCAGGGCACAAGAACCAAAAGACAACCAAAGCCAGAGTCAATAACCAGAGAAACCACTCACCAGATAGCTTCAGATCCAGAGCCAGGGAAGCAACTGAATAATCAGCAGTGAGTGGGGGAAAAGACCTGGTTTAAATATCCCTCCACAGATCATCTGACACTGCTGAGGTCACACCCAATCTCCACCCTCAGCTCAGGGAAGCACAAGTGAGGGATGAGTGTGTGCAGAGAAAGGATCCTTCCAACACATGTCTAAGTCAGGAGACTGTTTGTGGTGGTGTTGGGAAGCAGCCTGGAGCCATTCCTACCATGGCCATTGAACTTTAGCCAGGGGGTTAGACCCCTTGCTAATAAGTTGTTAGGAGGTCATTTATTAAGCTCAGCGTTTTAGATGCCGATGTTAATAAGGCCCTGCGCTGGTCTGCCGAAGTTATGTAGTGTAACAACGGCTGCTGTGCGCCGCTGTTCCCCCGCTTATCGCCGCAGTCTCGGGCGCTGTGCTCAGCGGTGACCTGTGGGCGGTGCTTCCCATTTCACTGCTGTGGTCCTGGGTTATGTTTCTGTAGGTGTTATTGCTTCTTAAGGATTCCGCTCCACAGCTTCCAATCAGCCCTGGACACAGCATGAGTTCGGCTGGTTTTGTGTTACACTGCTCTAAGGGCGGAGCGCATCACTCCCTGGGCTGTGTGGGTTAGGTCAGGTGACCTTGCTGACCAACTCTGGCTCTCCTGAATGTATTTAAAGTAGAATTTGTAGTCGCTGCTACCCCTGCAATTCCCACACCGGTGAATCTGGGTTTGTGTGCCACAAAAACCTGTAGTGGATTCCTGAACCAGTGTCTGATCTATTTTGAGTTCAAAGGGCAGAAGTTTCCCACTGAGTTGTCCAAAGTTGCCTTCATTGTGTCCCTGCTGTCTGATGAGGCCCTTGATTGGGCAAATCCTATTTGGGAACATGGAGGTCCAGAGACCAATAGTCTACAGACTTTCCTGGCTACCTTCCGGCAGGTCTTTGAAGAGCCCGGCTGCACGTCCTCCGCTGCATCAGCTCTGTTGCATCTACGACAGGGTTACTCGTCTGTGGGTTTGTGCGCCATCCAGTTTCATACCCTGGCTACCGAACTGGCATGGAACAATGAGGCTCAGTTGGCGGTCTGGCCGGATTAAGGATGAACTAGCTGGTCGCGACCGTCCCTCTACTCTAAATGACTTGATCACATTGGCTACAAGGATAGATATGCGCTTCAAGGAAGTGTGCTAAGGCGGTCGCGTGCAACAGAGGAACACCACGGTTGGCTCCATCCTTCCAGAGGCCACTCCATCGGAAGATCCCATGCAAATAGAGCGCCTTTGATTGTCTGACCAGGAACTGTCAAGGCACGGTGTGGGAAGTAAACTCCACAACGAACACAAGAGGGAAGGAAAGGTACTAGGCCTGGAAACTAGGGAAAGGTCACCACCTAGTGAATCTCTAAACCGAGCCCTGACTAATATCAGTATGAACAGACCTAGATTGTAGGAATGTTCATACGCAGGAACCTAGAGCCCTATCTGACTCTAAAAGGACCTCGAAATAGTGTCAGGACAAAAGATGACCTGTTCCTTCCCAGTTGAAGGAACAGGAGACTCCCTCAGGCCTATTACCAGAAGATAGGGGAATACAACAAACGAGAAATAGGGATAAGACACTTAACTCCAAAGTACGCGGACGAGTAGTAACTCAGAGGAGAACCAAACACCAGCACTTCTTCCATAAACAGAAAGGAGCAATCTACCGCATAACATGATGAGTGAGACCAAACTAAATAGAGGAGTTGGAATGAACACTTAAGCTACACCTGAGACAAGAGTTGTGGTCATACCCAGCAACAACACAAAAACAAGTGAAACCAAAGAGGCTGTCAGATCACATCACTTGCAGGCAGTCTCTTAAATCTTCTGACCCCTGTCACAGGAGAAACTGTGACAGGAACGTTTACGCCGCAAAGCAGAAAACCTGTGTCTGTATTGTGGTGGCAAGGCCCACTTTGTGCGTAATTGTCCCCAGAAGCTGGGAAACGCCAATGTCTAGGATCTATTGGAGAGGTGGTCCTAGACAAAGATAAGTCCTCTCTGAAACTTTCTGTTCCGGTGACTCTCTCGCACAAGGGCACGCTGATTTCCTTCTACGTGCTGCCAGCGTCCGTGAATCCGGTTATCCTCGGTCTTCCCTGTGTCACGGCTGAGGATGGGGGAAACCCTCAGCCGTGTGCCGGAAGGATGACGGTCGCGGCTTCACCAGGACCACAGGATTAGGGAGCAGGTCACCTCCTATAGCGTCCCTAACCTGACCCTAACTCCTACCTGCATGGGCCGACCTTTAAGGTAGGAGGACCTATGCGCAGGAACCTCGGAGCCCTAACTTACCCTCCGACCGGTCCCTGGGCTAGGAGTCAGAGTAAGACATCCTGTTCCTTCTGGATACGGAGGAACAGGAGTTTCACTGGCCAAGCTGCAAGGAGAGAGAACAAGTGCAACCTATGGCAGTGGCAGGTACTTGCCACAAACATCACACTGACCTGCCACAGACAACCAAGCCTGGAACCCATGTGGAAATACAGCCCACAGACACAGGACTGAGCACACAACACACAACACACGGGAACCCAGGACCATAGGTGCAATAAAACAGCATAAAACCAAACACATCTTCCAGACACCAAAGGACATATATTTAGCTTATGACCAGAAGGTTGGCCCCCACTGGCAGTTGGTAAGTAACCAGGAGGATGTCTACAGCCAGCATGGCTGAAACACCCTCTCTGGCTACTGCCTACAACTGAGGCTTTATAGGGCCAAGAGGCCACACCCAACAATCAGACACACCCCGTGACTCACACACACTGAAAGGGAGTTAACCCTTCCAAAACCACAGAAGGGAAAACATAACTTAAAGGGGAAGTGTCCAAACAACAAACACACTGTGGCTGTTGCCGCAGGCAACGACATGGGTGGCAAGCGTGTCCTGGGAGTCAGCCCGAAGGCCAGGACACTGCCACCACATGTACATCATACCACCAAACGTTGCCACGGACAGCCACAGTGCAGGGAAAATGTCAGTGCACACCAAACATAAACAAAGTGCACACAGACATACAAAAGTGCTTACAAACGCGCACACAACTCCGAGGGAACCGCACACATAGCTGTTGTCCGCGGCAACCGCACTTGAGGCCAACAACATTATGCCTCAAGCTGCGGTTGACACCACAACCCAAAACCGCGGGCAACTGTATGCGGCTCCCAAGGAGTCACGGCCAAAACCGTGGCCATGACACCCTGGCTGCGTCAGCACTCTCCAGTTCTGGACTGGAACTCCGGTAAGATTCTACATTGGGAATCATCCTGTGATTCCACCTGTCTATCGGAGATCTGTCCTGCTTCCTCGCCTACTGTACTAGTAGACCTGCCTGGACTCCCGCAGCAGTACACCAGTTTTGCAGATGTTTTCAGCAAGAAAGAGGCGGAAACCCTGCCTCCTCATCGTCCGTATGATTGTCCGATTGACCTTCTACCTGGTGCCACTCCTCGTGGACTCAAGCGAGGTGCCACTTCCTCAGACCCAAGCGATATCTGAGTACATTAAGGAAAATCTTCAGAGGGGGTTTATCCGGAAATCGACTTCACCAGCCGATGGATCCTTATGGCCCTGTAACGACTATCGTGGTCTGAATAAGGTCACAATGATGAACCGATACCCTCTACCGCTAATCTCGGAACTCTTCAACAGGATCTGTGGGGGCTAAGGTCTTCACGAAATTCGACCTGCGCGGCACGTATAATATTATCCGTATTCCAAAGTGCGATGAGTGGAAGACTGCTTTTAACACTTGTGATGGACACTACGAGTATCTCGTCATTCCCTTCAGTCTGTGCAATACTCCCGCGGTATTCCAGGAATTGGTGAACGACATCTTCCTGGATCTGCTTTATGTATCTGGATGATATACTGATCTATTCTCTGGATCTAACCACTCACCGGAAGCATGTACGTTTAGTATTACAGAGACTGAGAGAAAATTGTCTTTGAGCCAAACTTGAGAAATGCCTTTTCGAAAAATCTACTGTACCATTTCTCGGATACGTCATCTTGAATGTCAGGTTGCAGATGGATCCTGAAAAGTTGAAGGCAGTAATGGACTGGCCTCGCCTACAGGGTCTTCGGGCTATACAGCGCTTCCTGGGATTTGCTCATTTCTATAGGAAATTCATCTCAAATTTTTCATCCCTTACATCGCCGATCTCTGCTCTTACTAGGAAAGGGGTGAATGCCAAGGACTGGACTCCAGAGGCAGAGGCAGCCTTCGTCCAATTAAAGAAGTCCTTTGCTTCTGCACCGGTTCTGCGTCACCCTGATGTCTCCCGCCAATTCTTTCTAGAAGTGGACGCCTCCTCCATAGGAGCCAGTGCTGTTCTTCTAAAGAGAGGTTCCAAGGGCAAGATATTTACCTGTGGGTTCTCCTCCAAACTCTTCTCACTGGCTGAGAGGAATTACTGTATAGGAGACAGAGAACTTCTAGCCATAAAACTTGCCTTGGAGGAGAGGAGTTATCTGTTGGAGGGGGCCCAGCATCCGGTGATAATTTTCACGGATCACAAGAACCTTCCATATCTGCAGACAGCCCAGCGTCTGAACCCTCTCCAAGCCAGGTGGGCTCTCTTCTTATCTCATTTTAATTTTGAGTTGCACTTTCGCCCAGCTGAGAAAAACATCAAGGCGGATGCTCTGTCTAGGTCATTTGACTTCGCAGATCAGCAGGAGGGGTCCCAATTCATTGTAGATCCTGCTCGCTTGATCACAGTGGCTCCTGTCCTAGTAAGAGACATTCCTCCTGGGAGAACATTCATGCCATCTGCCAAAAGAAAACGTATCCTAAGGCCTCTTTCACACGGGTGTTATGGATTGGGGCCGGATTGACTGCAATTGCGTTGCGTGGTTCAGTCTTTTTCCGCGCGAGTGCAATGCGTTTTGCACGTGCGTGAGAAAAAACTGAATGTGGTACTGCGGTGAGCCGGACCGTGGTACGGTTACACGGACGCCAAATTATGCAGTGGGTCAGGATATGGGTATAATAGTAATAGTCTATCATTTGTTTGTGGCGCCAATTGCAGCGTGCGCAGGGTACTGTCACAGGGCCATTTAAGGTGTTGTCACTCACGTACCAGGTTAGGAATGCCAGAGTGGTGTAATGTCTCTGTATGGTATTAGTAATTGTGTCAACGTTGTCTTCTACCTGGGCACGGCTGGAATCCTGGATCCTGGCTCACTTGCAATAAAATGAGTGTGGTGCTAGTAGGACTATTAGAGGAATTTGCAGCAGTAATTGAGATCCAGACCTTGAGTAAAGTTCAAACTTGTCTTTACTGGTTGTAGCTTTCATCCAAGCAAGGTCCAGCTTCAGTCTTAGGTCCCAGCTGGTATTGGCAATGTGTGGCAGAAATATATCTTCTGCTCTATCATGTGTCTGGAGCTTTGCAGGAAAGGACGTCTGCTTAGTAGCTCTAAACTGTGGCAGGAATTTGGTTTCGGCACCTTCTATCTTCTGCTATATGAGGACTGACTAGCTGAGGAGGAATATGGCTTCTCCTGAGGTCTCTGGACGGTACTCACAGCTATTGTCTCAGGGTATGCTTCTTCCTGGACTTCTGGAGTTTGTCTGCTTGCTTCTTCTAGCTCAGGCTGCAAGGCTCAGACTGGGGATGATGATCAATTGTCTCAGCCAAGACAAGATCCTGGCTTTGGATCTCTATATCTGGAAGCTCCTACACGCACAGCCTTCCCCTAGCCGGGGTGGCTGGCACACTCACTCTAACTTCCTTCCCTCCCCATGAGGCAGGATATGGGCACAGCCCACTTCTGCTCACAGAAGGGGGAAGTTAAACTGGAATTACCTATTCCAGTCTAGAAACACTGAACTGTAGCTAAGTCCCTGCTAACACATTGCAGCCACCTGCTGGTGAACATGGAGAATGACAACAATATACATTTGACAAGGCTTACAATGCACATTTGTGAGGGTGTAAGGTAAAATTACAAAATAGGAGCATTAACTTTGTCATAACAGATTGTAGCGGGATAAAAGCGTTTAGTAACACAACTCTGGGGTGTTACAGTACCCAGATCCAAACTTCTTCAATGAAGTTCGGGTTTGGGTTAGTTGTGACGTCGATTTTATAATTTTTCCTTATAACATGGTTATAAGGGAAAATAATAGCATTCTTTAATACAGAATGCTTAGTAGAAGGTCAATTGAGGGTTAAAAAATATTAACTCACCTCCTGCATAGCTGGCGGTCTCTGCTCTTTCTTCAGGACCTGTGGAGACGTCACTGAGCACATCACATGGTCAAATCACATGGTCCATCACTGTGTCAAATGGTCCATCACCATAGTGATGGACCATGTGATGTGATGTCACCACAGGTCCTTTAGCCGGCAGCTCATGTTTAAAGAAATAAGAAGAGATCGGCAACTAAGCGATCAAGAGGAGGAGGTGTGTTAATTTATTTTTATTCCCTCAACCATGCGTGAAAATCACACCGCATCCGCACTTGCTTGCGATTTTCTCGCAGCCCCTTTCACTTCTATGGGGCCTGCGTTGCGTGAAAAATGCACAAAATAGAGCATGCTGTGATTTTCACGCAACGCACAAGTGATGCGTGAAAATCACCGCTCATGTGCACAGCCCCTATAGAAATGAATGGGTCCGGATTCAGTCTCCGTGATTTGGGTGGCCGTGAACCGCTTCTCCAAGATGGGGCACTTAGTTCCTTTGATTGGATTGCACTTGGCGGCAGAACTTGCTAAACTGTTCGTGAAACATATATTTCGTCTGCATGGTTTACCTGGGCATATTGTTTCTGATCGGGGAGTCCAGTTTACCTTCAAGCTCTGGAGAGCTCTTTGCTGACTGCTAGAAGTTAACTTGGAGTTCTGCTCCGGTTATCACCCCCAAACCAACGGGCAAATAGAGCATGTGAATCAGTTATTGGAGAATTACCTTCAGCATTTTGCTCAACACGACAAGTGGGTACAATTGTTACCTTGGGCAGAGTTCTCCTACAATAACCATACTAGTGAGTCTACGGGGTCATCTCCTTTATTTGTCATTTTTGGACAGCATCCTCATACTCCTCTCCCTTTCCTATGTCTTCTGGGGTACGAGCGGCAGATTCTTCTTTTAGGGATTTTTTGACGATCTGGCACGATACCAAGATTTTCATCGATAAAGCAGTGACCCGCATGAAGACGAATGCTGACAGGAAACATCCGTTTAAGGGTTCCTAGTTTCAAGTTTGCCCCTAGGTTCCTGGGACCCTTTGTAGTTTTGAAGAATATCAATGAAGTGACCTATAAGTTACGGCTACCTCTCTCTCTTCGTGTCCCCAATGCCTTCCACGTATCCTTGCTCAAACCGTTAGTCCTTAATCGCTTCTCAACAACTCCGTCTATGACGACTCCGGTGTCTGAAGAGACATTCGAGTTCAAGGGCATCTTGGACTTCAGGAAACGTGGTAAGAAAACCTACTACCTGGTGGATTGGAAGGGCTTCAGTCCGGAAGAGAGTTCTTGGGAGCCGGAGGAGAATATTCATGCTCCGGGCCTGATAAAAAGGGGACTGTGCACCGCTGTTCCCCCACCTATCGCCGCGGTCTCAGGCGATGCGCTCAGCGGTGACCTGTGGCCGGTGCTTCCTATTTCACCGCTGTGGTCCTGGGTTATGTTTTTGTAGGTGTTATTGCTTCTGAGAATTCCGCTCCACAGCTTCTGCTCTAAGGGTGGAGTGCATCACTCACTAGGCTGTGTGGGTTAGTTCAGGTGACCTTGCTGACTAACTCTGGCTCTCCTGCATGTATTTAACCCCTTAAGGACTGACTTATCAAGGCCGTTCTGAGATTGTTTTTTCGTCACATATTGTACTTCATGACACTGCTAAAATTGGGTAAAAAAAGTAAATTTTTGAAAAATTAGCAAATTTCAAAGTTTCAGTTTCTCTACTTCTGTAATACATAGTAATACCCCCAAAAATTGTGATGACTTTACATTCCCCATATGTCTACTTCATGTTTGTAGCATTTTGGGAATGATATTTAATTTTTTTGGGGATGTTACAAGGCTTAGGCTACTTTCACACTAGCGTTCGGGGCTCCGCTTGTGAGTTCCGTTTGAAGGCTCTCACAAGCGGCCCCGAACGGATCCGTCCAGTCCTTATGCATTCTGAGTGGATGCGGATCCGCTCAGAATGCATCAGTCTGGCTCCGTTTGTCCTCCGCTCCGCTCAGCAGGCGGACCCCTGAACGCAGCTTGCAGCGTTCAGGTGTCCGCCTGGCCGTGCGGAGGCAAACGGATCCGTCCAGACTTACAATGTAAGTCAATGGGGACGGATCCGTTTGAAGATGACACAGTATGGCTCAATTTTCAAACGGATCCGTCCCCCATTGACTTTCAATGTAAAGTCAAAATGGATCCGTTTGCATTATCATGAACAAAAAAAAAATATATATATATATATATATATTATTTTTTTTGGTTCATGGTAATGCAAACGGATCCGTTCTGAACGGATCTAAGCGTTTGCATTATAGGTGCGGATCCGTCTGTGCAGATACCAGACGGATCCGCACCTAACGCAGGTGTGAAAGTAGCCTTAGAAGTTTAGAAGCAAATTTTGACATTTTTCAGAAATCTTCAAAATCCCACTTTTTATGGACCAGTTCAGGTTTGAAGTCACTTTGTGAGGCTTACATAATAGAAACCACCCAAAAATGACCCCATTCTAGAAACTACACCCCTCAAGATTTTCAAAACAGTTTTTTACAAACTTTGTTTAGGTCTTCCACAAGACTTCATGGCAAATGGACATAAATTTTAAGAATTTTGATTTTTTGAAAATTTTTCCAATATAATGATTTTTTTCCTGGAAAAAAACAAGGGTTAACTGCCAAACAAAACTCAAAATGGGTTGCCGTGATTCTGTAGTTTGCAGAAACACCCCATATGTGGTCGTAAACTACTGTTTGGCCAAACGGGAGGATATAGAAGGAGGGGAACACCATATGAGTTTTGGAAGGCAGATTTTGCAGGACTGGTTTTGTTTATACCATGTCCCATTTCAAGCCCCCCCTTGCACCCCATGAATAGAAATTTCAAAAAAGTGACTCCATCTAAGAAAGTACACCCCTCAAGGTATTCAAAACTGGGTTTACAAACTTTGTTAACCCTTTAGGTGTTCCACAAGAGTTAATGGCAGATGGAGAAACAATTTAGAAATCTATATTTTTTTGAAAAGTTTTCCATTTTAACCCATTTTTTCCAGCAATAAAGTAAGGGTAAACAGCCAAACAAAACTCAATATGGGTTGCCCCGATTCTGTAGTTTGCAAAAACACCCCATATGTGGTCGTAAACTACTGTTTGGCCAAACGGGAGCACATAGAAGGAGGGGAACACCATATGGGTTTTGCAAGGCAGATTTTGCAGGACTGGTTTTGTTTATACCATGTCCCATTTCAAGCCCCCCCTTGCACCCCTAGAATAGAAATTTCAAAAAATTGACTCCCTCTAAGAAAGTACACCCCTCAAGGTATTCAAAACTGGGTTTACAAACTTTTTTAACCCTTTAGGTGTTCCACAAGAGTTAATGGCAGATGGAGAAACAATTTAGAAATGTATATATTTTTTGAAAATTTACAATTTTAACCCATTTTTTCCAGCAATAAAGTAAGGGTTAACAGCCAAACAAAACTCAATATGGTTTGCCCCGATTCTGTAGTTTGCAAAAACACCCCATATGTGGTCGTAAACTACTGTTTGGCCAAACGGGAGCACATAGAAGGAGGGGAATACCATATGGGTTTTGCAAGGCAGATTTTGCAGGACTGGTTTTGTTTATACCATGTCCCATTTCAAGCCCCCCCTTGCACCCCTAGAATAGAAATTTCAAAAAAGTGACTCCATCTAAGAAAGTACACCCCTCAAGGTATTCAAAACTGGGTTTACAACCTTTGTTAACCCTTTAGGTGTTCCACAAGTGTTAATGGCAGATGGAGAAACAATTTAGAAATTTATATTTTTTGGGAAAATTTTCCATTTTAACCCATTTTTTCCAGCAATAAAGTAAGGGTTAACAGCCAAACAAAACTCAATATGGGTTGCCCTGATTCTGTAGTTTGCAAAAACACCCCATATGTGGTCGTAAACTACTGTTTGGCCAAACGGGAGCACATAGAAAGAGGGGAACGCCATATGGGTTTTGGAAGGCAGATTTTGCAGGACTGGTTTTGTTTATACCATGTCCCATTTGAAGCCCCCCGTTGCACCCCTAGAATAGAAATTTCAAAAAAGTGACTCCATCTAAGAAAGTACACCCCTCAAGGTATTCAAAACTGGGTTTACAAACTTTGTTAACCCTTTAGGTGTTCCACAAGAGTTAATGGCAGATGGAGAAACAATTTAGAAATTTCAATTTTCAATTTTTTTTTCCATTTTAACCCATTTTTTCCAGCAAAAAAGTAAGGGTTAACAGCCAAACTAAACTTAATATGGGTTGCCCTGATTCTGTAGTTTGCAAAAACACCCCATATGTGGTCGTAAACTACTGTTTGGTCAAACGGGAGCACATTGAAAGAGGGGAACGCCATATGGTTTTTGGAAGGCAGATTTTGCTGGACTGGTTTATTTAAACCATGTACCCTTTCAAGCCCCCATGATGCACCCCTAGAGTAGAAACTCCATAAAAGTGACCCCATCTAGGAAACTACGGGATAAGGTGGTTGTTGTTTTGGGACTATTTTAGGGGTAAATATGATTTTTAGTTGCACTTTTTTGAGGCAAGGTAACAAACAATTTTAATTCTAAAATTGTTTCTACATTCGCTATTTAGTTTTGTGGAACACCTAAAGGGTTAACAAAGTTTGTAAAGTAACTTTTGAATAACTTGAGTGGTGTAGTTTCTTAGATGGGGTCACTTTTTGGGAGTTTCTAGTCTAGGCTACATCAGGGGGCTTCTAATGGGACATGGTGTCAAAAAAAACTGTCCATCAAAATCTGCCTTCCAGAAACCATATGGAGTTCACTTCGTTCTATGCCCTGCCGTGTGGCTATATAGCCATTTACGACCACATATGGTGTATTTCTGCAAACTACAGAATCAGGGCCATAAATATTGAGTTTTGTTTGGCTGTTAACCCTTGCTTTATTACCGGAAAAAAAGGATTCAAATGGAAATTTTTCCCAAAAATTGGTGTTTTGGCACCGTTTTTATTTTATATTTTTAACGCTGTTCATCCGAAGGGTTTGGTCAAATGTTATTTTTATAGGGCAGATTCTTACGAACGCGGCGATACCTAATATGTCTACATTTTAGAATTTATTTAGATTTTACACTACATTATCATTTTAGGAACCCAAAAAATTATTTTTGTATCTCCATAGACTGGGAGCAAAATTTTTCTTTTTTTAGTTGGGCGACTATCTAATGTAGGGGCAATTTTTTTGCGGGATGAGATGGCGGTTTTATTGGCACTAATTGGGGGTGCATATGACATTTTGTTCGCTCGCTATTACACTTTTTCTGATGTTAGGTGACAAAAAATGGCTTTTTTTACACGTTTTTTTTTTTTTTAAACGCTGTTCATCCGGGGGGGTTGGGTTAAATGTTAGTTTTATAGAGACGATTTTTACGGACGCGACGATGCCCAATATGTATGGCTCTCAGACTTTGGAGACACTAAGCAGGCATCCTAAAACTGCGGCCCTCCAGATGTTGTAAAACTACAATTCCCACCATGCCCTGCTGATGGCTGTAGGTTGTCTGGGCATGCTGGGAGCTATAGTTTTACAACATCTGGAGGGCAGCAGTTTGAGGATGCCCGCACTAAAACTAATATTTTTTGGGGAAAAAAAAAAATTGTTTCCGTGTCTCCAAAGTCTGAGAGCCATAGTTTTTATGTTCTCTGGGGGACTGTTGGGGATTATAAAAATTTAGTACTCCATGGAAGTGTGATACTCCCTGAAGCAATCGATAACGCAGAGGCCCGGATGATCGGGGCAAGTGTCACATTGAGTGGTGGTGTCCTTCCGTATCCCCCTCTTGTGACACACTCTGCATCTTTTTTGGGTTCGTCCCTTCTTTCCAGTATGGGGGACCACACCTGGAAAATGTTGGCAAGGGACGATCCGGGCGCCTCCAATTCCCAAGGTACTCCGGCCTGCTCTTTCCCGGTCCAAAAAGATAAGGTCTTTGAGGACTGCCTCATAGAATTGGAGGAATGTCCCTGTGCTGCCAGCGCTTCGGGATAGTACAAAAGAGTTGTACAAGGCAACCTGTACCAAGTAGACCGCAACTTTTTTGTACCATGCCCAGGTTTTCCGCATGGCATTATATGGCTTGAGGACTTGATCAGAGAGATCAACTCCTCCCATATACCGATTGTAGTCGACGATACAATCGGGCTTGAGGACCGTTGCCGCGGTACCTCACACAGGGACAGGGGTGGTGCTGTTACCGTGGATTGTGGACAGTACAAGGACATCCCTCTTGTCCTTATACCTGACCAGCAACAGGTTTCCACTGGTAAGGGCACAGGTCTCACCCCTGGGATAGGTACCTGGAGGGTGTGGGCAGGGAGGCCGCGTTGATTTTTCCGCGCGGTCCCACAAGCGAACGTGGATCTTGCGGCAAGGGACCTGAACAAGGGAATGCTGGTATAAAAGTTGTCCACGTACAAGTGGTAACCCTTATCCAGCAGTGGGTACATAAGGTCCCACACGAGTTTCCCGCTAACACCCAGAGTGGGAGGAAATTCTGGGGGTTGAATACGGGAATCTCGCCCCTCGTACACACAAAATTTGTAAGTGTACCCTGAGGTACTCTCACAAATTTTGTATAGCTTCACGCCATAGCTCGCCCGCTTTGTGGGAATATATTGGCGGAAACTAAGTCTCCCCTTGAACGCAACGAGAGACTCATCAACCGCGACCTCCCTTCCAGGTACGTAGGCCTGCTCAAATTTGGCCCCGAAGTGATCGATGATCGGATACAGGCGGTCATGGGCAGGATCACCTCGGGGGGAACATGCTGCATTATCGGAATAATGCAGACATTTCCGGATGGCCTCAAACCGGGGACGTGTCATGACCATACTGTAGAGTGAGGTCTGGTAGAGGACGTCCCCACTCCAGTATTGCCTGACACTGGGTTTTTGCACTAGACCCATATGCAGCACGAGGCCCCAAAATGTCCTCATCTCGGCTGCACTGACCGGCGTCCAGCCACCGGGTCTAGCCAAAAATGAGCCCGGGTGCTGAGCAACGAACTATTGGGCGTACAGATTCACAAATGGGCTACTGAAAAAAAAACTAAAAAAGTCAATTTCAGTAAACCCCACTGTGGGAATCTGGATTCCTGGATTGCCAGCAAAATCCAGAATCTCGGGCTCAAAGTGCACTGGGGGACACCAGCTAAGTTCATCGGCAGGGGGCTCCGGTGGGCTTATTTGGTGGGCCGGGAAACCAGTACGAACCCCAGGGCGGCTCGTACTAGGCTGGGCCACAGGATCCCTAGCATGTGGCAGGGGGGGGTCTGAAAGCTGGAACAAAGAAAGTTTAGATAAAAGTTCTTTTTTTTTTTTTTTTCCTAACTAACTTTTCCCTTCGTTCCCGGTGCCTCTCCCTCACTGACCCTAACCTACCTGGAGGGCGATGGGTGCAGGAGGGTGATGGATGGCGATTAGGGGGACTCAGGAGCTGGTGCTGGATGGTGCTCGTGCAGAACAGGAAGAGGAGGGGAGAGAGGAGCGCAGGACGTTTGAATCTCGCGCCTCTCTCCCCTGCACCAATCAGCCCCCTGGACAGCGGCATTCAGCACCAGGGCCAGCACCGCCTCTCCAAATCTTCGGACTGTGATTGGTGGTGTATAATCACGCTACCGATCGCAGTCTTTTTCCGGTTCATCGAATCTGAATTAACCTGCAGTTTTCTGCGATCGCCGATACGGGGGGGGGGGGGGGTCAAATGACCCCCCCCCTGCGTTGTTACAGGATGCCGGCTGAATGATTTCAGCCGGCATCCTGTTCCGATTAACCCCCGCGGTGCCGGAATCGCGATTTAAAGCCATGACGTATCGGTACGTCATGGGTCCTTAAGGACTCGGGAAACATGCCGTACCGGTACGTCATGCGTCCCTAAGGGGTTAAGTGGCTCAGCCCCCTTCCCAGATGCCTCAGTGTCAAGGTCCTTGACTTTTCTGGTTCCTAATACTCGATACTCGTTCCTGATCTATACTTCGTTCCTGGACTCTGCTTATCGTCTGATCCCTGCCTGCTTGCCTTGACTCTCCTGTTGCCGACCCGGATTGTCTGACCTGTTCCTATTCCGCCTGCCCTGACCTTTTTCCTGTCTGACTACACCTCTGCCTCATCCTTCAAACCTGCACTGTTGCTCCTGGTAACGACACCGCCTGCCTGACTACGCTTGTACTTCTGGTACCTACCCAGGTATCTCCTGGTCTGCCCGGACCAGCTGCCACTGACTTGGGGATTGCTCTGGAGTAGTCCCTGGCAACTACCCTAACGGCTTAAGTCTATCCTCACCATCTGAGGCTCTAGTGAAAACCAGGTAGTTGCTTAGTCACTCCCCTCCAGAGAATAGCCAGTCAGTGGCATAGTTGGTTCACACCCGTTGATCAGGCCTCCACTTCTAAATCTACGCCAGCTCCCTTGTACGGTTTCCACTCTAAACTCAAGTCAGATACCATTATCTTGTCTTTTTTCTACATTATCAACCAATCGGAATGTAACTCTGAATGTAAATCGGGGGATTTCAATACCCATTTCTCTGATCTATTGCATATATCTATGGTGTTACTTGCCACACCTTCTTTTGCGACCACACTATTTTCTAGAAGCTACTGCAAGCTTATACGTACTTACTCTCTTTTTGATTTATGGAAGATAGATAATCCTAGCTCCCCAGTATTCTTATTACTGAAATCCCCAAAATACTCAGACGAGGATCAACTATTTTTTAGGGAACATACTAACACTCCACCTACTATCTTCTGCCGATGTTAGACCTATATAATGATCCGACCATGCCCCTATCTTATTGGAACTTAATTTTTCTAATAACAAGGACAGGTGCACTCTGCGATCTTACTAAGCCCTCAAACTGGTGTTAAAATTGAGAGATTAGCCAACATGTCCTACTATAAGGACATGTCTGAGCCCGAGCACCGCACCAAGGTTTCTCAAGTAGCTCAAGTACCTGAGCCGTATGGGCAATACCAGGGGCCAGTGGGCAAATTACAGGAGTGTGAGGACTGACTCACGGACCACTCACCAGTTAACTCCAGCATCTACCATGCCAGCAATGGGAGGAGGGAGGAGTCTTCAAGTCCCACTCAAGACTGGCTGGAATGGCCCAGGCTTCACAGGTGCACCTAAATGTAGCCTGTAGATGGAAAACAAGCAAATTTAAATTGGAGTTTATACACCTCCATATACAAGCAAACTAACAGAAATAGCATGGTGTTCAACTGGCAGGAAATGCTCAAACCCATATGCAGTTATGCACATATCTACCGGGGAGCAAATCCTGCACTTGTAGCCCCTTGCTAATGGCGATCCCCAGCAAAAATGCATACAGTGGAGGATGACTGTAGTGGACCACAAGTACCATAAGAGACATCCTACACAAGGTAGCAATTTTGTGGATGTGATAAACAGTATAACAATCTGATAACAAGGAAAGGGGCACTCTGCGATCTTACTAAGCCCTCAAACTGGTGTTAAAATTGAGAGATTAGCCAATATGTCCATTCGTACCCGCATATTCCTATACAGGAAAGACAGAGAAGGCAAGAAGGGGGAGGGGTGGCCCTGTATGTGAAAGATAACATAAAATCTAATTTGATACAAGTTAGCGAGAACAATTTAGAGTCAGTTTGGGTTACCGTGCAGCTTGATAATCATAAGGTAACTCGTGTAGGGGTGATATATAGACCACCTAGCCAAGTCAAAGAATTAGATGATCTACTAGTTGAGGAAATAGCTAAAATGACATTGAAGGGGGAAGTTATCATTATGGGAGACTTCAATCTTCCAGATGTAAACTGGAAAACCAAAATAGCTAGTTCTGCCAGGAGTACAGATATTCTAAATTCCCTACTGGGATTATCTCTACAGCAAGTAGTGGAGGAGCCAACCCGGAAGGAGGCCATTTTAGATTTAGTATTCACAAATGGGAATTTGGTATCTGATATTACTGTAGGGGAAAGCTTGGGATCTAGTGATCACCAGTCAGTGTGGTTTACTATAAAGTCACACCACACAAAAACAAAAGTTTTAGATTTTAGAAAAACAGACTTTTCTAAAATTAGATTAGTGGTATACAAGTCCCTATCAAACTGGAACAGTTTCATTGGAGTCCAGGAGAAATGGGACTACTTAAAAGTGGCACTATTGAAGGCAACAGAAAATTGCATTAGGCTTGTCAGTAAAAGCAAAAAAAGGAAGAGACCACTGTGGTACTCAGCAGAAGTGGCCAAAATCATTAAAAACAAAAAGATAGCATTTAGGAATTATAAAAAAAAACGAGGATGACAGACAAATTTATAAGATTAGGCAGAGAGAGGCCAAACAAGTTATAAGAGCTTCCAAAGCACAGGCAGAAGAGAAATTAGCTCAGTCAGGGAAAAAAGGCGAGAAGGCATTCTTCAGATACATAAATGAAAAAAGGAAACTAAAACAAGGAATTACCAAATTAAAAACAAAAGAAGGAAGGTATATAGAAGAAGATAAAGAACTAGCTGACTGCCTCAATGAATATTTCTGTTCAGTTTTTACAAAGGAAAATGAAGGAGAAGGACCTCAGTTAGGAAAGAAGACTAATGAATCTTTTGATGCATGTGTCTTTACAGAGGAAGAGGTTCTAAGTCAGCTGTCTAAAATTAATACAAATAAGTCACAGGGGCCTGATGGGATACACCCAAAGCTATTAAAAGAGCTCAGCGTTGAACTAGCAAAACCATTAACAGATTTATTTAACCAATCGCTGGCAACAGGAGTCGACCCAGAAGATTGGAAATTAGCAAATGTTGTGCCCATTCACAAGAAAGGTAGTAGGGAGGAATCGGGCAACTATAGGCCAGTAAGCCTGACATCAATAGTGGGGAAATTAATGGAAACCATACTTAAGGAGAGGATTGTGGAACATCTAAAATCCCATGGATTGAAAGATGAAAAACAGCATGGGTTTACTTCAGGGAGATCATGTCAAACTAATCTTATTGATTTTTTCGATTGGGTGACTAAAATAATAGATGGAGGAGGTGCAGTAGACATCGCTTATCTAGACTTTAGTAAGGCTTTTGATACTGTCCCACATAGAAAGCTTATCAATAAAGTGCAGTCTTTGGGCTTGGACTCCCATATTGTTGAATGGATTAGGCAGTGGCTGAGGGACAGGCAACAGAGGGTTGTAGTCAATGGAGTATATTCAGACCAAGGTCTTGTTACCAGTGGGGTACCTCAGGGATCTGTTCTGGGACCCATATTGTTTAATATCTTTATCAGCGAAATTGCAGAAGGCCTCGATGGTAAGGTGTGTCTTTTTGCTGATGACACAAAGATTTGTAACAGGGTTGATGTTCCTGGAGGGATACACCAAATGGAAAAGGACTTAGGAAAACTAGAGGAATGGTCAAAAATATGGCAACTAAAATTTAATCATGATAAGTGCAAGATAATGCACCTGGGACGTAAAAACCCAAGAGCAGAATATAAAATCAGTGATACAGTCCTAACCTCAGTATCTGAGGAAAGGGATTTAGGGGTCATTATTTCAGAAGACTTAAAGGTAGGCAGACAATGTCATAGAGCAGCAGGAAATGCTAGCAGAATGCTTGGGTGTATAGGGAGAGGAATTACCAGTAGAAAGAGGGAGGTGCTCATGCCGCTCTACAGAGCACTAGTGAGACCTCATTTGGAGTATTGTGCTCAGTACTGGAGACCATATCTCCAGAAGGATATTGATACTTTGGAGAGAGTTCAGAGAAGAGCTACTAAACTGGTACATGGATTGCAGGATAAAACTTACCAGGAAAGATTAAAGGACCTTAACATGTATAGCTTGGAAGAAAGACGAGACAGAGGGGATATGATAGAAACTTTTAAATACATAAAGGGAATCAACAAGGTAAAAGAGGAGAGAATATTTAAAAGAAGAAAAACTGCTACAAGAGGACATAGTTTTAAATTAGAGGGGCAAAGGTTTAAAAGTAATATCAGGAAGTATTACTTTACTGAGAGAGTAGTGGATGCATGGAATAGCCTTCCTGCAGAAGTGGTAGCTGCAAATACAGTGGAGGAGTTTAAGCATGCATGGGATAGGCATAAGGCCATCCTTCATATAAGATAGGGCCAGGGGCTATCCATAGTATTTAGTATATTGGGCAGACTGGATGGGCCAAATGGTTCTTATCTGCCGACACATTCTATGTTTCTATGTTTCTATGTCCTACTATGAGGAAATGTCTGAGCCCGAGCACCGCGCCAAGGTTTCTCGAGTAACTGCATTTTTGCTGGGGATCGCCATTAGCAACGGGCCACAAGTGCAGGATTTGCTCCCCGGTATATATGTGCATAACTGCATATGGGTTTGAGCATTTCCTGCCAGTTGAACACCATGTTATTTCTGTTAGTTTGCTTGTATATTGAGGTGTATAAACTCCAATTTAAATGTGCCCGTTTTCCATCTACAGGCTACATTTAGGTGCACCTGTGAAGCCTGAGCCATACCAGCCAGTCTTGAGTGGGACTTTCAGACTCCTCCCTCCTCCCATGACTACCGGAGCCTTATCAGTCAATGAAATTGTACACAGATCTTTCCGCAGCAACACTTCGGCAGAGACGCCTTTTAGCTTCGGTCACCACAGCGCTAAGGGAGCATAAAATCATGTATAAATGGGGATTCCCTGTAAAACTGATACTCAACCATGGTGGGAAAGAGCATAGCATTGTCTCTGCAGAGGATGGCCGTCGTCTTCTGGGTTCATGGAATATCCCAGTACCATCCCCAGATAAAATGTCCCATTCTCCGCAGCCGCACCTACAATCCGAGTGGCACACTGTCAGCGCAAAGAGGGGAACCAAACACTGACTGAGAAAGCCCACTTAAGTGCCGTGGAGCATAACTTCGGTACTTGGAATCAACCGAGACTTTCCCCCCTGAAAATCCTCACTGTCCGGATTACACACCCTCTTGGGTACTTGAATACTCTCTGGTGCTTTTGAATTTTTATGTTCTTCCCTTTGTGTTACTGTTTTGGTAAATGTTCCAAATGTTCTTAGTGTTACATATCTGCCTATACTATATAGTCTTGGATACACTTTTTGAGTGTGGGGTTGGAGATGCAGCCAGCGGGAAACTGTACACCCTAATTGGTCTAACTGAGGTCATAAGCTGTTTAACCACTTCTCATGGTTCTTAATATTATGTCCATAAATGCCAAAGGTCCGAATAGCCCTTAAAAAATATCATATTTGTGGTCAGAAGCATCACACCTAAAGGCAGACATATCATGTGTGCAAGAGTCGCATATTATAAGCAGAGATGCACACGGGATACGATACCATTCGTACCCGCATATTGTTCAGTCCAATTATCGTAAAAAACAAAGGGGGGTAATATTGGCTTTTAGTAATTCCATAGCTGTTACGCGTAGCACCACTAAAGTGGATGCACATGGTAGATACGTCATTGCAGTATGCATGGTAAACATTTCATATACTATAGTTGCTGTAAAGAAAAAGGGGGGCAGTCAGCACATCCCAAAGCGCAGGGGCACGTTGCTATGGCTGAGAACAACACTGTAAAACAAAACATGCAATGCAACAGCTCTCTGCAAACCAAATAAAGTACAAAATTGCATAATAATTGCAAGTGCTACACTAATAAGTTGGAGATGCTTGGCAAATCATTTTGTACAAAATTATTTGAGCCCACTAACGGTACTATGCTTGGACTCTACTTGTAGCCGGAACCCAGTCGGGTCTGTTGGTCCCAGAACCATCTCCCTGTGACCTTCTGGTCTAGAGCTATGAACCCTAAAGAGTTGTGTGGGTCATTGAGCTGCCAGGATCAGCAGGGAGGGGGAGACCCTTCCCAGAGGCGGGAAGAGGAGGGGCCGGCTATGTTTTAAAAAGCTTGTGCCAGCAAGCGGGCCTTTTCTCTGAAGGAGGGTCATATTGTGCCATGTGTTTAGAGGGACCTGCAACCTGCTGACATCACTGCCCTCCATGTGAATACAGCTAAGAACTCATCACAACCCAAAAGGACTCATCCATCTGGTGAACTGACTTTTGTTCAGCTTAACCCTGTTTGTATCATACCACCTGTATTTGTAACCTCAGACCACTGTATATATTTTGTGTGTGTATAGTGTTATTTCTAGTGAGCCCTTAAGGCGATTAAATATATAATTGAATCTTGTGCTGTTCTTGTATCTCGATCACGAATCCCCACATCCGTGTTTCAGCCTAGTTATATGCTACTGCGGGTTGGTTTCTTACCCTATATAATCCCGTTAGCGGACCGGGCTTATAGCAAACAAGAAACTGGTGACAGTGGGGCAGTGAAAAGGCTCTCTCAGCTTGTTGCCTCTCTCTGCCCGTGTGGACAGGAGGAGTCTGTGAAAACTGTACCAAGACTGACCTTACCTGCTGTGGCGTTGTAGCCCCTACCTCCTTTCCAATACGATGTAGAAACGGAATTAACCACAGCGCTAAATGAATACTTTAGTCCGAACAGCAATTCAGTATCGAACCCTTACTCTTTATGGAATGCCCACAAAGCTTTTATTAGGGGGATATTTATTAAACTAGGCCATCAAGCAATAAAACAAGCTAGATAAACACAAAGCTACATACTATACTCTCTCAACTAACTGCTTTATAATCCCTCAACAAAAATTCCTTTTCCCCAGACAGAGACGCCCAAATTCATTCACTGAGAACTCAACTTAGGGAGTGCCTTCTGTTCAAATATGAAAAAGGTCTAAGATCAACCAAAGTCCGGTGCTATTCTCAAGACAATAAAGCGGGGCAATTGCTTGCTCGTCTCCTTAAAATGCGAGCGGCAAAGTCAAGAATTCCCCATATTAATCACCCCACCATTGGCTGTAAGATCTATGACCCAAAAGGAATCGCCGAGCAATTCGTGGAATACTATTCAGCGTTATACAATCTTAAGAATTCACCTGAAACATACTGTATGTCGCACCCACCTCAGATATTCATACATACTTAAAGAATCTTACCCTCTCTAATAGATACAGATCAAACAGGCTTTGTAAAAGGCAGACAAATAAAAGATAACACCCGTCGAACCCTAAACCTGATAGATTATATCAATAGAAAGAAAGAGGGGGCATTGTTAATCACTCTTGATGCCGAGAAGGCGTTCGACCGCTTAAACTTGTCGTTCGACTTTTCGGTACTAGACATCATGGGATTGGGAAGGGTTTTCACCACTGCAATACAAGCCCTTTACTCGGGTACTTAGGGTTTATAAATGGGGCCCTGTCCTCATCCTTTCCTTTGACCAATGGTACACTCCAGGGATGCCCTCTCTTACCATTGATCTTTATCTTAGCTATAGAAACCCTCGCACAAGCAATAAGATTACACCCGGAAATCAAGGGTATCCAAATAGGTAGCAGACAACACTGATTATCCTTATACGCAGACAATGTAATTCTAACACTATGCTCCCCGCTAACTTCCCTACCAGCTGCAATGTCCCTAATTAAACAATATGGCTGCCTATCCTACTGTAAAGTTAATGAGTTCCTCCAGATCCTTCCTTTGAAAATACCTGACCAAATGCTCCACTCCCTGAAGCAGGCCTTCCCGATTGACTGGAGACCAGATTATATACAATGCTTGGGAGTTACTATTACCCCATCAATATCTGGATTTTATCATCTTAACTACGCCCCATTATTGGATATGATCAAACAGGACACCTCTTTATACAGCAAATACGAGATCTCATGGGTAGGCCGAATAGCTACATTTCAAATGTTAATTCTACCAAAACTACTGTTCCACTTTAGAACAATCCCCAGTAGAGTTCCCAACCTCTTTTTTAGGAAAGCACAAAGCTTACTTAATAACTTTGTATGGTCAGGAAAGAAACCTAGACTAGCTGCTGTTATTATCACCATAGCTAAAACTAAAGTTGGTTTGGGTCTCCCGAACATATCAGACTACTTTCTAGAAACCCAAACACACGCTCTTAAAAAATGCTGGACTCAGGATGTCGCAACACCGTGGGTGCAGATCGAATCTGAACTAGCTCCTAACACCTACCTTCAAACTCTCCTTATAAATAGTATTAGTACAAGAAAATTTAGACTAGCACATTCATAGACATAGTCACAGGTGCATATCCATCAAGAAAACATGGTTGATAAAAAATTGGCTGCACAACTTTACACATACAAATAATAGAGCTGAGAAATGGGGATTATTCTAAATTAAAGTGGTATTATACCTACTATAAATGGAAAAATGTAAGCTCTTAGCGCCCTTTTTTTATATTTAACGTGTGTAGGGCCCATCTACCAGGCGTCAAGGTGGCTTCTGTAGACGGGTACCTAACACTAATATACCGCCTCTCCTGGACTTACCTAAGCCTACATTTTCAGGGCAGTCTAGGAACCAGCTACATTTTTTACTCTGCTCAGAAGCCCCAGACAGATGGGTGTTGCTCAGTCTAAAAGAGGTGCTACCCTCAATATATAGCATAAGCAAATTTAGACTAGCACATTCATATACATAGTCACAGGTGCATTCCTACACTGCCCTGAAAATATAGGCTTAGGTAAGTCCAAGAGAGGCGGTATATTAGTGTTAGGTACCCGTCTACAGAAGCCACCTTGACGCCTGGTAGATGGGCCCGACACACGTTTGATCAAAAATGTGCACTAAGAGCTTCCATTTTTCCATTTATAGTAGGTATAATACCACTTTAATTTAAAATGATCCCCGTTTCTCAGCTCTATTGTTTGTATGTGTAAACTTGTGCAGCCATTTTTTTTTATCAACAATAAATAGTATTAGTGAGTCCCCACACAAATCCTCGCCTGGCGTGCTTTTCACCATAACAGCATCCACCAACACATGTGTATAAGAGATATAGCCCCCTGCAACTTATGGAGCTGTATCTCCCAGACACTGACCTGAGCCAATGGCGCTCACTGGGGCATCATTAAATCTTTTGGTGAACTCCAACTGGAATTCGGAATCCCCAAAAGGGACTTTTTCAAATACCTTCAGATTAGACATTTGCTGCAAACAAATTTTCTACGTCAGGTAATTGCTAATAAAGATTGTATTGAACCGTGGGTATTCCCGGCTCAACCCCATGCGGCGAAGGGAATCAGGCATTTTATATGACTCTGAGATCCAAAGAAACCTTTTCTAAAACCACCCCTTTTCTAGAATGGGACAAAGAACTACAATTAGATATCCCAGAAACAGATTGGTTAGCTTCCTTTAAATTTATCACGGCCACCTTCCGTAGCATGTCCATATATGAGACTGTCACTAAAACGTGCTTGAGATGGTATTATACTCTGGAAAAACGAAGTGAATTCTATCCAGGCACCTCTAATCTATTCTGGGGAGGCTGCAGACACAGAGGCACGCTTCTGCACGTGTTATGGTCGTGCCCATTAGTGCTACCACTATGGGTAGAGATATTTGATATAGCATCAAAATTTTGTGGCTCCAATATTGATATCTCCCCTTGCAGGGCTCTATTCTTCATGGAGTTTTTTTACAATTCCTATAGCCCACCTATTCATATCAACAAAAATGGCTATTGCCGGACAGTGAAAGACAACTACCATCCCTACAAAAATAGAGATCATGTCTAGGGTGAATAACAATTGCACATACAGGTATGAGAAAATTGTAGCCTACAGAGACCACAACATCGATAAATTCACACGACAATCGGGAGCCTGGATGACTGCCGCGTCCCCGAACGCCACTAAAATGCAGAATCTAGCCATTTAAATAATACCAAGACTATAGTTTTAGTTTACCCTTTCGTTTATTTTAATTTTCTTTTGGTTTATTCTGTTATTTGCCTCACTATTTCATAGTGCTGTATTGTGTGACATACTACTTTAAAAAGTTGACTTTCCCAAGTCATACTGATACGAATATAGAATATGTATCCTGCATATGTGATAATTAAACTCAAGTTTGTCTATATTGTCCTACAATACCTGTAATATGAAATTTGATTGTAATGCTATTCTATATCTTTTAAAAATTCAATAAAAACGATTAAAACAAAACAAAACCAAAATAATTCTCATAACTCATCTCATTATCTTGAAACAAAAGCCATTGAAAAGCAATTGAAGGTGTTTGCTTAACGCATTTAGTTTAGATAACATGTCTCATAAAGCATGTGTACATGTGTGTTAACTCTACTACATCTGTATATGGTCTCCCTATTTAATGCCCTCTTGTCTGGAGACGCCAGTCTGGATTCCATGTTACATTCCTGAAAAAGGTCTCTGTGTGCAAGCTACCACCCTATTAGGTTATTGAATTCAGATCTCAAAATCTTCACTAAATTGCTTTCAAACCGCCTGAACTGTTGGCTTCCCCACCTTGTCCACAATGCTCAGGTTGGCTTTGTCCATTTTTAACAGGCAGGAGACAACATAAGAAAAGTGGTTGGATCCTGCTAATAAAGGGAGGTTTGAAGCGCTTCTTTTTAGCCTAGACGCAGAGAAGGCCTTTGATAGCCTAAATTGGTCCTTTATGTTTTGTACACTGAAGCCCTAAGTTCCAAACTAGGGATCGGCCGATTATCGGTTTTACCGATATTATCGGCCGATATTCAGGATTTTGAACGTTATCAGTATCGGCATCTATTTTGCCAATATACCGATAACGTATTGGGAACACAGAACGCGCTGCTCTCAGCGCTCTCCGTGTTCCCTCAGCAGCACAGGGGAGAAGGAAGCAGTGTCTCCCTCCCCCTGTGATGCTGCTGCCTCTGCAGCCAATTAGAGGAGAGAGGACAAAAGAAGGGGAGGGGCTGTGGCCACCACTCCACCAATGAAGATAAGTCTTTCATTAATTCATATACAGGAGGCGGGAGCTGGCTGCAGAATCACATAGCCGGCTCCCGACCTCTATGAGCTGTAGCTGCGATCTGCGGTAGTTAACCTCTTAGGTGCCGCAGATCGCAGCTACCGCTCATAGAGGTCGGGAGCCGGCTATGTGATTCTGCAGGCATGCTCCCGCCTCCTGTATATGAATTAATGAAAGACTTATCTTCATTGGTGGCGCAGTGCGCCCCCCCCCAAGCCCCCCAGTATTAATCATTGGTGGCGCAGTGCGCCCCCCCCCACCCAAGCCCCCCAGTATTAATCATTGGTGGCGCAGTGCGCCCCCCCCCCCACAGTATTAATAATTGGTGGCAGTGGCCACAGGATCCCCTCTCCCCTGCTCCTCCGATCGGAGCCCCAGCAGTGTAAGCCTGGGGCTCCGATCGGTTACCATGGCAGCCAGGACGCTATTGAAGCCCTGGCTGCCATGTTCAGCTCCATGCTGCTGTGTGCACAAAGCACAGAGCAGCAGGGACAGTGTGAGCTCCTATTCACCCTGATAGATCTCTATCAGGGTGAATAGGACAAGGGTTCTAGTCCCTAAGGGGGCTAAAAGTTAGTAAAAAAAACAACAACAAAAAAAAACATTAATATTAAGTATAAATGAAAAAGAAAGATTTACAAAAAAAATTCCAGAAGATTTGTGTAGGAATTTTTTTTTTTTTAAATGAAAATTCCCAGAATATCGATATAAATTATCGACTATCGGCCTGAAAGTTCACAAATTATCGGTATCGGCCCTAAAAAATCAATATCGGTCGATCCCTATTCCAAACTATGAACATTCCTACCATCAAGGTCTGTTCATACTTATAGCAGTCAGGGCTCGGATTAGGGATTCACTAGGTGGTGACCTTTCCTCTTTCCCTAGTTTCCAGGCCTAGTACCTTTTACCTTCCCTTTACTACCCCCACCGTGCTGTGACAGTTAATGCCACTTACTCCTTTTGAGAGAATATGTTAATAAGGTCCTTACGCTTAAAAGCCTCATTTCTAATATCTATAATTTGCTGAACTCTCTTGCCTATCCGCTAGAAACTAAACACCTATACCTAGAGAAATGGGAATGGTGGCTTAACTGGGAGATTACCCTGGATATGTGGCTCAGGGTGTTCTCTTGAGCATTCGCCAGCTTTTCCTGCACAGTTATATAGAGAACCACCTCAAACTGTTGATGCACTGGTATCACACTCCGGAGGTTCTACATACTTCCATACCCAATGTCTGCTGGAAATGCTCTTCTCCTGATGCCTAACTTTTTCACATTTTCTGGGAATACCCAAATATACTTCCCTTTTGGTGTATGGTGGCTTCCATCCTACATGAGATTTTTACTTGTTCGGTTGACCCAGATCTGCTCACTTAACTGCTAAATATTCCACCTTGGGGGTTTGGGAAACATGGCTCCAGGCCGATCCTCCACTTGCTTACCTCGGGAATATGTCTCATAGTCCTTTTCTGGAAGAGGTCCGCGCCACCGTCCAAGGCGGATTACTATTCACGCATCAGGGACATTCAATCACTAGAATACTATACAGCTCTGCTTCATGGCTCCACAGATTTTTAAAGACCTGGTCCCTTTGGGACCTACGCTCTACTGGACTGCAACTATGATTGTTGGGAAAGACTGTCTGTTTATTGTATATTGTATTGACATTCAATAATTTATGTCAACATATGTTCTCATCTTTTAAAATTATTTTCTATCTTTAAAATGGATAAAAAAAACTATTAAAAATAGGTGAAAAAAGTAAAAAAAAAATTTATAATATGCACTTATCTTAGGTATACATCACCTCATGTACAATATATTTCTATAACATCTTTTAAATGTTACTTAGTGAGCTGAATTAAAGAATCTAAATGTCAGACTGATTTTACCATAAAATGGAAAAAATTCCGTCTTCATCCATGCTGGCTATCTGGCAATTTCCTTAATCAAAATTCTATAGTAACCATGTATATTTCTTAAATCTATTCCACTTTTACACAATAACAAATGCTTCGGCAGAAAGTTCTAAGTAATGATTTTGAACTTTGTGATGTGCTTTTCTCTCAGCCAGTCCTTTATAAACTTGCCAAATAAAGCGTCCTCTGTTCCCAAATGATCACAATTTTTTTCAGGTTAGCCAATACAGGTATCACTCTTAGAATTTGTCTTTTTTTTATACAAAAGCATCTAACATCAAAAAAGTAGTCTCAAAAATGGACATAAACATACCTTTGCTTCAGAAGTCAGCATGTTATACCATAAAATAGACGCCCATCCACTAGGAAGCTGACTTACATTAGAAATTACTACAATTGGAAGTGATGCAGTCTGTTGAAAAATTTAAACAATAAAACATTTCAGTTAACTTAAATTTATTAAATACATTAAAATTAATTGGCTACATATAATTTAATTAATAAAATATTCTCAGTTTTACTTTTCAAATAGTTCCAGAAAAGGATGACTAGTAAGCTGGTGATAAGTGAACCTTTTGAGATTTGGTTTTGTTCCTGTTTGCTGAATTTTTGAAAAGTTTGGTTCTGACCTGAATTAATTAGTCGAACCAAAGTGGCTCCAATTGCCCTGGAATATAGTATATAGCACCCTCTAATCTCCAAGGACTTGCGTTTTCTCTGCCCCCAAGCTCTTGTACATATCTTGTACATAATGACAGCAATAGCAAATCATGTCAGAGTGACACTGACATACACAGCTAAGGGTAAAGGGATGGCTGACGGCATTAACGAACAGAGGGGCACATTTATTAAAACTGGCATTTTAGACGTCGCTCTTAATAAAGCCCCATAGATGGTGGAGGATCCGCTGAAGTTATAAAGAGGAGCTGGCTTCTGCATAATTTCGGTGCATCCAGCACCAGTTCTAATTGTAAGACAGCTTCCTACCTGTCTTACATTTAGACCATTTTCTGTGCCTAAAACAAGCATAGAAAATGATAAATGAGATGGGCCTCTTGGCCCGTCCCCTTCCTCGACCATGTCACGCCCACAATTTTACACCTAATTATGGAAGTATGTGATCTGAACTCCTCTATTATGGTCCGGGTGCTCGTGAGAGAGACGTAATCTGAGACTAGGGATATCCACGGCACTCCAGTTTGAATATATGCAATTTGTTTTATTGATCAGAAATTTTAGACCAGGCGTGAGCGGACAAAAGTTGCAGATAGCGGCACAACTAAGTGTTGCACCATCTGTGCCTGAAATACGTATTTCAGAATAATAAATGACCCCCAGAGTGCTTAAAACACACAGCACCGTCACATATGTTATGCTTTTTCCTATTCCAAAGTTTCCAAAAATTGTCCTTTATTGGGGGCAGATGGTGTTTGAATACATGGTCTTATGGTATAGAGAAAAAATAAACAGGGGCCTTAGAATACCTGTTAATATGAGTCATAACACACCCTAAGCAGCGGAACCCTTGAATGCTTGGCAAGAAGTCCCACACTAAGACTGCCTGGGACAAGGCCTAGAAGAATAAAATTATAAAATTTAAGTGAAGACACGGAAGTGCACCACATTTGCTGACCGATGAGAGTTAATTTTAACATAGCAGCAGCAGAAACCTTGCGTGCTTGGCGAGAAGTCCCACAACAACACTGTCCAGGCCATAGACCAGAAGAATTAAATTTAGATGAAAATGTGCACTACATTTACCACAACTAAGTTGTACAGCAGCAACTGAACCGCCAGCAACTTGGCCAGGTGGGAGTTCAGCTTACACCTAAGCGAATTGCTGGTCGAGAATAGCTTTTTTCATGGCCACACATTCTGTTATGAATGTCTCAGGATGGAGCAGAAGGCAAGGAGGAGACTGAGCAGGAGAAGAAGCAGCTGATAATGATGACAAGGACACTGTACTGCTTGGGAATGCGGGATGGCTGCCACAAAGAAGACAAAGAGAAGGAGGAAGACTTGTTTTAAATGAGAATGCTGGCCAATTTTATTTTCCCACAGGATCCAGTGATGCCGACTCATGTGCTGCAATAGAGTCCTGGTACCCATGTTTGTGTTTGAATTCCTACGGCTTATTTAAATCCTGCAAATCTTGTGCACTGATGTGGTTCTGTGTGCTGGCCTGGTGGAGAAAAAACTGCCATACGGGAGTAGTTTGCGCAGAACTTGAGGCAGCCTAGCTTGGGCTAGGTTTGGGATGTTTTGAGCCTGCACTCACAGTATCAGCTGCGGTAGTCACCACCCTTATCCTCTGATGTCTCCTCCTCAGCACTCTGATTCAGCTTCCAGGTCCTCTCCAACACACAATCATCGTCATAGTCCTCACCCTCCTCGCCATTTTAATCAGACGTGACATCTCCTGGTGTGCTCTTCGGTCCCCGTCCAACTCTTGGCTTTGTGTTTACCCAAAGAGCCACTGCTGCTACCACTGCCCCTACAATCACCACTGTGCCTACAGGTGACACTACTACTACTACTACCACCACTACTACGACCAACACCACTAGCATGGAATCCCCCACCTTCCCCTGAATCTCCTCCTCAGAGCAGGCCAAACAATGACTGCTCTCACACAAGTCATCAACAGGGAGACACTTTTGACTATCTACTGGTGTGCATGTTGGGGTTTTGTTGCATGTTCTTAGGAGAAAAGAAGGCTGAACACTAGGAGGGGGCAGTCAAGACAGAGAGGATGCCACTAAGGCTTATCTGGGGCTGCTATGACCACTGGATCCAAGGCATGGTCAAACTCAGAAGTTACCTCAAGGTCATCCTGCTGTGACAGAGAAGGAGTGAGCCACCAGTCCACAATCCCACCCTTTTTAGCCTTAATGATAATGTTACACTTTTACCAATTCAGGAAGAATGTGGCCTAAGTCTGGAGGACCAGTGCCATATGGTTTTTAGACAACAGATTTTAATGGATTTAATTTTCACAAGGATAATATTCCTGGATTGGAAGAGACCCTGAGGTAGCCCTACATTGGAAACCCTCAAAAACTATTCATATTTTGGAAACTGCTCCCCTCAAAGACTTTATCAAGGGGTGTAAGTGAGTGCTTAGGTGAAGTGCATGGGTCAGTTTTAGTAAATGACAAAAAAAAGTAAATGACAAAAAAGTAAGTTTAGTAAATGACAAAAAAACAAATAAAATCCCACTACAAAACTGTGGGAGTTTTGCATTTTTTCCAATTCCCCATTTCAATTTTTTTTTCCAGCTTCCCACTACCTTGTATGCAACAGTAAATGGTGTAATTAGAAAGTACGACTTGTCACAAATAACATAACAAGCCCCATATGCCTATGTGAACAAAAAAAGTTACTGCTACGGTAAGTGGGGTCTCCAGTTCTAAAAGTGGCAAAGCTCTCGCGCAATGAGCTTTAAATCAGCAGGGGGCTCCTTGCCCACTGACTCATAAGCAAAAACTATAGCTTGCTTGATCCATCTGGATATGGAAGATTCTGCCACTGACTTCCCTTTATTTGGACTTGAAAATTGCACAAAGTTCTATCCTTCCTCCACTGTTCTGTAGCCTCTACATAGGTCAGTACTGCTTTTCTTAAGTCTAAATTGTCTTTCTCTTTATCATTTTTTGGATTTTCAAAGAATGATGGAATGATATCATCATGTGACTTATGAAATGACGTTGCCACCTTCAGTAGAAAGGATGGGTCCAGCTTGAACACTAGTCTATCTTCAAAAGGGAAACACAATGTAACTTATCGATTCTTCTGGGCAGACATGATGGCCACTAAAAATATTGCTTTTAGCTTGAGTAATTTAATCAAAATGTCTTGAATTGGTTCAAATGGTGGAGCAGTCACAGCTTTCAGGGCCAAATTCAAGTTCCATTGAGAGACCAGATTATATATTTTTGGCTCCTATCTGTCCACAGCTAGCAAAAATCTAGATATTAGACTTTTTTTTGTCAGTTTCACATCATATAAATCACTAAGGGCTAGGGTTTTTTGAGGTATCAGGACGCTACTGAAGCCCTGGCTGCCATGGTAAGCTTCCTGCTGCTGTGCTTACAAAGCCATGGGCAGCAGGGAGAGTGTGAAGACCTAGTCACCCTCAAAGAGCTCTAATAGGGTGAATAGGACAAGGGATCAAAAGATCCCAGGTTCTAGCCCCTAAAGGGGGAAATAAACAGTAAAAAAAAAAAAAAAAAGAAGTTAAAACCCCCCCACCAAACTATTAAGTATAAATCACCTACTTTCCCAATTTTACATATAAAATATATAAACAATAAATACATAAACATATTACATATCGCCACGTCTGAAAAGTCCAAACTATTAAAATATAAAAAAAATCTCCTATACGGTGAACGCCGTAACAGAAAAAAATAAATAAATGCATGATTTGCCATTTCTTTTAGTCACCTTGTCCCCCCACAAAATAGAATAGGACTGTTTGACTATGGGCCGGACGTTCCATAAAATGTGGAATGCACGCAGCTTTTTTTTTTTTTTGCGTGGTATCGAAAGGTATCGAGTATTGCAATACTTTTTTATGGTATCGAAACCGAATCAAAATTTTGGTATCTAAACAACCTTACTAAGGGCTGCTGTTTGCACTTTCAAGGTACTTGGGCATAATCCTAAATCTAATCCTTGCTGTAAAAATTCCAGAATAGCTGCAATATTGAGCTTCTGATAATCTAAATTTACATTATGATTCCAGCTTACAAACTTCCTCCAGACTTTAAGTTATATTTTATTGGATAAAGCTTTCCTACTTGCCATGAGAGTCTCTATGACATTTCCTGAGAGACCTCTATTCTTTAATAATAGGATGCTCATCATCCACGCTGTCAGCCTTAGTGATTCCAGATCTGGATGCAGTATCGGTCCTTGACTCAGTAGCTGTGGAGTGAGAGGATAATCTAATGTCCTGCCCGAACAAATCTTTTTTATCATGGAAAACCAGCTCCATCTCGGCCAAAATGGGGATATCAAAATTACCTTGGCTTTCTTCTCTGTCACTTTCTAAAGAACCTTCGGCAGTTGGCATAGAGGAGGAAAGTCACAATTTAGACCCGGATTCCAGCTTATCGAAAATGCATCTACTGCCAAAGGTTGGTCTGTTGGGGGGTAGAGAACAGAATTTTTTTGATAAACTGCATTCTCCATTATGGATTTTTGTTTCTGCTTAGATAATCTGCCCACACATTTTCTTCTCTCTTTAGACGAATTGCTGTTATTACATAGAACATGACTTTCGGCCTATCTGAATATCCTGTTTGCTATAATCTGTAGTTAAGATCCTCTCGTGCCCCCTTGATGTCGAAGGAAGACTACAGCCGCTCTGTTGTCTGAGTAAATCTTCAGCTGTGAGTTTTCTTTTAATGTCTAATCTGACATTATTGCTTCCCAAACCACCGTCAATTCTCTCAGATTCAATGAGGCTGATGTCATGCTGTTGTCCCAATGTCCTCGGAAGGATGCATTTCCTAAATGTGCCCCAACTGTGTCTGTGGGAAACTGTAGTTATTGTTTGGGTTGGAGTCTGTACCTATTCTACCCCGTTTTTGAGGTTTGACGTGTGCGTCCACCATTTCAGTGACTTTTTGATGTGGCCAGGAATGCTGAGTCCAGACTGCAAGGAGTTTTGTTCCATTTCCTGAATATAAGGTGTTGAAGTGCTCTTGAATGAAATTGGGCCCACTTGACCACCAGTATACATGAAGTCATATGTCCCAGGAGTCTCATGGCTTTCCTTATAGAGAAAGATATTGTTTTGATGAAATGTTTTACCATAGAGATTAAATTATTCTTCTTCTCTGTTGGAAGGAATGTTTTTTGAAGTTTTGAGTTCAAATTCATTCCAAGAAACCTTACCTGTGTCACAGACTGTAAAGTCGATTATTTTTAGGTTGCCAATACAACCTGGTTCTGTCAGTGTCTGAAGGATGCGGTCTATCTGTTTCTCAAAAGGACAATGATCTGTTTCTAGAATTAATAAATCGTCCAGATATGGGACCATTGTTTTATCATGTAAACACAGGTGTGCCGCTACTTCTGCCATTTTCTTGGTAGATAGACGTGGCGCACATGAAATCCCAAACTGGAGGCATACAAACTGGTAGTGCAGTATGTTCTTTCCTGACTGCAAATCTTAGGAACTTCCAATATTTTTGATTGATTAGTAAATGAAAATAAGAATCCTTCAGATCTATTGTTATCATATTTGTATTTTGTGTGATCAATGGAATGGCTGTTTTTAGTGAGTCCATTTTGAAACACTTGTATTTTATGAACCTGTTCAGATACTTCAGGTTTATTATAGTCAGCTAATCCCCATTTGGTTTCTTCAACAAAAACAGGGAAGTGTAATGAACCATAAATTGTTCCACTAGGTCCTGTATATTTTTAATAGTTTTCTTTGAAGTAATCTCGAAGGAAGGTTTGTTTCTTTGAATATGTCTGGGGGAACCTCTGAAGGATTTCCTCCACCACCTATCCTATAACTCCACCGACCCGTTTTTCCTTTATCTGTCCTACTTTGATATTGGAAATTAATTTTTTTATGAGGTCTGTCTTTCTGTTCTTTCTCCTCATGGAATCCCTCTTTTTGTCTGAGGCCTTCTCTAGTATCTGGTCTACATCTGATCTAAATACGTACTTGCCATGGAAGGGTATAGAGCAAATTTTATTTTTTGACGCAACGTCCACCTTCCAGAACCTCAGCCATAGAACTCTTCTAGAGCAGTTCGCCAACCCGGATGCCCTAGCCGCCAGCTTAACGGTGTCCGCAGAGGCATCTGCAAGAAAAACTACTGCCATTTTTGGCAATGGAAGTGAAGAAATAATTTGATCTCTAGGTGTTTTATTCTGAAGGTGAATTTCTAACTGGTCCAAACCACATATATAGAGACCTGGTGACACAGGTAGAGGAAACACTGGGTCTAAACATAGAGGTGGCAGTTTCCCATGTCTATTTATAATAACTTCTGTTTTTTTATCCATTTGATCCTTCAACTGCATTAAATCCTCAAATGGAATGGCAGTATTTTTGATCAGTTTAGACACTGACGCATCAATTATTGGTATTGTATCCTTCTTTTCAACATCTATATCATCAAAGGAATATCTTCTCTTCATTGCCCGAGGCAAGACATTTTTTTTTTTTCAGGAGTAGCCCAGTTACATTGTATTATCTTATGTAAATTCTCATGCACCGGAAAGACTCTTCCCTGTTTTTTCCTAGTCCCCAAACGTGGTGTCTTGGACCGATTTGGCCTTTTTAACCTACTCAATCTGTATAGTGCTACAAACCGCTTTCAGTAGCTGTTTTAAATCTTCTGAAGCAAATAAATATTTTTTATCCTCCCATCAGAAGATGAAATATTTCTTTCACCTTCTTGCCTATCTTCAATTTCTTCAGAATCAGGGAAACTGTCCAAATCAGATTCTATTTCTTATCTGGATTTTTTTCTTCAGTTTTTAGAAGCAAAAAATGTGGCGAGAGATGACATAGCAAATTGTACTGTATCTCCTTTTTACCATGAGTTTTATGTCATTCATAACCATCCTGTACAACTTTCTGAGTACATCCCTGACATAACTATTTCTTGCTGGCTGCCTCTAATTTCATATTACATATGGCACATTTAGAAAACCCAGTGCTTTTGGTTTTAACAGGGGGTTCCTTCCCAATCTAAAAAACATAAGAGGCAAAGAAGGAACCTCAGACATTAAACATAGCCCCCAACAGGTCAGAAGAAAAAAGGCCTCCCATAGGGGACTTACAGCTCCTGATACAGTGTTCCTAGGGCTGCACTCCATTATCACCTCCGCAATCCTCTGACATCAATAATCCAGGATGCTGAGGACGCTGCCGGCCCAGATATTATATCTGTCCAGCCACTGGATGTGGCGTCACCAGCATGTACTGGGATCAATGCCACCTCCAATATGGCACCTGGAAAGGGATCCTCAGTACCCGGAAATGACATAGAACATCATATGTCACTCCTATTTCTCGCTGGCGCCGACAAACGCCCTGAAGTTCCAGCGTACAAGTGAGGAAAGCTTAACTCCCCAGAGTATCGCAGACCTCTGCAGGTAATTCAAGAAACGGCAATGAGCTCTTGTTACTTCAATATTCTCGGCCCAAAGCCCCTGCTCCTCTGCATGTCTGTCCTGCACAGGAACAGGAAAAACACTAAAGGTGGGAGGCAGGGAAGGGAATTTAAAATCTTCTGCATATTTTTCCTGTCCCTGGCAGGGCGGGGCCAAGTCAAAGGTCCCATTGTGGTAATGACTGGGGAAAAGAAAGCATTCATTTTTGTATCAGTTTTAAAACACAAGAAATATATACATATACAGCACTGCTGTAATTGTACTGACCTGAAGAGCGCCGCAGCCTTCTTTCAGCTTTTCCTAGGCCAGTGACGTCACGTTCATCGTTCACATGGCCTAGGAGCAGCTAAGCTCCATTCAAGAATGGGGCTGAGCTGCAATACCAAGCACAGCTGCTATACAATGTACAACGCTGTGCTTGGTAAGCTGCGATAAAGCTGTGGCACTCACAGGATCACGGGTGCCTTCTCAAAACAGCTGATCAAATAGATCATCACTATCAAAATCTCAGAAAACCCTTTTAATTAAAGTCTGCTTGGAATAGTTTTTAAAAATAAAATGTAGAGTGAAAATCATTTAAGCAAAGCTTCAGTATAACATTTATTGTAATGAACTCAACTTCTCATTCAAGCTCAGTAAAAAAGTGTCCCAACTTCTAGTTATAATTTTAGAGATACTGTACCTCCAAATCCACAACTAAACCAGGCTGACAAAGCTGTGTCTCAAAACTCAAAGAATGAAGCTCTTCAGTAACAATAAGTGGTCCCTAGAAAAAGAGAAGGCAAAAAGCATTTTAACATCAACTAGCACATTGAGCATGCATTAGAAAAATAATATAAAAAATATATGCAAAAGGAACAAAGTATCACCAATGAATGGATAACTTGAAATATCACAATGTTTCTTTTTAAAGGGACACTGAAGCAGAATCCAAACAAATATAACAGGACAATGTAACATAATATTTTTATTTTTCTTATCTCATGTCCTATATCATATTTGCAGACCATATATTATACAAAACTAGTGTATTAGGCTGCAGCCATGTCTTCTTCCCCCTCCCTTTGACCCCTCTGATGCTAGTGCACGTGAGGCATGAGGTTCAGGAGGAAGGGGCTGGGTTTAGGCTTCATACTTTGTCTATACAGTTAGAATGGCCATTTTGTAGGAAGGAATCTCTTCTGTAAGCAATGTTTACAAAGCCATATTAGGCCTTCATTAGAGTTCTACTGTTTTCCAAAGCTCCTAAAAAACTAATTTGCCTAATTATACCAATTATAATTCCAGCTACATTTACTGCTGCGTAATTAGGCCTTTTGCCTTTCAGGAAATTTGGAAAGCTGCATAACAATAAACGTGGAGGTATGCTGGAGACCAAACTGGCATGAAGAATATTCATTGTTGACCTGACACTACAGTATACATATTTATACTCTATATACTAAATAGGAGAGCACTGTGTACATACTACTGTATGTATAGAATGTATGTATGTATCAAGTGTGACCTCTGTTACAGTTGTTACCCAGCTTTCCCAGACTGCTGGATTTGAAATATGCATAGTTATTTAGTAATAAAACTACTACTATAAAAATCAACCTTTAAAATTTTTACCCAGCTTCCCAGACTGCAGAATGGCAAATCTGCCTTGTTATGTATAGATAAAGCACTAATTATGATATGCCAGGTTAACTAGCCTTATTTGCTATATCTAAGAGCCTGGGTAAGCAGGGTAAGAATCTCTGTGAAACTGAAATGGACAGATGCAAATTGTGCCATTACTTGATATATTTGCCTTTGAGGGTCTTGGAAAAAATACCATGTGAAGCTGTAATAGGGACTACTAAATAAAAAATCTAGAAAAGCATGTGGTGGCTCACCTGTCGTGACAGATGGTTTAGGTGTTCTGCTAAAAAGGAGGGTTTTCAACTGGAAACCCTATGAAGTCAATAGATATGATTAATTGTGTATAGTAGGCACTCTATCATCCAAAACTGTACCCATGTATTGTACACACCAAAGTATAGTACAAGGATATATATCTCAGGAGCCAATTGGTTGAATATGTTGGCCACTGGAATATATTCGATAGTATCTGATTTATGGAAAGATTTCATACATAAAGTTGCTAAAAAGTATATATAATTTATTAAAGTAGTTACATAAAGGAATTTAAAAAGATGTTTAGTTTCAGTTCAGTGATTATGAGATATAAAAAAAATAAAAAAAATACATAAAAAATTATATAAAAAAATGAAGTAGAAAACTATAGGATGAAAAAATATGTTGAGTCCAGTGCTATAAGAGTTAATAATAATGATACAAGGTCCAGTGATAAATTAATTGTGATAATTCAAAACGTGATGGTAAAAATTATAAAGACATGATTTGAATATATTAATCTGATCCATGGGTAGAAAATACTGTTATAGTGATAGTTGGTATTCCAATAGTGATATAAGCATAAGTATAATCAAACTGTTCCACTGTATCAAGTGACAGTGTTTTATGACATTCGAAGTATTTAGTAATAGTAGCTATTACTAAATACTTCACTGGACCTTGCATCATTATTATTATCTCTTATAGCACTGGATTCAACATATTTTTTCATCCTATAGTTTCCTACTTAATATTTTAATATAATTTTTTATATATTTTTCAAATTTATTTTTTTATATCTCATCACTGAACTGAATCCCTGAACATGGACTTACCGTATAATTATTAATTGACTGATTAGGAATATTCTAGTTTTTATATATTTTTTTAAACATCTTTTTAAATTCCTTTATATAACTCTAGAAAATTATATATACCTTTAGCAATTTTATGTATGAAATCTTTTTATAAATCAGTTACTATCGAATATATTCCAGTCGCCAAAATATTCTACCAATTGGCTCCTGGGATACTGTATACATCCTTGTACTACACGTTGGTGTGTACAATACATGGGTACAGTTCTGGATGATAGAGTGCCTACTATACACAATTAATCATGAATAAAAAATCTACCTAAAAGAAATATCCATTCTCCATAGTGTGCAATATTTTCCCATATTGTTCTTTCAGGATCCAGGGAAAGCTGGGTAACAAGCTGTAATAGGAACTGCAGACTACTAAATGTACCTAACTAATCCCCATTTTTGCTCCCAAATAATGCAACAGTGTCCCATATTTGTCTTTCTGAGTCACTGGAAAGTCATAGTGGAGGGACATTTATCAGTAATTACTTAATTTGCTAAAAAAAAAATACTAACATTGCAAATCAAAAGTGGTGATTTGTCTCATCTCATATATATCAAAAAGCGCGCAACACTTTTAAAATGTGACTTTTAGAAATATAAACTTGATTATCTGCCTATTTCTCATCGCACTATAATGCGACATTTTAAAACTGAAATGCGCCATTTCAGCAAACCCTGCAAGACTTTACTTGTGACTTTTCAAACAGATGTGAGACTTTTGAAGCATATTTGCTAAATTTCCTGTGGTAAATTGCGACTTTTAGAATAAAACAATTATATATACCACTTAAACTTGTTCATATATGTGGTATACAATTACACCCAAATGATGCAGAAAAATATTTGTAAACTGGGATTCAATAAAACGTAACCTTTACTAGGTCATTTAAAATAGTATGTCACACTGGGTGAGAGACGACATAGACAACACTTACAACAAAAATATCTCCACTGTATCAATTCATAAATCTGATGGAAAAACAATTGGGTGGATCTCTCCTCGTCTAGGCGGAGTCCAACTGTGGAGGGCGGTCCTGGCGATGGTGTTCCCTTAGACCAGCGGTTCTCAACCTAGGGGTCGCGACCCCTTTGGGGGTCGATCGGCCCTTTCCGGGGGGTCGCCTGAGGCTTCCTATTGTGGGTCGCCCGCACAACGGCAGCGGCCCCTTATCCTCGCGCACAGGAAGTGATGTCCTATCACTGCCTGTGCTTGAAGGAGCCTGACGTCTGGACGGGTAAGTCGGGCCGCCTGTCAGCTGAGGTCCGAGTTTTTTCGTTAATGACACCACCACTGCCACCAATGATTTAATTGAGCCTGGCTAATTTTATTTTAATTATTTGGCTGAGCAAGGCTTAATTTATTTGGGGGGACATGAAGCACCGCTGATTTATTTATTTGGGGGACCCTGAGCACTTCTGATTTATTTATTTGGGGGACCCTGAGCACCATTGATTTATTTATTTGGGGGAAACCTGATGCACCACTGATTTATTTATTTGGGGGTACCCTGAGCACCGCTGATTTATTTATTTGGGGGAGACCTGAAGCCCCGCTGATTTATTTATTTGGGGGACCCTGAGCACTTCTGATTTATTTATTTGGGGGGGACTTGAAGCACCACTGATTTATTTATTTGAGGGGTACCCTGAGCACCACAGATTATTTTTTTAATTTTTTTTGGGGGGGGGGGTACTGTGAGCACCACTGAGTTATTTATTTGAGGGGTACTGTGCGCACCACAGATTTATTTTTTAGGGGGTATTTGTTGTTTATTATTTATTTTAAAGTTATTTATTTGGTTTACAAATATTTTGTATTTATGCTAAAGTTCTGTGGTTATGAATGAATACTTGTGTATTTGAATTAACATTTGGTGTATTGGTGTTTGTGCGTGTTTTTGGTGGGTCATCATAACAGTAGCAAAATTAGTTATGACGTAGCAAGGAAAAAAATGTAATGGTTGGGGGTCACCACAACATTAGGAACTGTATTAAGGGGTCACGGCTTTAGAAAGGTTGAGAACCACTGCCTTAGACCTATGTGACCAGGTGCTGGTGTGATAATTGGCACGATGTTATATCCTACAAAGCCCTATTGTGGCTTTCCTGCCTACCTAGGGGAATAGGGGCTCATCTGTAGCCTGCCTACCACAATGGAGCACCCGCCCCGACAGGGGCGACCCCACACCGAGCCTTTCCCTCAGTATGGGTCTCAGATTCTATCAAGCCCTAACTACAACGCCCTACATGCCATGTTTCTGTCACTTCTGGACATCATCAGGGGACTTCACATGTATATATTCCAGGGCAACTACAAATAGAAATTATAAACAGACACTCAGTATAGGTCACAAATATATGAGCGCCACATATATAGTGGCTTATCAGCAGCCACAATCTACTTACTGGGAATCAAGGTGATTTTAGCCTCGTATCCGTGGACAAGAAGATGGATAACTCTTGTCCTTACTGATGCAGGGGAAGTGTCCCTTGTCAGCCGATGTCTCACCACAAATAACAGTGATTTGGGTGAGCATTGAAAGGTTGTAAACCGCCTCCTTATGTAGCTCTACTTCCGATATGTGTACGCCCCCCATGATCATCTAACTCACCTGTCCAGGTATCGCAAAGCGCTTGTGATTCAGCGTGGAACACACGCCACTCGCGTGCGTTCCACCGGACCGGAAGTTGATGTCACGTGATGCGGGCTAAACCGGAAGTGAGGTCAGAGCCAGAGTCAGAGAGTTGCCGTTTCCTTAGCAACTTCTTGGCTCATGACGCTCGGCCCTGTTAGCAGACACATGATAAGTTGCCTGTTGTTTTGATAAATGCAGGATCGCATTACAGATATATATTAGCAGGACAGCCGAGCACAGGCCATTCCACTACAGACGCCAGCCGATTGTTGGGCCCTGGAACCCAATTTTTTAAAAACCGGATTACATTTTTGGATGTTCTGATTTCAGATGAATCCACCATCAGAACCGATGCGCTCATTATTGGATGAGACAGCATCTGATCCGTGGGTCATTCAGAATTAACTACCGGGGGGGGGGGGGGGGGGGGAAGGGAGGAAGGGATTAACCACCCTTCCTTAACGGGTTTCCTCTATATCTGCTCCGGTCTTGTCCTTCACCACACCACACGCGCCCACCAGGTGGGCACTTATGATGCGGGGAGGGGCACGACAGGAACACATACATCACAGTTCAACTTTTGATTAAGATCAGCAATAATTTTGTTGTTCGTTTAGCCCGGATGGGTGGACTGTTTTGAGATAAAAGATCCATTTAGCCTCACATTGCAGGATCCTTCTATCAAAATCACCCCGTCTTGTTCCTGGCTTGATTTTTTCAATTCCTGAAAAAGATAGGCAGTCCAGTCTCCCACCATGTTTGATATTTACATGACGTGCCACCGATGTGTCCTTATCATTGCTTATATCACTCAAATGCGCTCTATAATTTCTATTTGTAGTTGCCCTGGAATATATACATGTGAAGTCCCCTGATGATGTCCAGAAGTGACAGAAACATGGCATGTAGGGCGTTGTAGTTAGGGCTTGATAGAATCTGAGACCCATACTGAGGGAAAGGCTCGGTGTGGGGTCGCCCCTGTCGGGGCGGGTGCTCCATTGTGGTAGGCAGGCTACAGATGAGCCCCTATTCCCCTAGGTAGGCAGGAAAGCCACAATAGGGCTTTGTAGGATATAACATCGTGCCAATTATCACACCAGCACCTGGTCACATAGGTCTAAGGGAACACCATCGCCAGGACCGCCCTCCACAGTTGGACTCCGCCCAGACGAGGTGAGATCCACCCAATTGTTTTTCCATCAGATTTATGAATTGATACAGTGGAGATATTTTTGTTGTAAGTGTTGTCTATGTCGTCTCTCACCCAGTGTGACATACTATTTTAAATGACCTAGTAAAGGTTACAAATTCAAAGACTCCAGCCAAGTTGGTGTGAAGTGCAATTTCTGTTTATTTAGCAAACAGTGATAGTTGCTACGGCAAAGTAAATGGTAACGTTTCGGCACATCCCCTCTTCTCAGAGGCGGTATAACCGCATGTTTTTCCCCTCTACTGCGTCCACACCTGAAGATCTTCTGCACCATAAGCGGCACTGGTCTGATGAAGGCACGGATGTGCCGAAACGTTACCATTTACTTTGCCGTAGCAACTATCACTGTTTGCTAAATAAACAGAAATTGCACTTCACACCAACTTGGCTGGAGTCTTTGAATTTATTACTGATAGGGGTGGGAACCCTACTCCAGCAGAAATATCCACTGTGTGCTACAAGGGCTCTGTTTTATTGAATCCCAGTTTACAAATATTTTTCTGCAAATTGCGACTTTTGTCACACACTCAAAATGTTTTTTCCTAATGCTTTGTTTTGTTGAATATTAATGTACTGACAAAACCCCATCTAGTTAATTTATATTAGATAAAAATAAATGCATCCTGTTATAATACTTAACTATCACTTGTTCCCACAAAGAGTTGTTTTTTCTTAAATGTGAATTTTTGACAAAAAGTCGCATCTTTCTGCCATAAATGCAACTTTTTACACAAAACACCACCACATAAGCTGGCTTAATTGTCCGCAACAATTTGAGCCATTTCTGCCAATAAAAGGAAGATAAATGAGGCATTATATGCGCCAATTTTATAGCCCCACCCACAATGACATTTCTAACTAATTTCTGGCAAGATGCATTTATTATGGTGAAAATTCTGGAGAAAACAGTTGATATATTTGGTGCAAATCAAAACGTGTCTAGCGCAACATGCTTAGTAAATGTCCCCCAGTATGTGGAAATGTAATAGGGACTGCAAATTACAAATATATATCATATATCTCCATTCTTGCTCAGAATTATCTGATAGCATCTCTAGCGTCTCCTGTGAAAGCTAAGTAACAGAATGTAGAGCTGTAATAGGGACTGCTGTATACTAAATGTATCTAACTAAATGGATCTCTGATGGAAATGACTCAAAGCGATGCCAAATGTGCAACAGGATTGTTTGTTTTTTTTTGTTTGTTTTTTACAGGATCCTATATTGAAGTACATTTTGTAAGGGTAGTTTCACACTAGAGTTGTTGGATTCCGGCAGGCAGTTCTGTTGCCGGAACTGCCTTCCTGATCCGGAAATCCATATGCAAACGAATATCATTTGTTTCCGGATCCGTGTGACAAATGCATTAAATTACCGGATCCGTCTCTCTGGTCCGGAAAAACGGATCCGGTATTTCTTTCTTTCACATTTTTAAAGGTCTGCGCATGCGCAGACCGGAAAACCGGATCCGTCAATGCGGCAATTTCCTGAACACTTGGTACCGGATTCGGCATTAATACATATTAATGGAAATTTTCTCCGGCTAAATACCATAAAAGGGACGGAACGGAAGACATCCTGATGCATACTGAATGGATTGCTTTCCATTGAGAATGCTTTAGGACAAAACTGATGCGTTTTTTTCCGGTATTGAGCCCCTATGACGGAACTCAATACCAGAAAACTTTAACGTGAAAGTACCCTTAGGCGGTAACTGTAGTTACAATCAGAAGCTATTTACAACTCCTAGCTGATGTGTGGAGGTGAGATACAAAAGATAAAGAACTTTTGTTGTTTAAATCAAATGCAAAACTGTAGACCTCAGTTGTTGTTTTTTTTTAGGTCAGCGGAGACTCCCTGACTATCAGAACAATGGATAACGTTTTCTGGCCAGAGGAGTTTCTGTTTACAGTAAAGTAGATAGAGGTAAAAAATGAACCTTATATGAAGCGGCGCTGCTGCAGAAGACAGGACTCAAGTAGGTAAAATAAAGCGGGTCTTTATTTGTATAAGACTGCCCCCTTCATCAGGACAATAGGTCTGTACATTGTGGGTGTGATTTCTGTGCCTTTTATTCTGTATTTTTGGCGCAATAATTCGGGCTTATGTGGGTGTGTGCGGGGGCGTGGTGAGGGCGGGGACGGGGGCGTGTACGCACGTGTTGTGTTCTTGTTGCTATGACGCTCCCAGCCGGCATGTTTCGTGTGCCGGCTTGATGTTATGTGGGCGGGCCTTGCTGATGTATGGCGGGCGGGCCTTGCTGACGTGCTGTATGGGCGGAGTGATGTCCCTTGTACTCCGATGTTTGTGGGCGGTGTGCTGCGCTCGCTCTGTTACTGTGTGTGTTATAGTGGTGGGTCTGGCCTGGGCGGGGTTAATTTTAGATACCTCGGGTCTCGATCGCATACAGTTATCTGGTATGGGTTCATGCGGTATATACACCAGGTCGTTTTTTCAGAGTAAATGATGTCACTCGTGTTCAGTTTCAGGGCCGGGGTTGAGTGATGCACTAGACTCGGATAAAAAATTATATAACATAAAATATATATTAGGATGTTTGGGGCTACATAAAAGTGAGGGATACAAGCAAGTGTATATGTATATATAAACGTGTGGGGTGGGAATCCCACATATGCCTGAAGATGAGAGTGGACTTTAATAAGTGGAGAAAAGTTATATTAAAATAATATAATAAAATAAATTAAAAGTAAAAAATAAAGATAAAAATAAAATACTAATAAAAATAGATTAAATAAAAATACCGTAATAGTAATAATCAAAATAAAAATAAGAATAAAAATAAATATAAATAAAAATAAAAACAATAGTAGTAGGAAGGCAAAAATTAAGGAGCAAAAATAAAAATAAAATGAATAAGTAATAAATGAAAGGACATACTGTATATAGATATAGGAGTTGCAAAAGAGAGGCCATATATAGGGGTGCCATTCTGAGGGTCTATCAAGGGTTTTGGCATAGATATATGTTGGTAGGGATTCCAAGTGTGTGAGGGCACTCATAAAGGCCCTGCGTTAAAAGGAGAGAGGTTAGGAGTCCCGAGCAGAAAACTTGGGGTCCGTGAAAAAAACTAAAATTTTAATGGTTAAAATATATACTATAATGGTTAATGCACACTATATGTGTACAACATATAAAAGGAGCGTACTGTACGCTTATACGTGTGGGTGCACACGTGTATGTCTGTAGGTACTGTGGGGTATATGTGAAGTATTAGGATTTTAGGATTTACAAGATTGTTTCGCTGATCTCATTTAGTCCAAAGGTGGTTAAAGTGTCCAGTTGGAATATCCAAAAGACCTCCCTTCTCTGAAGGCTGTTGAACCTATTGTAGGGATTTATAGGTATGTAGTCGATAGGTGTGATTTTTATCGCATGTTTATCTTTTTCTGCTGTGGTCATACAATGTCTGGAGATGCTGTGTTTTACACTCTGTTTCCGTATATTATATCTGTGTTGGTTTAATCTGCAGTGTAGCGGCTGTGTGGTACGGCCCACATATTGGAGGCCGCATTGGCATTCGATCAGATAGATGACATAGCTGCTCTGACATGTGAGGTGATGTTTGATTTTGAAAGTGGCACCGTTCTTTGTTGATGTGAAGGTTGTGCTTCTATGTGTGATGGTATTACAACAGAGGCAGCGTCTTTCTCCACATTTATAGCTGCCCATTACTTTCTGTGTAGTGCACTTTTTTTCTCCATTGTTTTGTTTCGGTTTGTTTGGGGCCACGGTGCTCTTGATTATGGGGGCTCTTCTATATGTGATTATTGGTTTCTTAGGTAGATACTTTTCAAGATAAGGGTCTTGTTACAAAATGTGCCAGTGTTTTGCTAGTATTGTGCGTATGGCATTGTTGGATGTATTGTATTGTGTGATGAGGTTGAGATGTCTTTCTGTTTGGGTTCCATCCTTTTCTGTTGTTTTACTGGTATTTTAATACGCCCAGCAGATAAAGGAGGGGCAATAGTCTTACAAAATACAGAAGATTATGAAAAAGAAGCCCTGAACATTTTGAATGACAAAATTACTACCAGAAAATAACTGAAAACCCCTTCCCCAATATAATAAAAAAACTAACTACCTTTATAAAAAGTGCTCACGAGAACCAATACATTAACAGAAAAGAAAAAAAATTCCTCACCCCAAAATCACCCTCTAATCCATATTTTTACCACCTCCCAAAAATACACAAGAATGTTACAAATCCTCCAGGGAGGCCCATAGTATCAAATACCAATTCAGCAACAAGCAATCTATCCCATTACCTCGACCTTTTCCTACAGCCCTATGTACGCAATGTAGACAGCTATGTTCATGACTCCAGACAAATAATCCAAGAACTAGCGGACATCCCCTGGAAGGATACATATGCTCTACTAACGATGGACGTAACAGCACTATACTCCAACATACGACATGATCTAGCCACACGTATAAGCGTACAGTACGCTCCTTTTATATGTTGTACACATATAGTGGTGTGCATTAACATTGACCATTATAGTATATATTTTAACCAATAAAATTTTAGTTTTTTTCACGGACCCCAAGTTTTCTGCTCGGGACCCCTAACCTCTCTCCTTTTAACGCAGGGCTTTTATGAGTGCCCTCACACACTTGGAATCCCTACCAACATATATCTATGCCAAAACCCTTGATAGACCCTCAGAATGGCACCCCTATATATGGCCTCTCTTTTACAACTCCTATATCTATATATCTCCTTTCATTTATTACTCGTTCATATTATTTGTTCTTTTTATTTTTATTTTTGCTCCTTAATTTTTGCCTTCCTACTACTATTGTTTTTATTTTTATTCTTATTTTTATTTTGATTATTACTATTATTTTTATTTTCATCTATTTTTATTAGTATTCAATTGTAATATATTAGTTGGATGCACAGGGTGGTTGAACCGCCAACCAGGGTGCTCACAGTCTTGCAGCGTCACCCCGCTGCTAAGAAAGACAGAAATATAGAAAAAATGACTGGGCACACCTAGGATATTTAGTAGCTGGTGTTTATTGTTACTCAAATATAAAATATGGATCCAATAGGGGGATGTACAACATATAATTTAATGGTGTGTACTTAAATAGTTAAAACGTTACCTATAGATAAAACAATATTCAAGGCAGATATTCTGTGTATTCTGCGGCCGAGGTGCTGCTGATTTGGTTACCCAATAGTGGTATTGTGACCCAACAGCCTCATCTCAGACGCATTATGAACAGAAATACTGAATAGAAAAAATGTGACAATAAATAGACAGCATAACACAATATTAATAAAGCTTGTTAGATGAAAAAAGTAAAAAATGTATAAACACCGGATGATGTAAAGAGTTGTCCTCAAGAAATCCGAATATAGTCAAGTCCCACTAATATAGGTAGCCAATTTGGACTAAAAGATAATACTGTACAGTAAATTGGCGGTGCTCAGATGCAATGATACTTTGCTCCGTCACTGACTCAGCGGCGTCCCGCTTTCAGTCAGAAAAGGAATCCAGCATTAAGTAGTAGTTAGTGAAGGAACGCTCTTACCATGGTTGGAGGGATCTCACAGGTCAGAGAAACCTCTGCCGTCTGTCGGAACTTTTAATCCCGATTTTCTTGTTGCGGTCAGGTAAAAAACCCGTAGTGGGTAGTATGGATCACCTGTTGGCAGTTGGATTTTCTGCACGAGGTCCCGCTTGTTGAGATCTGGATGAGATGTCCCAGCTTTTCGGGCAAAAGTTTCAGACCGGCTTTATTTCGTAAGGCGGCTCAGAGTTGTTCCTTAATAAGTTCAATGCGGTGCACTCGCATAGAGTTGGGGGGTCAGACCAGACGCGTTTCGGGGCTAGAGTATCCCCTTCCTCAGTGGCTTATCTGACCTCCCCAAAAGACCCTTCTTTTATACTCAGCAAAGGAGTCAAAAACCCGGTTCGGATTTTGGTTCCGGAAGTCCTGTGAAGGGCGTTATCCAATCAGGAAATATTTCCATTATCACTGTGGTATAGCGGATTTTCGTATTTTATTTCTTTAACATTGGTGTGTGTCCACATATCTAAACTCATTTATAACTTGTGGGATTGTTATGTTAGGTGAATGGCAATAACTTTATGCCGCTGCGATTCCCCTGTGCTTTTGTAAAACGTCCGAACAGTAGCATAGTGACCATTGTAAACATAAATAGATAATAAATCATGTATAAACAACATTTTAAAAGTGGTATCAACATTTGTATATGTGTTCAATCAATCAATTTACTAAAGAATAATACAGAACGAAAAGGTTAAAAAACGAAAGTGGAGGATTCCTAGTCAAATAAATGTTAGAGGAACATATATACTACGAGGCTATCAGTATATATATTGGTATGATAAACAGATTATATATCTATATACCTATAGCCTCTATGTATAAATATTTAATATCACTCATTAGTTCATTAATTTATATGAAGTCTTCTCTAAAATTTCAAAAAGTGAACAATCTATATATTTGATGATGGCCAAAAATTTGCATAAAGTAGTAAAAACATGTATAAATATTTGGTTCATTTTCACAATATATTTTTGAAAAATGTTTTTGTTCGTTCTCAACGTATATTTTTATATATAAAACCATCAATGTGTATTTCTAAAAGGCAAAAATTTGTATTTCTAAAAGGCAAAAATTTGTATGTATGGATCATAAATATGATAAAAAATATGATAAAAAAATATATAATGTTAAAAATGTTAAAAAATAAATATCTGTTGTTTATAAAATTTAATGATGATCTCATAAATTCCCACACAAATAGTAAAAGTTCATAAATATTCACAAAAAAGATAAATATATAACAACTATTTTTGATTGTTTTTTGTAAAATATTTTTGATTCTTTATAAAAGAATTTTTTTCAAAGAAAATTCGACTGACTGAGCATGGTATTCAATCGAATTTTCTTTGAAAAAAATTCTTTTATAAAGAATCAAAAATATTTTACAAAAAACAATCAAAAATAGTTGTTATATATTTATCTTTTTTGTGAATATTTATGAACTTTTACTATTTGTGTGGGAATTTATGAGATCATCATTAAATTTTATAAACAACAGATATTTATTTTTTAACATTTTTAACATTATATATTTTTTTATCATATTTTTTATCATATTTATGATCCATACATACAAATTTTTGCCTTTTAGAAATACAAATTTTTGCCTTTTAGAAATACACATTGATGGTTTTATATATAAAAATATACGTTGAGAACGAACAAAAACATTTTTCAAAAATATATTGTGAAAATGAACCAAATATTTATACATGTTTTTACTACTTTATGCAAATTTTTGGCCATCATCAAATATATAGATTGTTCACTTTTTGAAATTTTAGAGAAGACTTCATATAAATTAATGAACTAATGAGTGATATTAAATATTTATACATAGAGGCTATAGGTATATAGATATATAATCTGTTTATCATACCAATATATATACTGATAGCCTCGTAGTATATATGTTCCTCTAACATTTATTTGACTAGGAATCCTCCACTTTCGTTTTTTAACCTTTTCGTTCTGTATTATTCTTTAGTAAATTGATTGATTGAACACATATACAAATGTTGATACCACTTTTAAAATGTTGTTTATACATGATTTATTATCTATTTATGTTTACAATGGTCACTATGCTACTGTTCGGACGTTTTACAAAAGCACAGGGGAATCGCAGCGGCATAAAGTTATTGCCATTCACCTAACATAACAATCCCACAAGTTATAAATGAGTTTAGATATGTGGACACACACCAATGTTAAAGAAATAAAATACGAAAATCCGCTATACCACAGTGATAATGGAAATATTTCCTGATTGGATAACGCCCTTCACAGGACTTCCGGAACCAAAATCCGAACCGGGTTTTTGACTCCTTTGCTGAGTATAAAAGAAGGGTCTTTTGGGGAGGTCAGATAAGCCACTGAGGAAGGGGATACTCTAGCCCCGAAACGCGTCTGGTCTGACCCCCCAACTCTATGCGAGTGCACCGCATTGAACTTATTAAGGAACAACTCTGAGCCGCCTTACGAAATAAAGCCGGTCTGAAACTTTTGCCCGAAAAGCTGGGACATCTCATCCAGATCTCAACAAGCGGGACCTCGTGCAGAAAATCCAACTGCCAACAGGTGATCCATACTACCCACTACGGGTTTTTTACCTGACCGCAACAAGAAAATCGGGATTAAAAGTTCCGACAGACGGCAGAGGTTTCTCTGACCTGTGAGATCCCTCCAACCATGGTAAGAGCGTTCCTTCACTAACTACTACTTAATGCTGGATTCCTTTTCTGACTGAAAGCGGGACGCCGCTGAGTCAGTGACGGAGCAAAGTATCATTGCATCTGAGCACCGCCAATTTACTGTACAGTATTATCTTTTAGTCCAAATTGGCTACCTATATTAGTGGGACTTGACTATATTCGGATTTCTTGAGGACAACTCTTTACATCATCCGGTGTTTATACATTTTTTACTTTTTTCATCTAACAAGCTTTATTAATATTGTGTTATGCTGTCTATTTATTGTCACATTTTTTCTATTCAGTATTTCTGTTCATAATGCGTCTGAGATGAGGCTGTTGGGTCACAATACCACTATTGGGTAACCAAATCAGCAGCACCTCGGCCGCAGAATACACAGAATATCTGCCTTGAATATTGTTTTATCTATAGGTAACGTTTTAACTATTTAAGTACACACCATTAAATTATATGTTGTACATCCCCCTATTGGATCCATATTTTATATTTGAGTAACAATAAACACCAGCTACTAAATATCCTAGGTGTGCCCAGTCATTTTTTCTATATTTCTGTCTTTCTTAGCAGCGGGGTGACGCTGCAAGACTGTGAGCACCCTGGTTGGCGGTTCAACCACCCTGTGCATCCAACTAATATATTACAATTGAATTCTAGTCTTGTCACCCTAGTGGATAGCACGGTTGGCTGATCCACCATGGATATTTGGGATCATATGGAGACCAAGAAACAAAAAGTGGACAATTTCCTTTTTGATAGTGTCAACATAGATACCGTCAACTCTGAAATATGTATCACTAATACTTTTAGAGAATTAGAAACACTATTAATCCGCCAGTTAAAACAACGGTGGGAAATTAAGACATTAAAAAGATGCATTGAAATTGATAAAATCCCTAAAGGATTATTGATTACTAAATATCCTGCACAAGATTTGCGTAGTGTGGAATTTGACAAAGAATGGGAGGATTTACTCCATGGACAGTCAGTCGCATGTACAAAGTTAATTATTAAAAGACGCACAGAGATACTAGAAGACACTACTAAACGTATCTCTGAGCTAAAACCAATAATAGACAAATTCACTAGGAATGAGGAAATTAGTTTAATTCAGACTAACATATGTCAAAATTTAGACAGAATAGAACAGGAAATAATAGAGAAAAAAGTAAAAAAGCTGAACTTTAAGAGAAGAGGGAGAATTGATAGGGAAATCACTAATAGGGAAGGTCATGATGAGCACAGATTAATGACAAGAGCAACTAGTAACACTGTAAAAGAAACAGACACGATTGAACAAGAATCAATAAGAAATGAACACTTCAATATACCCACGTATAATAGATTTGAAATATTAGAAGAAACAAATCATTTTTTAGACCGCACTCCCCCACATCACCGTGCACGTATAAGACAAAGATCACCTTCACCGAGGGCACAAACCACACAGAAAAACACGTATATAGACCACCAATACAATTTGAGAAACAAAACCCAGAACACCTCACAGACACACAAGACCCAAAACACGAGGAGACACAATTCACAGGACGAGTATCACAACCACAATCAAACACACAGGGTGAGACATCACGATACAGAAAGGGGAAGACACGAAGAGGAACAAGGAGAAAAAAGACACTATCACTACAGACATCACCCATAATTACAAATGATGCCATCATTAACTTAAGCTCAGTAACCCTATCAGATACACAGAAACAACTTCTCAACAAAGGTCTTAAATTCGCTCCAACAAAACCACTTAATAAATTTGAAACTTTTATTGGAGTGGAAAAATTCATAAGGAAATTATGTTTAAAAAAATACTTCCTAAAAAACCCAATGAATCGAGCAATTACTCCCTCCATGGATAATGATTCAATTATACACACTGCTTTGAAAAATAAATCAAAAAAGTATCCACGAAATGAGCTTAGTCAAGAACTAATCACATTTAAAGAATGTGTGATGAACGATGTAAAAAAGATAAAAAGTAATTTAAAATACAAACGCAACAATCTGACACAAAAAGAAATTACTGCACTTAAACATCTACAAAAGGACAATAACATTATTGTCCGGCCAGCGGACAAAGGAGGCTCTATAGTGATTCAGGATATTAAAAAATATAATGCGGAATGCTTACGGCAATTGGCTGATACTGGTACATACCAACTTTTAAAAAATGATCCAACTGATCAATTTTATATAAATTTAGGGAAATTCTGTAAGAAGGGGATGGATAGTGGAATTTTAAATAATGAGGAACATGACTTTATTTTAAACAAATACCCACGAATACCAGCGTTTTATTGCATTCCGAAAATACATAAGGACAAATCAAATCCACCAGGACGCCCCATTATCTCAGGGATAGAATCATTAACAGCTAATCTTTCAATGTATATTGACATTTTACTTCAAACTAAAGTGAAAAAAACACCTTCATATGTCAAAGATACAACACAAATTATACATAAAATAGAAAATATGCAATTTGAAAAACACTGGATAATGGGTTCTTTAGATGTCCAATCCTTGTATACGGTCATAGACCATGAACAAGGTAAAAAAGCAACAAAAAAACAACTTATAACGGAAGGCAGATTAACAGAGAAACAGATAGATTTTATAATTGAGGGTATTGATTTTATTCTAAAACACAACTATTTTTATTTTAATGGATCATTTTATTTGCAAATTCGGGGTACTGCCATGGGCACCAGGTTCGCCCCCAGTTATGCCAATTTATTCATGGCAGATTGGGAAGAACGGGTCGTGGCCCCTAGACTGGGGACGGACCTGGTGCTCTGGCAGAGATACATCGATGATGTGTTTTTTATCTGGCAATCAGGCCCCGAATCACTCAACCAGTTTTTAGACGATATTAACCATAATGATCTCAATCTTAAATTTTCGGGAATTAATAGTAAAGAAATTTTAGAATTTTTAGATTTGAAAATTTATGTAGACGAAAATGTACTTAAAACGTGCACGTTCATTAAGCCCTCAACGCGAAATAGTTATATCTTATTTAACAGCTGCCACCTGCCAAGCTGGCTCACTAACATTCCGCAGGGACAGTTCCAAAGATTGAGACGTAATTGTACAATGATGGACCAGTTCCAAATTGAGGCAGAGCAAATGAAGTCAGAATTTTTAAAAAAAGAATATCCAGAAGAAATTTTGAATTTGGCATTGGACAAAGTCACTAAAATGGATAGAAAGGAGTTTTTTAATGGTAAAACTAAAAACCGCAAAGAGAATATGGACAATCAAGTAAAAATAATATTACCATATAGTAGTGAACATGGCAAGATAAAAAACATCATATACAAACATTGGGATATTATCAAAAAAGAAAAAACTATAGGTACAATAATTCCACCAAAACCCTTGATTGTTTTTACTAAAGCACCAACATTAGGCAATAAGATAGCCCCCACAGTCAAGGAGGATGAACAACAAAAAAATATCCCATCAATACAAAAATGGATGGATCTAAAAGGTTTTTTCAGGTGTGGCCAATGTGGCAATTGCAAACTAACATCATTTACAAAACAAACTAAAGAAATAACTGCAACCACCAATGGACATAAACACATTATAAAGGAATTTTTAACCTGTAGTACGGAAAATGTTATCTATATGATAGAATGTCCATGTAAACGCCAATACATAGGCAGGACCAAAAGAACCCTTAAAAAACGCCTTTCTGAACACATATCAAATATTAAAAAGGGCGTAGAAACTCATTCACTTTCTAAACATTTTAAAATTGCCCATAATAGTGACCCATCCAATCTAAAATTTGCAGCAATAGATAAGGTACCAAAAAGCTGGAGAAAAGGGAATCACATCAGCAAAATGTCAAGATTAGAGACACAGAGAATCTTTGAGATGGAAACTATGATCCCTGATGGTTTAAATGCAGAGTATGAAATTTTTGGCTTTTTATAAATATGGGTTGGGGCCTGTCTTTGAGGGTGAGCTATGCCGAGTAGCTTTTTGCCCCGGCTGGCTCCCCCTCGACGGCAGTCCCTTATCTCACAACATCGACTGACTGAGCATGGTATTCAATCGAATTTTCTTTGAAAAAAATTCTTTTATAAAGAATCAAAAATATTTTACAAAAAACAATCAAAAATAGTTGTTATATATTTATCTTTTTTGTGAATATTTATGAACTTTTACTATTTGTGTGGGAATTTATGAGATCATCATTAAATTTTATAAACAACAGATATTTATTTTTTAACATTTTTAACATTATATATTTTTTTATCATATTTTTTATCATATTTATGATCCATACATACAAATTTTTGCCTTTTAGAAATACAAATTTTTGCCTTTTAGAAATACACATTGATGGTTTTATATATAAAAATATACGTTGAGAACGAACAAAAACATTTTTCAAAAATATATTGTGAAAATGAACCAAATATTTATACATGTTTTTACTACTTTATGCAAATTTTTGGCCATCATCAAATATATAGATTGTTCACTTTTTGAAATTTTAGAGAAGACTTCATATAAATTAATGAACTAATGAGTGATATTAAATATTTATACATAGAGGCTATAGGTATATAGATATATAATCTGTTTATCATACCAATATATATACTGATAGCCTCGTAGTATATATGTTCCTCTAACATTTATTTGACTAGGAATCCTCCACTTTCGTTTTTTAACCTTTTCGTTCTGTATTATTCTTTAGTAAATTGATTGATTGAACACATATACAAATGTTGATACCACTTTTAAAATGTTGTTTATACATGATTTATTATCTATTTATGTTTACAATGGTCACTATGCTACTGTTCGGACGTTTTACAAAAGCACAGGGGAATCGCAGCGGCATAAAGTTATTGCCATTCACCTAACATAACAATCCCACAAGTTATAAATGAGTTTAGATATGTGGACACACACCAATGTTAAAGAAATAAAATACGAAAATCCGCTATACCACAGTGATAATGGAAATATTTCCTGATTGGATAACGCCCTTCACAGGACTTCCGGAACCAAAATCCGAACCGGGTTTTTGACTCCTTTGCTGAGTATAAAAGAAGGGTCTTTTGGGGAGGTCAGATAAGCCACTGAGGAAGGGGATACTCTAGCCCCGAAACGCGTCTGGTCTGACCCCCCAACTCTATGCGAGTGCACCGCATTGAACTTATTAAGGAACAACTCTGAGCCGCCTTACGAAATAAAGCCGGTCTGAAACTTTTGCCCGAAAAGCTGGGACATCTCATCCAGATCTCAACAAGCGGGACCTCGTGCAGAAAATCCAACTGCCAACAGGTGATCCATACTACCCACTACGGGTTTTTTACCTGACCGCAACAAGAAAATCGGGATTAAAAGTTCCGACAGACGGCAGAGGTTTCTCTGACCTGTGAGATCCCTCCAACCATGGTAAGAGCGTTCCTTCACTAACTACTACTTAATGCTGGATTCCTTTTCTGACTGAAAGCGGGACGCCGCTGAGTCAGTGACGGAGCAAAGTATCATTGCATCTGAGCACCGCCAATTTACTGTACAGTATTATCTTTTAGTCCAAATTGGCTACCTATATTAGTGGGACTTGACTATATTCGGATTTCTTGAGGACAACTCTTTACATCATCCGGTGTTTATACATTTTTTACTTTTTTCATCTAACAAGCTTTATTAATATTGTGTTATGCTGTCTATTTATTGTCACATTTTTTCTATTCAGTATTTCTGTTCATAATGCGTCTGAGATGAGGCTGTTGGGTCACAATACCACTATTGGGTAACCAAATCAGCAGCACCTCGGCCGCAGAATACACAGAATATCTGCCTTGAATATTGTTTTATCTATAGGTAACGTTTTAACTATTTAAGTACACACCATTAAATTATATGTTGTACATCCCCCTATTGGATCCATATTTTATATTTGAGTAACAATAAACACCAGCTACTAAATATCCTAGGTGTGCCCAGTCATTTTTTCTATATTTTTATTAGTATTTTATTTTTATCTTTATTTTTTACTTTTAATTTATTTTATTATATTATTTTAATATAACTTTTCTCCACTTATTAAAGTCCACTCTCATCTTCAGGCATATGTGGGATTCCCACCCCACACGTTTATATATACATATACACTTGCTTGTATCCCTCACTTTTATGTAGCCCCAAACATCCTAATATATATTTTATGTTATATCATTTTTTATCCGAGTCTAGTGCATCACTCAACCCCGGCCCTGAAACTGAACACGAGTGACATCATTTACTCTGAAAAAACGACCTGGTGTATATACCGCATGAACCCATACCAGATAACTGTATGTGATCGAGACCCGAGGTATCTAAAATTAACCCCGCCCAGGTAGGGTTGGACGATATCAAAAATATTCCCACGATAACGATATTAAGAAATTTATCGTGATAACTATATATATCACGATAAATGCCAATTTAGAAGAAAAAAACACTTGGGGCCACAAGGAGCCGTTATACTGTATGGGGCGGCCACAAGGAGACGTTATACTGTATGGGGGCAGCCACAAGGAGCCGTTATACTGTATGGGGCAGCCACAAGGAGCCGTTATACTGTATGGGGCAGCCACAAGGAGCCGTTATACTGTATGGGGCAGCCACAAGGAGCCGTTATACTGTATGGGGCAGCCACAAGGAGACGTTATACTGTATGGTTTAATGAAACATGGAGACATGGTTTAATGAAAGAAATGACTGGGACATAACCATACCAGGGTACTCTTTATACAGAAGAGACAGAGAAGGCAAGAAAGGAGGAGGAGTGGCCCTGTATGTGAAAGATAGCATTAAATCTAACCTAATACAAGTTGGTGAGGCCAACATAGAGTCAGTTTGGGTTACGTTGCAGTTTGCTAACCATGCAGTAACTCGTGTAGGTGTGATATGTAGACCACCTGGTCAAGTTAAAGAACTAGATGATCTACTAGTTGAAGAAATAGCTAAAATGACAATGAAAGGAGAAGTTATCATTATGGGAGATTTCAATCTTCCAGATATAAACTGGAAAACCAAAATAGCAAGTTCTACCAGGAGTACAGATATTCTAAATTCCCTACTGGGGTTATCTCTACAACAAGTGGTTGAGGAGCCAACCCGGAGGGAGGCCATTTTGGATTTGGTATTCACAAACGGGGATTCGGTATATGATGTCATTGTAGGCGAAACCTTGGGATCTAGTGATCACCAGTCAGTGTGGTTTAATATAAGAACTGTGAAAGAGTCCCACCACACAAAAACAAAAGTTTTAGATTTTAGAAAAACAGACTTTTCAAAAATGAAATTAGTCATAAATGAGTCCTTATCAGACTGGAACGGATTACATGGAGTCCAGGAGAAATGGGACTACTTAAAAGGTGCATTATTGAAGGCAACAGAAAATTGCATTAGACTTGTCAGTAAAAGCAAAAAAAGGAGGAGACCACTGTGGTACTCAGCAGAAGTGGCCCAAATCATTAAAAATAAAAAGCTAGCATTTTGTAATTATAAAAAAACCCAGAGCAATGAAGAAAAGGAAATCTACAAGATTAGGCAGAGAGAGGCCAAGCAAATTATAAGAACTTCTAAAGCGCAGGCAGAAGAAAAACTAGCTCAGTCTATGAAAAAAGGGGATAAGACATTCTTCAGATATATAAATGAAAAAAGGAAATTAAAACAAGGAATAACTAAATTAAAAACAAAGGACGGAAGGTATGTAGAAGAGAATAAAGGGCTAGCCGACTGCCTTAATGAATACTTCTGTTCAGTTTTTACAAAAGAAAAAGGAGAAGGACCTCCACTAGAAAGAATGACTAATAAATCGTTTGATGCATGTATCTTTACAGAGGAAGAGGTTCTAAGTTTGCTGTCTAAGGTGAAGACAAATAAGTCACAGGGGCCTGATGAGATACACCCAAAATTATTAAAAGAGCTTAGTGGTGAGCTGGCAAAACCGTTAACAGATTTATTTAACCAATCATTAGTAACAGGAGTCGTCCCGGAAGATTGGAAATTGGCAAATGTCGTGCCCATTCACAAGAAAGGTAGTAGGGAGGAATCGAGCAACTATAGACCAGTGAGTCTGACATCAATAGTAGGCAAATTAATGGAAACCCTATTAAAGGATAGGATTGTGGAACATCTAAAATCCCATGGATTGCAAGATGAAAAACAACATGGGTTTACTTCAGGGAGATCATGTCAAACAAATCTTATAGATTTTTTTGACTGGGTGAATAAAATAATAGACGGTGGAGGTGCAGTAGACATCGCATATCTAGATTTTAATAAGGCTTTTGACACTGTCCCACATAGAAGACTTCTCAATAAACTGCAGTCATTGAGCATGGACTCCCATATTGTTGAGTGGATTAGGCAGTGGCTGAGTGACAGACAACAGAGGGTTGTAGTCAATGGAGAACATTCAAAACAAGGTCATGTTACCAGTGGGGTTCCACAGGGATCTGTACTGGGACCGATTTTGTTTAATATCTTCATAAGTGATATTGCAAAAGGCCTCGCTGGTAAGGTTTGTCTTTTTGCTGATGACACAAAGATATGTAACAGGGTTGATGTTCCTGGAGGGAAACGCCAAATGGAAAAGGATTTAGGAAAACTAGAAGAATGGTCAGAACTCTGGAAACTGAAATTTAATGTGGATAAGTGCAAGATAATGCACCTGGGGCGTAAAAACCCAAGGGCAGAATATAGAATATTTGACACAGTCCTGACCTCAGTATCTGAGGAAAGGGATTTAGGAGTAATTATTTCAGAAGACTTAAAGGTGGGAAGACAATGTAATAGAGCAGCACGAAATGCCAGCAGAATGCTTGGATGTATAGGGAGAGGTATAAGCAGTAGAAAGAGTGAAGTGCTTATGCCGCTGTACAGAACACTGGTGAGACCTCACTTGGAGTATTGTGCGCAGTACTGGAGGCCATATCTCCAGAAGGATATAGATACTCTAGAGAGAGTTCAGAGAAGAGCTACTAAACTAGTACATGGATTGCAGGATAAAACTTACCAGGAAAGGTTAAAGGACCTTAATATGTATAGCTTGGAAGAAAGAAGAGACAGAGGGGATATGATAGAAACTTTTAAATACATAAAGGGAATCAACTCGGTAAAGGAAGAGAGCATATTTAAAAGAAGAAAAACTACCACAAGAGGACACAGTTTTAAATTAGAGGGGCAAAGGTTTAAAAGTAATATAAGGAAGTATTACTTTACTGAGAGAGTAGTGGATGCATGGAATAGCCTTCCTGCAGAAGTGGTAGCTGCAAATACAGTGAAGGGGTTTAAGCATGCATGGGATAGGCATAAGGCCATCCTTCATATAAGATAGGGCCGGGGGCTATCCATAGTATTCAGTATATTGGGCAGACTAGATGGGCCAAATGGTTCTTATCTGCCGACACATTCTATGTTTCTATGTATGGGGCAGCCACAAGGAGCCGTTATACTGTATGGGGCAGCCACAAGGAGCCGTTATACTGTATAGGGGGAAGCCACAAGGAGACGTTATACTGTATGGGGGTCCACAAGGAGCCGTTATACTGTATGGGGCAGCCACAAGGAGCCGTTATACTGTATGGGGCAGCCACAAGGAGCCGTTATACTGTATGGGGCGGCCACAAGGAGCCGTTATACTGTATGGGGCGGCCACAAGGAGACGTTATACTGTATGGGGCAGCCACAAGGAGCCGTTATACTGTATGGGGCAGCCACAAGGAGCCGTTATACTGTATGGGGCAGCCACAAGGAGCCGTTATACTGTATGGGGAAGCCACAAGGAGCCGTTATACTGTATGGGGCAGCCACAAGGAGCCGTTATACTGTATGGGGCAGCCACAAGGAGACGTTATACTGTATGGGGCAGCCACAAGGAGCCGTTATACTGTATGGGGCAGCCACAAGGAGACGTTACACTGTATGTGGGCATCCGGGCAGCCACAAGGAGGCGTTATACTGTATGGGGGCAGCCACAAGGAGACGTTATACTGTATGGGGGCAGCCGGGCAGCCACAAGGAGACGTTATACTGTATGGGGGCAGCCAGGCAGCCACAAGGAGACGTTACCGTATACTGTATGGGGGCAGCCACAAGGAGACGTTAATTGTTATACTTTTATATGTCATTTTTCACCATTTCGGGTATCTGTAACTAGTCAATTGACTTCTAGTAACAACAAAAACATTACAGGGTTAATTCTGTACCAGAACGAGTGGTTTATAGTAGGGATGTCCCGATACAATTTTTTTTTAGACCGAGTACCGATACTCTTATTTAAGTACTCACCGATACCAATTATAACAATTAAATAAATAACACATTTATTTTGTGACCACTGACCAAAAGTCCAAAAAACAGCCCCCAGCCTCTGATCATCCCCTCATGTGCCTCCCAGCCTCTCCCTCTTATCAGCCCCCTCTGGTAACTCCACCCCCACCCCCTAGTATTAATCATTGGTGGCAGTGGCCACAGGGTCCCCCTCCCATCATTGGTGGCAGTGGGCCCCCCCTCCCCAGTATTAATCATTGGAGGCCACAGGGTCGTCCCCCCATCATTGGTGGCAGTGGGCCCCCCCTCCTTCCCCAGTATTAATCATTAGAGGCCACAGGGTCCTCCCCCCATCATTGTTGGCAGTGGGCCCCCCTCCTCCCTCCCTCCCCAGTATTAATCATTGGAGGCCACAGGGTCGACCCCCCATCATTGGTGGCAGTGGGCCCCCCTCCTCCCTCCCCAGTATTAATCATTGGAGGCCACAGGGTCCCCCTCCCCCCCATCATTGGTGGCAGTTTGCAGTTCCGATCGGAGTCCCAGCAGTGTAATGCTGGGGCTCCGATCGGTTACCATGGTAGCCAGAACGCTACTGAAGCCCTGGCTGCCATGGTATGTTAGTGAGCAGCATTATACTCACGTGCGCCGTGATCGCCGGGCGCTCCTTCTTCTGTCTGAGCGGCGCATTGCTAAGGCTTATAACATTAGCAATGCGCCGCACAGACCTATGAGAAGAAGGAGCGCCCGGCGGCCACGACTCACGTGAGTATAATGCTGCTCACTAACATACTATGGCAGTCAGGGCTTCAGTAGCGTCCTGGCTACCATGGGTAACCGATCGGAGCCCCAGCATTACACTGCTGGGACTCCGATCGGAACTGCAAACTGCCACCAATGATGGGGGGAGGGGGACCCTGTGGCCTCCAATGATTAATACTGGGGAGGGAGGGAGGAGGGGGGCCCACTGCCACCAATGCAGGGACTTAAGAACATTCCTGGCACCCGACCTCTGAGAGGACGCTGTGATCACCTGAGGGGTTAATTGCGCGGATCACAGCGCCCTCTCAGAGGTCGGGTGCCGGGAATGCGAGTCACAGAATTCCTTCCCTCCCCCGCGCCGGCCGAACTGCTAAGAGCGCTGCCGCAAGCGGTCAGCAGGTATCGGGGACATTTGCACGAGTACAAGTACTCGGCAAATGTCCCGTATCGGTTCATGCTGGGGCGGGCGGCCGTAGATTTAGAAGCGGTCAGCGCACATGACCGCTTCTATGACGTCACGAAATACTGCGGTATTTAGGAAAGGGTGATATCGCCATATCGCCGTTTTTATAATACCGCGGTATATCGTGATACCGGTATATCGCCCAACCCTACGCCCAGGCCAGACCCACCACTATAACACACACAGTAACAGAGCGAGCGCAGCACACCGCCCACAAACATCGGAGTACAAGGGACATCACTCCGCCCATACAGCACGTCAGTAAGGCCCGCCCGCGATACATCAGCAAGGCCCGCCCACACAACATCAAGCCAGGACACGAAACATGCTGGCTGGGAGCGTCATAGCAACAAGAACACAACACGTGCGTACACGCCCCCGCGCACGCCCACAGAAGCCCGAATTATTGCGCCAAAAATACAGAATAAAAGGCACAGAAATCACACCCACAATGTACAGACCTATTGTCCTGATGAAGGGGACAGTCCGCCCCTATAACGCGTAGACTTATACAAATAAAGACTCGCTTTATTTTACCTACTTGAGTCCTGTCTTCTGCAGCAGCGCCGCTTTATATAAGGTTCATTTTTTACCTCTATCTACTATTCTTTATACCCCGGACACCGTACTCCACGGCCACGGGTAAGAACCTGGGCAGCAACAGCAGTCACCCCCGCAAGCTGGACGGGCTTTTACCAGCACAAGTGATCCATAGGAGTTGTGACTCATCACAACCCGATACGGTAAGCGCAATCAGTGCATTGTTCTTTCTATAATAGCATACGGTTTTACACACGAGGCGCTGCCTCCTGTCTCTTTCTTTTTATCTGTTTACAGTAAAGGTGATGTATGTGACCTAGGCCTACACAGAAGTGCCCGGACAAGTATTTTCACTCCGCATTTTAAGTTATACAACTGCTACCCCTACAACAGTAGTAGACAATCAACCAATCAGAATATCAGTTTAGTTTTAAAAAGACCAATAGCTTTAAAATTTTGTACTAGCCAATTAGATGTCCTCCACATGTTAGTCAACGGATACAAATAGGATAAGAACGAAGGCTGAGGGCAGATAATGGGTGAATGCACTGAGGTAACATCATTCTGGGTATTAGTAGGTTTATTCATCATAAGAGCTATAAACCTTGCTGTATCTGGGCCTGATAATCAGAATAAAGCTTCATCTCTGGGGAAAAAAAAATCCCAACATTTTATTTACAACAACATATTTGGTCCCATGACAAGTGACCAGAAGAAGCCATGGATATTTGTGACCCACAATTACTGTGACTCAAAGTATGGTGGAGACATAGAAGTCTGCCTTTTTCAGACGACCTAGAAGGAAGTTTTGGACTTCTTTAACATTATTTATCATTATTCTTTATTATTTTTATTGTTGATTGCTGTGGCACTTAACTTTTAGTATGGCTAGTGCGGAAGGTATTATAAATGGAGTATTAATGATTGGCTCATTAATTATATAAAAAGCCATGATGGACCATATGAGATCCCACAGGAATAGAGACATTCATTGGATACCATGAAATGTTTTCTTGAAAGGGAAGTACTTGATAAAAAAAATAAAAAATTAAGTGAAAAAGAGAAAAGGAAAGGTAGTATAGGGTTTGTTGTCCTGTTGTGCAAAATTAATGGAGATTGTTGTGCAAAAAGAGGAAGAACTTACACAGCAGGCAAAAAAATATGAAACTGCCCAGAAAGAGTGGAAAAACAAAACGGCTGAACTTAGATTGCATGCTGTGACAACAGGGGAGGTGCTTATTGAGAAAGCAAAACTTTGTGAGCAGTTATCTAATATTAATGAGGAATTGTAAAAATACAGATTTGATCTGAATTAATTAGTCATGAGAAACATTATGAATCAGCTACAGTACAGACCAAAAGTTTGGACACACCTTCTCATTCAAAGAGTTTTCTTTATTTTCATGACTATGAAAATTGTAGATTCACACTGAAGGCATCAAAACTATGAATTAACACATGTGGAATTATATACATAACAAACAAGTGTGAAACAACTGAAAATATGTCATATTCTAGGTTCTTCAAAGTAGCCACCTTTTGCTTTGATTACTGCTTTGCACACTCTTGGCATTCTCTTGATGAGCTTCAAGAGGTAGTCCCCTGAAATGGTTTTCACTTCACAGGTGTGCCCTGTCAGGTTTAATAAGTGGGATTTCTTGCCTTATAAATGGGGTTGGGACCATCAGTTGCGTTGAGGAGAAGTCAGGTGGATACACAGCTGATAGTCCTACTGAATAGACTGTTAGAATTTGTATTATGGCAAGAAAAAAGCAGCTAAGTAAAGAAAAACGAGTGGCCATCATTACTTTAAGAAATGAAGGTCAGTCAGTCAGCCGAAAAATTGGGAAAACTTGGAAAGTAAGGGCTATTTGACCATGAAGGAGAGTGATGGGGTGCTGCGCCAGATGACCTGGGCTGGACCGCAGAGTGAAGGCAAAAGGGCCAACAAGTGCCAAGCATCTCTGGAAACTCCTTCAAGACTGTTGGAAGACCATTTCAGGGGACTACCTCTTGAAGCTCATCAAGAGAATGCCAAGAGTGTGCAAAGCAGTAATCAAAGCAAAAGGTGGCTACTTTGAAGAACCTAGAATATGACATATTTTCAGTTGTTTCACACTTGTTTGTTATGTATATAATTCCACACGTGTTAATTCATAGTTTTGATGCCTTTATAGTCATGAAAATAAAGAAAACTCTTTGAATGAGAAGGTGTGTCCAAACTTTTGGTCTGTACTGTATATCCCGGCCTGTTGGAAGACTGTATCTCAGTGTACTGTACATCACTGTGCATTGCAGAAACATGAATAGCTAGTCCGTTGTGGTAGTGAAACAGTTGCTGTTAGTATGAAAGGCTAAGTTCACACTTTTTTGGTCAGTTACGGGTCAAAAACTTACCAAATAAGTATGAACAGGTCAATGTTAGGGTCAGGTATAAAGGATTTAACAGTGCAGTGACCCAAGATTCTACTATAGAGTGAAAAAGCGGTCTCCTTTTACACCGTCTGCTGATTCCACATAGATTGCTACAGCACCTGTTCTGTTGCAAGCTGATACAAGTAGTGGCCCCATGACATAGTGGCGAGGGTGTCAGCAGTAAGTTTATTTGTCCCTTCTTCTGATCCATCAGAAAAACAACCCCCAAAAAATTGATCCTATCTTTTGAGCATCCGCCTTCACACGATCAGTATTTGATCAGTATTAACCCCTTAAGGACCCTGCCATTTTCACCTTAAGGACCTGGCCATTTTTTGCAAATCTGACATGTGTCACTTTAAATGGTAATAACTTTGGAACACTTTTACTTATCCAAGCCATGGATGTGTGAGGGGTACTGAAGGGGTTAACTCTGCAGCTGAGGAGGAAGGGCAGGCTAATCCACAGCTTTGATCTCCTCAGCACTAGAGAAGGAGAATTACAAGTAGCTCAGTTCTTATCAACTGTGTGTTTACTCACAGTGACAGTTTTACTGCAGGACGAAATTGTCCTAGTGCGTTAAGTACCTGCAAGTTAGGACGAGCATTCTCGTCCAAGGTCCTGAACGTGTTAAGGCCAAAATAAAATAAAATAAAAAAACAGGAGTGGGTCCAAAACAGAGATGACAACGTGAAGGAAATATTTGCATGTCTTCAGTGTTTTGGGCCCACTCCTGCTTTTGGCTTCCAAATCATGATCAAATCCTGATGCAAAATACTGACCGTGGGATAGAGGCCTTATGGATGTTCCAAAGACAGGATCTGTTGTGTTTTTCATTTTTCCATTCTTCTGACAGATCAGAAGAAATGTATAACAAGGCCAAACAGGGATACTAGTGGCCTTGTCAAAGAGTAGTGAGGGTGGCAACAGCATGAGGAGTCAACATAGTGACCTAGTCACAGAGTGGGGAGAAGCCTAGTCACACAGTGGGGAGGGTGGTGAAGGGAAATGTGACTCCATCTTGTCTTCTCTTACATGTACAGAATTGTTATATCATCTCACCCACGTACTTCACATCCCCCCCGCTGTGAGTTAGGTTCACTTATCTGTCTCAGGACAGATTCTGGGAATCTCCCAGAACTAGAACAAATGTTCTGTTTCATTCAGGGTCATTCGGCACAACTGCGTACATTCTTATATGTGACGTATTGCATACCCATAAAAGGATGTTCCGGTAGTATCTGTATGAGCACCAATGTTTATCATTTATGATTGGTTTAACGCTGTTGTTATGCAAACTTTTCTACTGCCTATATAAGGCCAAGCTATAGCATAATAAAATTAAAGTGTTTCTCAGTGATGTGTGTGTCTATTATTGCCAACTGAGAAACATCTCTCCTGACGTCAGTGTCTCAAACCAAGGTTGTCGTAGAGGTCCAGAAAGGTCCAAATCCTTTCAGGTGGCAACAGCATAATGAGTCAACATAGTGGCCCAGTCACAAAGTGGTAAGGATGGCAACAGCATGAAAGGTCAACGTAGTGGCCCTGTTACAGAGTGAAGGGCAACAGCAGTGGCAGTAGGAGGCAGAATGTGTGTGGAATCAGGAGGGCTGAATCACAATGTGTGTGGAATCAGTAATGGGCCATTTTTCACAACGTTCTGGTGTGGCAGCACACTGCAGTCAGAACATTTTTGCCAGAATGATCTAGTCTGATGCATCAGGTACCGTGTGTGGAAATCCTGTCTGATCCATGTCTGATTCATCTTTAGAAAGGTTAATCTCTCAACATTTCCTGTTGAAAGGCAAGTTATCTTTGGGGTAACTATGTCCCCACCCGACTAAACACCTGCTCTGATGCCACACTACTGGCTAGGCAGGAAAGCTTGTCCATGGCAAACCTGGCCAGTTGGGGCCACAAAGCAAGTTTGGCTGCTCAGTAGGCAAAGGGATGTTGGATCTGGGTTAGCAGGATGCAGTCCAAGTGTACCAACACCTGCTGGTTTAGGTTCTGTTCCATGTCCTGCTGCTGCTGGGTGGTTTCTTCTGTAGTGCTCAGTGCTCATTAGAGATTCAAGACTTAAGTTGCTCACGATGGAGCTGTGCTCCTCCTGCCCGCCCCCTCCAGCAGTCATGGCAATGGAGTGTGAGCATAGGGTGTCCCCCCAGTCAGACCTTCCTGAGGATGGGCGATGGCACACATAGGCAGTGACCAACCGACTACAGAGGATGACTCTATAGTACTTGAGTTTTTCTTCCCTTTCAGCAGGTGTAAAAAAGGCCCCCATTTTGGCCTGGTAGCTCTCTAAGGCCTAACATTGTGGAGAACCAGTAGTCATCCCTTTGCTGAATGATGATAATGCGGCTGTCACTACACAAGCAACTCAGCATGCATCTGGCCATTTGTGCAAGGGAATCGGAGGGACTTCCTGCCTCCATCTCCACTGCATACTGCTACGGTGTGTCTGGTCTTCCTCATTGCCCTCCAGCTCCTCATGCTCCTCCTGTTCCTCTCCTGTAGCTTGGGCAGATAAACAACCTATTTCTGTATACAATTCCTGGGTGTTAATGTCCTCCTCTTCCACTTCCTCTGCAGTTCAGCCCACACAGGGCTCAGGTGGCCATGAAATGTTGGCGCCACATCTTCTGTCCCCTGGCCAGCCAGATTTATCAGCATCTGCTCCAGGACGTGAAGGAGTGGAATGACCTTATTCATCCCATAGTCCTGACGACTGACAAATAAAGTGGCCTCATCAAAAGGCCTGAGCAAATGGCAGGTGTCACGCACTAACTGCCAATGGCTAAGGTCGAAGTTACACAGGGGAGTACCCCTGTCTGCCAGCATCATCAAGAAATCGTTCACAGCCTCTGCTCATACAGTCGGTCAAACGTGTGGAAACGTCGCATATGAGGTGATAGTGGGGAACACAATTCTGCCTTTACAGCTCAAGGAGTGTTTTGCAGAGTAAGAATGGCTAAATGGCATGCACAGTTTCCTGGCCATTTTAAATGGAATCACAACCAGATGAAAGACAAGCGCCATGCAGGACGCATGGGTCAGCCCTCCTTGACACAGCACCGACACAATGCTCTTCCTGTTATCGGTGATCATGGTTCTGATCTTTAGTCGGCGAGGAGAAAGCCCAAATTAAATTTCTTGTTTGATGACGCCGATCAGTTCCTCTCCAGTGTGACACCGTTCGCCCAGGCTGGCCAGGTGCAGAACAATGCTGGAAGACCACTCCTAACTGTGCCTACCGTGGAGGCTGAGGACAAAATGGAGGATCAGGAAGCAGAGGAGGAAATGTGCCCCACAATCACAGCACGAGAACACAAAGGTGGCAGGAACCACATGAAACCTGGCCAAGTTGCTGGTGTGCCTGGGCAGGAACCACATTTAACCAGTGGGCAGCAAAGGACATATATTGTCCTTGACCATAGTGATAGCAATACACGTCAGCGCCGCCATGAACAGTACCAGACACTGACAGACTCAAGGACTGGAATAACTTTTTTAGAGAAGTAATGAAGGCTTGGGACTTTGCACCTTGGCTTGGCACAAGCCATCAGTTCTCTGAAAGGGGCAGAGTCAAGTACATGGAAAGGAAGGGACTGTAGTACTAGCAACTTGTCCAGGAGCAAGTTCAGCTTCTGTGCCTTTGGATGAGCAAATGCATACTGTTGTCTTTTTGCAATCGGCTCAGTGATCAATTGCTCGCAAAATGGATGGCGAGGAGGGGCATCAGTGTACTGCAGTGTATCCACTGTGCTGCAGGCTCCTTATGCCCTCCCTACAGTGTCTGAAAACTAGCCCTATGATCTCCTTACACTGTCCCTATCCCAGATTATACTATTAAAAGCTTTGTAAAAACACTTTTCCTAGCACTTGTCACATCTGTCCCTATGCTCAGTTCACTGTAAAATAGCGGAGACCAGGCAGGATGAGGCTTTTTATAGGGCTGTGAGATCACAGGGGCTGGCTATCTGCTGATTTGGTGGCTGCATGGCATTATAGGTGATCCCTCATTCCCAGGCTTCTTACTTTAAATTTGCCATTCTTAGAAAAAATACAATTTGTTACCATGAAATGTGAGGAAATTCGAATTCATGACGAATCAGACTTTTCCTGAAATTCGGATTGAATTCCAATTTGCTAACTTTGATTCGTTCAACATGAGTGGCTTGGTTCATAGAGTCATGTTGCTAGAAACTTTAGATGGAAAGATGGAATTCTGTCTGTTACTCCGGATCACGACTATTTAAATTATATTTTGTTAAGAGCATATAATTTGTGGCAGAGGAAGAACAGAGAGAGTAGCTTTGAAGTGGATGCAGCCAAAATATTCAGAGTTGAGGGGAAAAGGAAAGAAAATGATAATTTCTGCAGAACTCATATAGGAAACGTTTTCATAAATCATAGCAGACAAAGAGATAGGGGGCAATATGATTGAAACAAGTTCCCCAGACCTACATGAATACCATTTCATGTAATTAAACATGAAAGAGAAACGGAAAGAATTAAATACTGTAAAATTTGAAACAGACAAGTTACAGGAATAGTTGAGTAGGGTTAAAAGGGAGCTTATCAATTAAAAAGTGTAAAATGCTCACCTCTTACCCCAACAATTTCCTAAACTGACTGCCCATACCCAAAACATCCCCATGCAACAGTTATAGTATATAGTATACTTTTCTTTCTTTCCAATGTATACTTATTGGACAGGTATGTTACATTGTGAGACATGAATTGAATAGTTCCAATAGATATGTTACTTCTGATCTAACAATATAAAATATTATATTACAGTGTCACTGGAGATCCTTTTTTCTTACATGTTTTAGAAATGCAAATAGAAGGGGAGGAATAAGGTGTGACACTTGTCAGAATCAATGAGTAATGAGGGCTAATGTTTGTGGTTCATATATGTAAATTGAAAGCATTCAAAAAAAGTTGTTGTGTTTACACTTTGTCTGAAATTTCAGATTGTGAAGATGGGGTGGAAAAGTAAAAAGACGATAAGCAGAAAGAATAATCTCTTATTGAGTGTAATAAAATCTGCAAGTGGGCGAGAGGAATAATTGAAGAAACTCAAGAAATATTGTGACAACAGAAGTCTGGAACCAACTACAGCCTATTTATTCTATGGACAATACAACTATAATATTAAATGAAAATACTGTATATTTCACCCCATAAGACACACTTTTCCCCCCCTTTAAAGTGTGTGTGGGGGGGGAAATGCCCCTGCGTCTTATGGGGCGATTGCTGACATTTTTACTCTGCTAACACTGACACATCGCCGGCTGCGATGTATCAGCAACGAGGGGCTAAACTCGCGGCGGGGCCCAGTGCAGTCAATGTACTCTAATATAACGGGTCCCGCACACACCAGTATTCATATGTAAACTGTAGGCAATCAATATGTAAACTATAGGCAATCCATATTGTGGGGATTCGCTCTGGTAGGCAGCCTAGCGGACGCAGTATAGAGGCAAACACAAAGTCTTAAACTTAAACAGTTCAGAATAATCACACAGAAGGCAAAACAAAATAACAGTTCGCAGTGTTGGTGTATGTTCACACCATGGAAATTCCACAGAACACAAACGTTCACCTTGTTAGCAGTTTTTCATCAGCCATCCACAGCAGGCTTTAGGGGGCCTGTTTTCCAGCAATGCGTCTCTCAGCCCTTTAGCACGGCACACCTCAGGCAGATCCCAAAACCACAGAGTCTCCACAGCTTCACTGTGAAATGGAGGATAATCCACACACCCAGCTGAGACTGCTGGCTGGATTTTTATATCCCTAACCAAAATCCGGCCTGGAAAGTGGGGAGCAGCCACCCACCCTGCACTTTGGCTGCTCCCAGTAAGAGTTGGCCCGGATCGGATCTACAGCCATGCTAAATAACAAATAGTGTCAGTCAGCACTAACTGCCGCTGACACTTAAAATTACCGTCTCTTACCTCACCGAGGCCAGGAATCTCAGTGACACATACCTTCCGGAATGACGGACCATTGCGCCTTCCTACATACCTTCCCCCTTTGTTCAACCCTGAGGGAGTGAACACTTGCCAGACAGTGTACGTAGGACAGGGCATCCGCATTTCCCTGTAACCTGCCTGCCCTATGTTCCATGGAAAACTTAAAGTTTTGTAAAGACAAGAACCACCTGGTGACCCGAGCATCCACTTCAGAGGGGAGTGGTCGGTCACCAGACGGAACTTTCTCCCCAACAGATAATAGCGGAGAGACTCGAGTGCCCACTGAATGGCCAGGCACTCTCTCTCCACTATACTGTACCTAGTCTCGGCTGGGGTAAGCTTTCGGCTTAGGAAAACAATGGGATGTTCTTCCCCATTGATTTCCTGAGAGAGTACAGCTCTGAGGCCTACTTCAGAGGCATCGGTCTGTACCACAAACTCGCTCTTGAAGTCGGGCGTCACCAATACCGGGGACCCACACAGGGCTGACTTCAAAGCGGAGAAAGCCTTTTCCGACCGCTTCATTCCACTGGACCGTCACTGATTTGCGTCCCTTCAAAAGGCCTGTCAATGGTGTGGCGACTGTAGCAAAATTGGGGACAAACCTCATATAGTACCCCACCATACCCAGGAATCAGAGTAGTGACAGGTCGGCGCCAATTCCTAATTGCCTCAATTTTGTTCACCTGAGGTTTGATCATTCCGCGCCCAATAACATACTCCAGGTACTTGGTCTCTTCTAACCCTATCGTGCACTTTTTTGGGTTAGCGGTTAAGCCAGCCTTCCTAAGGGAGTCAACTACAGCCTGTACTTTAGGTAGGCGACTTTCCCAGTCGGTGCTATGGACATTTATATCGTCCAGGTACGCCGAAGCGCACCGACGATGTGGACGGACTACAATGTCTATTAGCCTTTGAAAGATGGCAGGAGCGCCATGTAGACCAAGGGGTAATATCTTGTATTGATACAGCCCCTCTGGCGTGATGAAAGCAGTTTTTTCTTTGGCAGCCTCCGTCAAGGGTACCTGCCAGTACCCTTTGGTGAGGTCCAACACAGAAAAATACCGGGCTTGGCCTAACTTCTCAATAAGCTTATTCACTCGGGGCATGGGATATGCGTCAAACTTGGACACCTCATTCAGTTTGTGGAAATCGTTACAGAACTACAATGTCCTGTCCGGCTTGGGTATTAAGACTATTGGACTGGCCCATTCACCTTTTGATTCCTCGATGACACCTAGCTGGAGCATTAGCTGCACTTCCTCCGCGATGGCTTGTCGCCGAGCCTTGGGTACCCGGTAAGTTTGCGTGAGGCTCAGTGACAATGTCATGCCGGATTATGGACGTGCATCCAGGGAGGTCTGAGAACACATCCGTGTTCCGACTAACGAACTCCTTGGCTAACTGAGCCTGTTTAGAGGAGTGTCTGCCGTATAGCAGTTCGAAGGGAGAGAACCCAGTAGAGGCCTGGGGCACTTCTCGCACGGCGAACATGAGATAGGGCAGAAGAAGGTCCCAGTCCCTCCCATCCTTAGACACCACTCTTTTTAACATATTTTTTTGTGTTCGATTAAACCTCTCTACTAGGCAATCGGTTTGGGGATGATACACTGACGTCTGTAGCTGTTTTATGTAGAGCAACTTAAAGAGTTCCCTCATGACCTTGGACATAAACGGTGTCCCTTGGTCATTCAGAACCTCCTTAGGCAGACCCACTCGAGAAAACAAAGCCCTCCAGAACACATCAGCCAACATGCGGTCCAGCATAGCAGTGGGACTCAGTAGGTCAGGCTGCAGCCATTTTTGCAGCCGGTGTAGCAGATAATAATACTGCGGTCTGGCGAGTTCAGCCAGGTTAAATTCCCACTGTCGCTGGGCCCGGACCAATACATTCACCCCCAGTCTTGCCAAAATCTCACCTTTTACGGTCAGGTAGTCGGCAGCTTGATCAGCTGGTAGGTCGAAAAAAAACTGCTGGGGTCCAAACGCCAGGAACGGAGCGACGACCTCAGCCCTTTGGTCTCGGGGTAACTTCTCCCGCCCGGCCACCTTTTCGAACACCGCCAGATACATCTCGACGTTGTCAGATTGGGTCATCTTAGGGATCGCCGCACAAACAGCTTTCCAGGCATCATGGACGTTCTGGGACGCTTCTGCCGCTTGTAATTCCATCAAATGCTGTAATAGCAGCTAGATGGTTTCCTGCTGCTGCTTGTTTGCCTCCCGCTGCTGCAAGTTAGCCTCCATGAGGGCTTTCACGACCGCCTCCATTTTGTCAGTGGATATGGGTCGTAACCTTGCCGGCTTGATAAATTACATACACCCATGCCCGGGGAAAAAATTAAAAATTTTCGGCCAGCCTCACTGCGTTTGCCCGCTTCCGACACCAAAAGTGGGGGTTTGTTCTAGTACGCAGCCTAGCAGACACAGTATAGAGGAAAACACAAAGTCTTTAACTTAAATAATTCAGTGTTTATTCACACAGAAAGCAAAACAAAATAACAGTTCGCAGTGTTGGTGTATGTTCACACCATGGAAATTCCACAGAACACAAACGTTCACCTTGTTAGCCGCTTTTCATCAGCCATCCAGAGCAGACTTTAGGGGGCCTGTTTTCCAGCAATGCGTCTCTCAGCCCTTTAGCACGGCACACCTCAGGCAGATCCTAAAACCACAGAGTCTCCAAAGCTTCACTGTGAAATGGAGGATAATCCACACACCCAGCTGAGACTGCTGGCTGGATTTTTATATCCCTAACCAAAACCTGTCTTGGAACATGGGGAGAAGCCACCCACCCTGCACTTTGGTTGCTCCCAGTAAGAGCCGACCCGGATAGGATCTACAGCCATGCTAAATAACAAATAGTGTCAGTCAGCACTAACTACCGCTGACACTTAAAATTACCGGCTCTTACTTCACCGAGGCCAGGAATCTCGGTGACACATACCTTCCATCAATGACGGACCATTGCGCCTTCCTACATACATAGTAACATAGTACATAAGGCCGAAAAAAGACATTTGTCCATCCAGTTCGGCCTGTTATCCTGCAAGTTGATCCAGAGGAAGGCAAAAAAACCCTGTGAGGTAGAAGCCAATTTTCCTCACTTTAGGGGAATAAAAAATTCCTTCCCGACTCCAATCAGGCAATCAGAATAACTCCCTGGATCAACGACCCCTCTCTAGTAGCTATAGCCTGTAATATTATTACGCTCCAGAAACACATCCAGGCCCCTCTTGAATTCCTTTATTGTACTCACCATCACCACCTCCTCAGGCAGAGAGTTCCATAGTCTCACTGCTCTTACCGTAAATAATCCTTTTCTATGTTTGTGTACAAACCTTCTTTCCTCCAAACGCAGAGGATGTCCCCTCGTCACAGTCACGGGAATAAATAGATGATGGGATAGATCTCTGTACTGCCCCCTGATATATTTATACATAGTAATTAGATCTCCCCTCAGTCGTCTTTTTTCTAACGTGAATAACCCTAATTTTGATAATCTTTCAGGGTACTGTAGTTGCCCCATTCCAGTTATTACTTTAGTTGCCCTCCTCTGGACCCTCTCCAGCTCTGCTATGTCTGCCTTGTTCACTGGAGCCCAGAACTGTACACAGTACTCCATGTGTGGTCTGACTAATGATTTGGGGCTCCATGTGTGGTCTGACTAATGATTACCTACAATATGTAAACTGCAAGGTAGCGCAATCCACATAGTAATCACTATGAAACGCCCATACTAGCAGGCAGGCTGGCCAGTCACTCACTCCCACTTTATTAATGAAGCAGGCGGAGCAGGCGCGTGAGGAAGTGAGTGACCGGCAAGCCTGCAGTGCCTGCTAGTACAGGAGTTTCATAGTGAGGACTATGTGGATTGTGCTACCTTGCAGTTTACATATGGATTGCCTACAGTTTACATATCGATTGCCTACAGTTTACATATGAATACTGGTGTGTGCGGGGCCCGGTGTAATAGAGTACAGTGAATGCACCGGGCCCCGCCGAGATTTCACCAGTTGACTGCCTCCACCCCCTGTATTGGGGTCACTATTTACTGTACACAGAGACACTGTTATAGGGGATATCTGTGGATGACACATCCACACATGCCCCCATAACAGTGCCATCCACAGATCCCCCCCCATAACAGTGTCATCCACAGATCCCCATAACACTGTAATCCACAGATCCCCCATAATAGTGCATCATCCACAGATCCCCATAACAGTGCGTCATCCACAGATCCCCATAACAGTCATATTTCTGTATTCTTGTATACTATTGTATGTGTACACCTGTGTGGTGATCGCGTCTATTTATTTATATGGCGATCTTTTTTTTTTTTTAACTGAGATACGCTACACACTGTATTTTTACCATGTGTCAGTGTATCTATTAGTTTCTTTTGTACTTTGTTTTGCATTTTAGCAATGCGGATACTCCTCATTTGCAGCTATGTTGCTTCCCCTGTCACTCTGCCTGCCACGTCACTAATAGGTGCGGCATTGTGACGCAAGCCGGCCGCCCTCTGATGACGTTTGCGGACATGCGCAGTGTGAATTTCGGGATGCTAGCCACCACGTTGAGATTTTCGTCATAGGGGGTTGCGGCGCTGCCCGGTTTGTGTCGCCTCCTGATGACGCTCACGTGCATGCGCACTCTCTACCCTGAGACGCCAGCCACTATGAGGATACCTGCACAGTACTATCCCACACAGGTGAACATGTTAATTCAGTTGATGTCTGTTTGAAACAGCTAATGAATGTTATACAACAGCATGGTGAATATTAACTAGGTAGGTGTAACATAGAAGAACAACAGTTGATTGGTTTGTTATAATTGTGGGCGGCATTGATATGTTGAATATATACTTGGTGTTTTAATTGTAAAATATGCTTGACAAAGGCTATTCCTAGCCGAAACGTTGCTGCTGTTTTTATGCTGTGTTATGCGGTGATCGACTGAAATAAAGAAGGATTTTGGATATGCTGCTGTGGCCCTCCATTTTTTCTACATACCTCTGGATTGCTTTGGATCTGTGATCTCTTGCCCAGCTGCTGCATGACTTCCATTATCGCTCTACATTAGCCGCTTGCTGTGCTGCTCCTGAACACTTTTCTTTTTGCCCCATAACAGTGCGTCATCCACAGATCCCCCCATAATAATGTCATCCACAGACTATTAGTTCAAAACCCACCAAAAGCACACCTTTTGGTTCAAAATATTTTTCTTCTTATTTTCCCCCTCAAAAACCTAGGTGCGTCTTATAGGCAGGTGCCTCTTTTAGGGCGCAAAAAACAGTAATTCATCTGTTTACATCTTACCTATAATGATATCTTATACGTATCTATAATGATATCTTATTCTGTTATATTTATATTTCCTGTTATATTTTTATTATTATTTAATTTTTATTGTTTACTTTTCCAGAGAGTTGCCAGGAGCCAAAGAAAATTTATTTTACATCTGTTTTCCAAACTGATGTGATTTGTTTTGGGATGCTACACAAGGGGTCGAATTCAGGGAAGTATCAAACAGAAATCTCGGTACTGATATATTATCAGGTCTCAGTTTGGGTATGTCAATTTGGAATAGGATAGATTTAGAAGGTCTTGTAGGTGGAGCAAGTACTGCTTAAAGGGGGAAGAGTGGATTTAAACACTACCAGAAATGAAGATTAATAATCAGGACATTCACACAATTGCTGCAGATTTGCAGAGTATTCAGAAGACCCTAAATACACTGAATGATCCACTTAGTCATAATAATGTGTCCAAAGTTATGGTTTATGCTATAATATGAACCCTGTTGAAAGAACACCTTAGTCTAGGACAGGCATGCTCAACCTGCGGCCCTCCAGCTGCTGTAAAACTACAACTCCCATAATGCCCTGCTGTAGGCTGATAGCTGTAGGCTGTTCGGGCATGCTGGGAGTTGTAGTTTTGCCACAGCTGGAGGGCCGCAGGTTGAGCATGCCTGGTCTAGGACTTCAGGAAATAAAGAGAGGAGGGTGGCCAAGAATAATGGACTTTAGTCTGGTACTTCGTCTGTTAAATGGATTATATTCTTGTATGGATTGCAATTTGCAACATCCACCCCTGCATACTGGAAGCTGTCTAATCCAACTGCAATGTCCCACCTCGGGATGGAGACAGATAATCCATTGAGATGGACTCAAAGTCTGTGTATTAGGGGTATCCTTGTTCACATGGCAAAAAAGAGTGCAATGCCACGTACCTCTGACATGGCGGTGTGTGAATCTGATACATGGACTGGTAACAATTGGAGTATACATACAAGCTAACACCAAATTAAACTAAATTTCTATGAACATTATTCAGAGGGACTTGGGTGATTGGGAAGCAATTATTTCCCCCACTTACCATCACTTACAATTGAATTGGACACATTATTTAAGAAATATAATAAGAGAGTTATGGAATTAGAGAAATATGTTAAATAAAATGTAACCAATACTAATAAGATAATAGAAAAATTCCAGGAGCCCTGGTCGAGCAGTTCCTATAATACCTATACTCACCCTTTACTACTAACCATGTCTATAATATTTCTACTAATGCAGTTTATGTTAATATGTGTTTTGTTTAGATTATATTGCTGTGGGAGAAAACAACTTAAGTGGATGAAAGACTAGCAGCGATACGTTAACATATACCAGAATGTGTATTTTGTTGTGAGTTAATTCAGATCTGAATTGATTCAAGTGGGGGAGTATAGGTATAATATATATCTGTTTGGAGTGCTTCCTCATCCTTTTGAACGTATACCTACTATTAGCCGTTGAGCCTGCGGCTGGGAGGATTTTGCATCCGTGCCATTGGACTAGTGCTGCTGTGTATTTTTTTGTTTGCTGATTTTTTTGTTTGCTGATATATATATATATATATATATATATTTACATATGTATTATACATAAAATTCACACATGGCCATTACATTGATCTAATATTGGAGTACATTTAGTCAGGCGGTAATCATAGTTACAATCAGAAGCTATTTACAACTCCTAGTTGATGTGTAGAGGTGAGATACAAAAGATCTTTTGTTGTTTAAATCAAAAGCAAAAATGTAGACCTCAGGCCTTTTTTAGGTCAGGAGAAACTCCTTGACCGTTAGAACAATGAATAACATTTTCTGTCCAGAGGCAGTAAAGGTGACTATTGTATGTTAACTAGGCCCTCCACATTTTAAGTTATACAGCACTAAAAAAGTAGTAGACAATCAACTAGAGATGAGCAAATTTCTCAAAAATTTGATTTGGCCAGTTCGTCGAATTTTCCTAAAAGATTCAATCTGAATTTATTTGCGGCGAATCGTGGTAAAAAACTGATATTTCCTGGCTTCAAAGCCTGTATAGTGGTGTAGAACCCTGTGTATTGCAGTAACACGCATAGGGAATATGCTGTGGTAGTGAAACAATACTGTGAGTCAGTATGACATAATAGGCGTCGCTCTTAGAATCACTGAACACTTCACTTATTTGGGCAGTTATGGGGCCAAAACTGGCCAAATAACTCAAGTGTAAACTCAGCCTTAACCCCTTAAGGACTTAAAACGTACCGGTACGCCATGTTTGCCGAGTCCTTAAGGACTCAGTATGTACCGGTACGTCCTAAGTTTAAAAGTACACTGCGGCGCGGCGGGGGTTAACAGGAACAGGATGCCCGCAGAAATCATTCAGCAGGCATCCTGTCACAACGCCGGGGGGGGTCATGTGACCCCCCGTATCGGCGATCGCCGCAAACCACAGGTCAATTCAGACCTGCGGTCTGCAGCTTTTACCTGCGGTTACGGCGGCAGCGGGCGGTGCCATCGAGTCCCCATGCGGCTGTGGGGGTGACCCGATGGCATGGAAGGCAGCGCGATGTCTATGGAAGGCATTGCGCTGCCTTCCGGTGACGAGCCTGTGAGATCCAGCCCCCTGGATCTCACAGGCCAGAAGCTGTATGAGTAATACACACAGTATTACTCATACATCCAATGCATTCCAATACAGAAGTATTGGAATGCATTGTAAAGGATTAGACCCCCAAAAGTTCAAGTCCCAAAGTAGGACAAAAAATAAAGTGAAAAAAAAAGTTGAAAAAATAAAGTGAAAAAAAAGTTGAAAAAATAAAGTGAAAAAAAAGTTGAAAAAATAAAGTGAAAAAAAAGTTGAAAAAATAAAGTTTCCCCCCCCAAAAATTAAAAGTTTCAAGTAAAAATAAACAAAAACGTCATTTTCCCCAAATAAAGTAAAAAAAAAAATTGGTAATAAATAGGGGGGGAAAAAAAAGTATACATATTAGGTAAATTATGGCTCTCAGACTAGTGGAAACACTAAAACATGATTTTTTTTTGCATCAAAAATTAAATCATTGTGTAAAACTTACATAAATTAAAAAAAGTATACATATTAGGTATCGCCGCGTCCGTATCGACCGGCTCTATAAACATATCACATAATCTAACCCCTCAGATGAACACCATAAAAAAAAACTGTGCTAAATACCTTACATCACAAAAAGTACAACAGCAAACGATCAAAAAGGCGTTTGCCCACCAAAATAGTACCAATCTAACCGTCACCTCATCCCGCAAAAAATGAGCCCCTACCTAAGACAATCGGCGAAAAAAACAAAGAACTATGGCTCAGAATATGGAGACACTAAAACATCATTTTTTTTTGTTTTAAAAAAGCTGTTATTGTGTAAAACTTACATATGGTAAATAAAAAAAAAGTATACATATTTGGTATCGCCGCGTTCGTATCGACTGGCTCTATAAAAATATCACATGACCTAACCCCTCAGATGAACACCGTAAAAAAATAAAAATAAAAACTGTGCTAAATAAACCATTTTTGGTCACCTTACATTACCAAAAGTGTAATAGCAAGCGATCAAACAGTCATAGCCACCCCAAAATAGTGCCAATCAAACCAACATCTCATCCCGCAAAAAATGAGACCCTACCTAAGATAATCGCCCCAAAAACTGAAAAAACTATGGCTCTCAGAATATGGAGACACTAAAACATGATTTTTTTTTGTTTCAAAAATGATATTATTGTGTAAAACTTACATAAATAAAAAAAAGTATACATATTAGGTATCGCCGCGTCCGTATCGACTGGGTCTATAAAAATATCACATGACCTAACCCCTCAGATGAACACCGTAAAACATTTAAAATAAAAACTGTGCTAAATAAGCCATTTTTTGTCACCTTACATCACAAAAAGCGTAATAGCAAGCGATCAAAAAGTCACACGCACCTCAAAATAGTGCCAATAAAACCGTCATCTCATCCCGCAAAAATCATACCCTACCCAAGGTAATCGCCCCAAAAACTGAAAAAAATAATGGCTCTCAGACTATGGAAACACTAAAACATGATTTTTTTTGCTTCAAAAAAGAAATCATTGTGTAAAACCTACATAAATAAAAGTAAGTATACATATTAGGTATCACCGCATCCGTGACAACCTGGTCTATAAAAATATCACATGATCTAACCTGTCAGATGAATGTTGTAAATAACAAAAAATAAAAACGGTGCCAAAACAGCTATTTCTTGTTATCTTGCCTCACAAAAAGTGTAATATAGAGCAACCAAAAATCATATGTACCCTAAACTAGTACCAACAATACTGCCACTCTATCCCGTAGTTTCTAAAATGGGGCCACTTTTTTGGAGTTTCTACTCTAGGGGTGCATCAGGGGGGCTTCAAATGGGACATGGTATAAAAAAAAAAACAGTCCAGCAAAATCTGCCTTCCAAAAACCGTATGGCATTCCTTTCCTTCTGCGCCCTGCCGTGTGCCGGTACAGCTGTTTACGACCACATATGGGGTGTTTCTGTAAACTACAGAATCAGGGCCATAAATAGAGTTTTGTTTGGCTGTTAACCCTTGCTTTGTTACTGGGGAAAAATGGATTAAAATGGAAAATTTGCCAAAAAATTGAAATTCAGAAATTTCATCTCCATTTGCCAATAACTCTTGTGGAACACATAAAGGGTTAACGACGTTTGTAAAATCCGCTTTGAATACCTTGAGAGGTGTAGTTTGAGTTTGGTTTGGCTGTTATCCCTTGCTTTGTAACGGGAAAAAAATTATTAAAATGGAAAATCTGCCAAAAAAGTGAAGTTTTGAAATTGTATCTCTATTTTCCATTAATTCCTGTGGAACACCTAAAGGGTTAACAAAGTTTGTAAAATCTGTTTTGAATACCTTGAGGGGGGTAGTTTATAGAATGGGGTCATTTTTGGGTGGTTTCTATTATGTAAGTCTCGCAAAGTGACTTCAGACTTGAACTGGTCCCTAAAAATTTCAAGATTTGCTTCTAAACTTCTAAGCCTTGTAACATCCCAAAAAAATAAAATATTATTCCCAAAATGATCCAAACATGAAGTAGACATATGGGGAATGTAAAGTTATAACTATTTTTGGAGGTATTACTATGTATTATAGAAGTAGAGAATTTGAAACTTGGAAATTTGCAATTTTTTAGACATTTTTGGTAAATTTGGTATTTTTTTTATAAATAAAAATGATTTTTTTTTACTTCATTTTACCAGTGTCCTGAAGAACAATATGTGATGAAAAAACTATCTCAGAACGGCCTTGATAAGTCAAAGCGTTTTAAAGTTTTCAGCACTTAAAGGGACACTGGTCAGATTTGCAAAAAATGGCCAAGTCCGTAAGGTGAAATAGGGCCGAGTCCTTAAGGGGTGAAAGGTCTATGTTAGCACCAGGTATAAAGAACCGTGCAGAGGCCCAAGATCCTACTATAGTGTGAAAGAGTGCACTCCTTTTACACCGTTGTCAGCTGATTCCACATAGATGTCTACAGAACCTGTTCTATTAAACGCTTATACAAGTAGAGCCCCCCGACAGAGTGGAGAGGGTGTCAGCAGTAAGTTTGTGTTGACATCACTGATTATTTTGCCCTTCCTATGATCCATCAGAACAATAACCCCCCAAAAAACGGATCCTATCTGTTGAGCATCTGCCTTCACTCAGTCAGCATTTGGTCAGTAATCCATCAGTATTGCTAAAGCCAAAAAAAAAAAAAAAAAAAAAAAAACAGGAGTGGATCCAAAACAGAGATGACACGTGAATGGAATATTTGCTTGTCTTCTGTGTTTTGTACCCACTCCTGCTTTTGGCTACCAAATCATAAGTCAATTCTGATGGGACCATACAGCTGCTACATAGACAGGATCTATTTTGCGTCTCATTTTTCCTTCCTTCTGACAGATCAGAAGAAGGGTCAAATAAATGATGATGTCAACAAGACCAAACAGGGACACTAGTGGCCCAGCCACAGAGTGGGGAGGGTGGGAACAGCATGAGAAGTCCAGAGAGTGGCCCAATGACATAGTGGTGAGGTGGCAGCAGCCTGAGGAGACCACAGAGTGGTGATGTGGCAGCAGCATGAGGAGAACCACAGAGTGGTGAAGTGGCAGCAGCATGAGGAGACCACAGAGTGGCACGATCACAGAGTGTGGAGGTGGAAGCAGCAGCATGAGGAGACCACAGAATGGATCAGACACAGAGTTGTGAGTTGGCCTGCAGCATGAGGAGACAATTAAATGGCAAGGTGACAGTGTGAAGGTGGCAGCAGCAGTACCATGTGAAGGCCACAGAGTGGCACAATGACACAGAGTGGTGAAGTGGCAGCAGCATGAGGAGACCACAGAATGGATCAGACACAGAGTTGTGAGTTGGCCTGCAGCATGAGGAGACAACAGAATGGCAAGGTGACAGTGTGAAGGTGGCAGCAGCAGTACCATGAGAAGGCCACAGAGTGGCACAATGACACAGAGTGGTGAAGTGGCAGCAGCATGAGGAGACCACAGAGTGGCACGATGACAGAGTTTGGAGGTGACAGCAGCAGCATGAGGAGGGCACAGAGTGGCAAGGTTACATAGTGTGGAGGTGGCAGCAGCTTCAGCAAGAGGAGGCCACAGAGTGCTACAATCACATAGTGTGCAGGTGGCAGCAGCAGCATGAGGAGACCACAGAGTGTAAATGAGACATAGTGTGAAGGTTTGAAACAGAAGAAACGTCCAGCACATAGTATGTTAAAACGCTGCATCATCTTTATTCCATCGTAGATACAGTCAATGTACAAAAGCAGTGGTCATCACCTCCCGTCAGACCGACATGTTTCGAACCAGACAGTTCTTAATCATGATCTGTAAATGGCCAGAACTCGGACGAACTTGTAAGAACTTGTAAGACCCATCCTCCAATCAGATGCGGGGAGGGAAAAAAACAAACAAACACAGGTGATTGGAGGCATGGAACAAGAGAGTACAAGCCCGGACAATCCTTTTTCCACACATAATAAAATCAAACATGTGTAAAAAAAAAAAAAAATAATATATATATATATATCTACATATATATAAAAACTAGAATATGTAAAACACAATTGTCAATAAAAGGAGAACATGTCAAATACAGACAAATATTGTATAAAAGCACTGTGTAATAAAGAATAATAAACATAGTGCACACATCTCCTTATAGTAGGAACGAAAAAAAAAAAAAAAAAAAGGGTAAAAAAGGGGATTGTGCACCTGGAAAATGGGAGTAAATGAGAAAACGTAGGTAACGTTAGACTCAAGTAAACCCATAATTCCAACAATAAACCAGACACAGGCAAATAATATAACCAAAAACACTCATGTTAGAATAGAAAAATTAATAAAAATTCATAATTTCCTTTGTAAGGTTGAGACCATGTGGAACTCTAGTTTGGAGTCGAAAAATCCAGTACGCTTCCCGTAGTAAAATCTTCTTTTTAATGTCACCCCCTCTCACCGGAGATTTGACCTTTTCTATACCGTAAGTGCACAGACCGTCAATATTCCGATTATGAGATCTGATAAAGTGTTGGGCTACATTAGATATGTTAACAGCCTGGGGATTTGAGATGTAATTAAGATGTTCTCTGAATCTTTTTTTAAATTGGCGACTGGTACTTCCGACATACAGCAGGTCACATATAGTGCACTTAATAATGTAGACAACACTTGAGGTATTACAATTGATATAATCTTTAATCGAAAATGTGTCAGTATGTAAGGAGTTATCAAACTCCGTAGTTTTACGGGTAAATCGACAGGTCTTACAAGGGTGACCCCCACATTTAGTGAACCCAACAAATTTGAGCCATATATCACTAGATGTTGTGGGGGTGCTGGAAAAGAAAGATGGTGATAAAATGTCAGCTAAAATTCTAGGCCTCCTAGATACAATACGACAGGCATGCTCAACCTGCGGCCCTCCAGCTGTTGCAAAACTACAACTCCCACAATACCCTGCTGTAGGCTGATGGCTGTAGGCTGTTCGGGCATGCTGGGAGTTGTAGTTTTGGAACAGCTGGAGGGCCGCAGGTTGAGCATGCCTGCAATACGACATCCATTCTTGAGATAATCAAAGAGAATTTTATAGTCAAAGTATAGGAAGGCATTTTCTAATTGCTTGCTGTAATTCAGGAAATTGGCGACAAACTTAAGTACCAAGGTGGGTATATCTTTCTTGTTGGTCTCAGTTGTTATACACCTGATATTTTTACTTTTACTTTTGCTGGCATTAATGGTACTTTCTATCTTTTTTTAAAAGTAAATCCTCCCTATTTTTGGTGACAGCAATATTATAGGCCCTATGTAGCATCCACTTGGGATAACCCCTACTACCCAGGCGGTCCCCGATGGTATGGCACTCTGAGGCAAAAGCAGCAGGAGTGCTGCAATTGCGACGGGCACAAATAAATTCGCCAACGGGAATCGCCCTGACTGTATGAGGAGGATGGTGACTAGAAGCCTTGAGAATGGTGTTGCCTGACATAAATTTACGGAGAGTTTTAGTATTTATAGCTAAACTTGAAATACCTGTCAGCACGATGACAGAGTGAGGAGGTGGCAGCAGCAGCATGAGGAGACCACAGAGTGGACCAGAGACAGAGTTGTGAGTTGGCAGCAGAATGAGGAGGGCACAGAGTGGCAAGGTGACATAGTGTCGAGGTGCCAGCAGCTGCAGCATGAGGAGGACACAGAGTGGCACAATGACATAGTGCGGAGGTGGCAGCAGCAGCATGAGGAGACCACAGAGTGTTAATGAGACATAGTGTGGAGGTAGCATCAACAGCATGAGGAGACCACAGAGTGGCAAGGTGACATAGTGTGGAGGTGGCAGCAGCAGCATGAGGAGACCACAGAGTGGCATAATGGCATAGTGTGGAGATGGCAACAGCAGCATGAGGAGACCTGAGTGGTGAGGTGGCAGCAGCATGAGGAGACCACAGAGTGACCCGGTGACAGATTGGGGAGGTGGGTGGCAATAACAGTACACACTGAAGATGGTGGGTGTAAGAAGGAGAACTTGGTGGAAATCCTGGCTGATCCACGCCTGATTCATCTTGACAAAGGTCAGACTCTACACACTTTGTGTGGACAGGCGAGTTCTCCTTGGGGTAACTATGGCCCCCACCGCACTAACACCTGCTCTGATGCCACACTACTGGGCAGGCAGGACAGCTTTTCCAGGGCAAACTCAGCCAGTTGCAGCCACAAATCCAGGTTGGCTGCCCCTCAGATGACTGATGTCAGGAGATCAAAAAGACTGCCTGAGCGTGGAGGAATCTAACAGCCTCCTTGATTTCTCTTGATTCAGTATTGATAGGGTTAATGACCACTTCCCTTTTCTCAGCTGTTGTTCAGTGGTTATCACTTCTACCCTTTATAGTCTGGCCCCCACCCTTCTGACTATGCGAAAGATAGCTTTCTTTCGGGTTTGGCGGAGCTGGTCTGAGGTCGTCTCTGGTGTTCCTGCTCGTCCATCTATACATAAGTTAAGTGTTGTGTTTGTTTGGTTTTGTATATTCCCTGTTGTTTGTATCTGGGCCTGAGATAGAGACTTCCGTTCGTCCATCTGGGAAGGAATGGGTTGTCTCTGGTCCTAACCTTATTCCAGGGCCTTATAGGGAATAAAGGGCCTAGGTATCCTGCATATGAATATTTCTACCTTCAAGCTCTATTCATATTGATAGGTAGTTAGGGCCCGGATCAGGGTTGTTTAGGAGGTGTTCTGTTCCTTCCCTAGTTTCCAGGCCCAGTTACTGTTCCCTTTCCCTCCTGTGCTCAGTGTGGAAGTTTTCCCCCACACTGATCGTGACACTATGCAAGTGGAACGAGAGTGCAGAGGGCCCCCCGGTCATACCTGCGAGAGGATGGATGATGGCGCAGATAGGCAGTGGCCAACTGACTACATAGGATGTCTCTATAGTAGTTCAGTTTGTCCTGCCTCTCAGCGGGTGTAAAAAAAGGCCCCCATTTTGGACCAGTAGCGAGGGTTGAACAAGGTGGAGATCCAGAAGTCATCCCTCTGCTGAATGGTGACAATTTGGCTGTCACTACCCAAGCAAGTGAGCATGCAGTGGGCCATTTGCACAAGTGACTCGGAGGGACTCCCTTCCTCCATCTAAGCTGCATACTGCCACAGTGTGGCTGGGTCATCTGCCTCGTCTTCCTAATCTCCCTCTTGCTCCTCCGGCTGCTCCTGCTCCTCATCTCCTGTCACCTGTGTAGAAAAACTACCCATTTGGCTACACATTGCTTGTGCTCCAATGTCCACATCCTCAAGTTCAGCCCCCACAGGGCTCATGTGGCCGAGAGATGTAGGCGCCATGTCTCCAGTCCCCTGACCAGCCAGATTTACAAACATCTGTTCCAGGATATGAAGCAGTGGAATGACATTGTTCATCCCGTAGTCCTGGCGACTGACAAATAACATGCCATCCTCAAAGGGCCTGAGCAAACGGCAGGTGTCACGAATGAGCTGCCACTGGCTGACATTGAAATTACACAGGGGAGTACTCCTGTCTGCTTGGAAATCGTAATGGCCTTTCTCTGTTTGTATAGTCGGTCCAACATATGGAGGGTGGAATTCCAACTGGTGGAAAAGTCGCATATCAGCTTATATTGGGGGATGCCGTTCTGCCGCTGCAGCTAAAGGAGGGTGTGCTTGGCGGTGTACGAGTGGTTGAAGGGCATGCAAAGTTTACTGGCCATTTTTAGGATGTCTTGCAGATGGGTGGAAGATTAAACACGTGCGCAATGCAGGACGTATGGCTCAGCCCTCCTTGATGCAGCGCCGACACCATGTTCTTCCTGTTGTCGGTCACCATGGTTCCGATTTTGAGTTGTCGCAGAGAAAGCCAGGATTTAATTTCTTGATGAAGAACACGGAGCAGTTCCTCCCCTGTGTGACTCAGTTCACCCAGGCAAACGAGGTGTAGAACAGCATGACACCACCATGCCCTGCACATGTGGAATGCTGGAGGAGCAATGTGAATTGTCCCTGCAGTTGATGCTGAGGACACGTTGGTGGATGAGGAGGCAGAGGCAGACATTGTCGCAGGACCAACGGCGTGAGAACGTGGAGTCGGAAACGGCGTTATCTGGTCAAGTTGCTGGTGTGGATGGGCAGTAACCACATTCACCCAGTGGGCTGTGAAAGACATGTATTGTCCCTGAGCATAGTTATAGCTCTACATGTCGGCGCTGCCGTGCACTTTGGCAGAGACCGACAGTTCTCAAGGACTAGCCCCCCTTCTGTTCTACATATTTGTGCAAGGCTGGTACTGCCTTTTACGCAAAGAAATGACGGCTTGGTACTCTCCACCTCAGTTAGGCACAAGCCATCATTTCTCTGAAAGGTGCAGAGTCCGCCACTTGGAAAGGGAGGGACTGCAGAACCAGCAAATTGGCCAGGAGCATGTTCAGCTTCTGCGCCATAGGGTGACTACAAGCGTATTGCTGTCTCTTGACAATCGCTTTGTGATCGACTGCTGACGAAATGAGTGACGAGGAGTAGGAGGACGAGGATCAGGAGCATCAGGACTGGTAGATGATGGGAAGGACAGACAGCTCCCTTCGGCTGAGATGGTGGAGCCTTGACTGCCTGAAATCGGGTGCATGCCACTGGGTGATCCAGCGGTTGCTCCCAGGCCACTTTATGGTGACGCTGCATCTGTTGACGCAGGGCCGTGGTGCCAACATTGGCACCCTGGCCACGCTTCACCTTCTGCCCACAGATTCGGCAAATGGCCATGTTCACCTCCTCCGGCGGCTTAACAAAAAACTGCCACACCGCCGAGTAGGTAATTTTACCCCCAACACTCCGCACTGACTGACTGCTATGGCTGCTGCCTCTATGAACCCCTGCACCACTACTTTCCGGGCAGTTATACTCCTGTGAAGTGAGTGGTCTACTCTGGGCATGTTTGGCTCCCAACCTCCCACTGCTGCCACCCTGCTGACTCCCGGCCACATTACCAACTTGCTGGCTCCGCCGCTGCCTCACGTGCAAGCTGCCACCCTCTTCTCTCGATGATGATGAAGCCCCTTTATCACCCGGCTCCCAATTGCGATCGGCTATATTATCATCGAATACTTTCTGCACGTCACTGATGTCCTCCTCAACGGTCTCTGAGCCAGGAGCCTGAACGTTCGCACCACCAGCTCCCACGCCACTTTCCTCATCACTACTTTTCAGACTACCGGAGGAAGCGGCGAATGTCTCCTCCAGATCTAGTAGCTCGTCCTCGCTGTATAGTGGAACTTAGCCCACAGCATATAATACTTGTCTGGCTGAGGGAACCGAAAAGGACAGAGGCAGGTTGAGGACAGGTGAGGGCACAAGGCCTGCTCCCGGCTCTAGAGTAAGGGGGCGTGAAGGGGTCACTTCGAGAGGCCTTAGCTTCCGGTGTCATTTAGCGGTCATGTCTTGACCAGCAACCCAGCGGTGCTTGAATGGTTCATTCGGTCATCCACTTCATCCCAAGTGACATCAGACACCCCCAGCCAAGAGTCGGTGGGTTTGTTAGACCCAACCCTTAGTTGGCATGGCCCGGGAGCAGGCCTTGTGCCCTCACCTGTCCTCAACCTGCCTCTGTCCTTTTCGGTTCCCTCAGCCAGACAAGTATTATATGCTGTGGGCTAAGTTCCACTATACAGCGAGGACGAGCTACTAGATCTGAAGGAGACATTCGCCGCTTCCTCCGGTAGTCTGAAAAGTAGTGATGAGGAAAGTGGCGTGGGAGCTGGTGGTGCGAGCGTTCAGGCTCCTGGCTCAGAGACCGTTGAGGAGGACATCAGTGACGTGCAGAAAGTATTCGATGATAATATAGCCGATCGCAATTGGGAGCCGGGTGATAAAGGGGCTTCATCATCATCGAGAGAAGAGGGTGGCAGCTTGCACGTGAGGCAGCGGCAGAGCCAGCAAGTTGGTAATGTGGCCGGGAGTCAGCAGGCTGGCAGCAGTGGGAGGTTGGGAGCCAAACATGCCCAGAGTAGACCACTCACTTCACAGGAGTATAACTGCCCGGAAAGTAGTAGACTAGTAGTAGACTGTGACCTGTGCCTGCGCCAGAAACATTTAGGACTCTGCCCTTCCCTTGTGCAGGGCCTGTTACTTCTCTGTCTGACATACTGTTGGATCTGAGAAATAAATAAAAAGGAAATTAATACACTTCAAAAAAGGCTGAAATTTTGTCACTTCACCGCACAAAGGCTAATAAGCCCTTTTTTCCCCACTAATACACCACAAAAAAGGCTTTAAAACATAAAACTGCACAGCTAAACAGCTAATAAGACTTTTTTTCCCACTAATACACCCCAAAAAAGGCTGCAATTTTGTCACTTTACCGCACAACGGCTAACAAGCCTTTTTTTCCCCACTAACACACCACAAAAAAGGGTTTTAGAACATATAACTGCACAGCGGAAAGGCAAATAAGCCCTATTTTTACCCACTAATAGACCACAAAAAAGTCTCTAAAACATATCACTGCATCACTGAACAGCTAATAATAAATTATTTCCCACTAATACACCACAAAAAAGGCTGTAATTTTGTCACTTCACCGCACAATGGCTAACAAGCCTTTTTTTCCACTAGTACACCACAAAAAAAGGCTTTAGAATATATAACTGCACCGCTGAACGGCCAATAAGACTTTTTTTTACCACTAATACACCCCAAAAAAGGCTGTAATTTTGTCACTTCAACACACAATGGCAAATAAGCCCTTTTTTCACTAATACACCACAAAAAAAGACTTTAAAACATAAAACTGCACCGCTGAACGGCTAATAATAAATTTTTTCCACTAATACACCCCAAAAAAGGCTGTAATTTTGTCACTTCACCGCACAACAGCAAATAAGCCCTTTTTTCCCCAAATAATACACCACAAAAAAGGCTTTAAAACATATAACTGTACACCCCCAAAAAGGCTTTAATTTTGTCACCACACAACGGCAAATAAGCCCTTTTTCACTAATACACCACAAAAAAGGCTATAAAACTGCACTGCTGAATGGCTAATAAGCCTTTTTTCCACTAATACACCCCAAAAAAGGCTGTAATTTTGTCACTTCACCACACAAAGGCTAATAAGCCAATTTTTTTCACTAATACACCCCAAAAAGGCTTTAAAACATCTAACTGCACCGCTGAACGACTAATAAGACTTTTTTTCTCCCCACTAATACACCCCAAAAAAGGCTGCAATTTTGTCACCGCACAACGGCAAATAAGCCCTTTTTCCCCAACTAATACACCAGAAAAAAGGCTTTAAAACATATAACTGCACTGCTGAATGACTAATAAGCCTTTATTTCCCACTAATACACCCCAAAAAAGGCTGTACATTTTCGATACCAACATTTTGATTCACTTTCGACACCATAAAAAAGTATTGCGATACTCAATACCACGAGAAAAAAAAAAACACACAAAAAAAGCAGCGTGCATTCTGCATTTTATGAAACGTTCGGCCCATAATAGAACAGTCCTATTTTTTTTTTTTGGGGGTGACAAGGTGACTAAAAAATGGCAAATCGCATGGTTTTTATTTATTTATTTCTGTTACGGTGCTCTCATAGGAGATAGTTTTAAATAATTTTATAGGTTGCACTTTTCGGACGCAGCACTATGTAATATGTTTATTTATTTATTGTTTATATATTTTATATGTAAAATTGGGAAAGGGGTGATTTATACTTAATATTTTAGTGTTGTTTTTTTTTTGTGTTTGTGCTTTTACTTACTATTAGCCCCCTTAGGGTCTTGAACCCTTGTCCTATTCAACCTTATAGAGCTCTATCAGGGTGAATAGGACCTCACAATCTCTCTGCTGCCCTGGGCTTTGTGCACACGGCAGCAGGGAGCTTACTATAGCAGCCAGGGCTTCAGGAGCGTCCTGGCTGCCATGGTAACCGATCGGAGCCCCACAATTACACTGCTGGGGCAACGATCAGAACTGCCACTGAACCAAAAATGACTTTAATACTGAGGAGTTGGGGGGGCGCCCTGCGCCACTAATGTTTATTATACTGGGGTGTTGGTGGGGGCGCACTGCGCCACCAATGAAGATAACTGAGGGGTTAACTGCAGCGGATCGCAGCTCTCCGTCATAGAGGTCGGGTGCCAGCTATTTGATTCCGGCACCCACCTCCTGTATTTGTATTAACAGGTCAGTTATCTTTATTGGTGGCGCAGTGGCCACAGCCCCTCCCCTCCTCCTCCTGTCTCTCTTCTTATTGTCAATGGCAGCAGCAGCACGGGGGGAGGGAGAGACTCCTTCTCCACTGCGCTGCTGAGAAGAACATCGGCGGCGGGACAGAGAACTATCATCTCCTGTGCCCCGCCGCTGTATTCAAGTCGCAAATGGCGACAAGACTAAAAAGTCTTGTCGCCATTTGTAAATTCTAAGTCGCCTTGGCGACCATTTTACTTGCCATCTGAAGCCCTGTACACCCCAAAAAAGGCTTTAAAACATAAAACTGCACTGCTGAATGGCAAATAAATTTTTTTTTCCACTAATACACCCCAAAAAAGGCTGTAATGTTGCCACTTCACCAGACAACAGCAAATAAGGCCTTTTTTCCCACTAATACACAATAAAAAAGGCTTTAAAACATAAAACTGCACCGCTGAACGGATAATAAGACTTATTTTTCCCCACTAATACACCCCAAAAATGGCTGTGATTTTGTCACCGCACAATGGCAAATAAGCCCTTTTTTTCACTAATACACCACAAAAAAGGATTTAAAATATAAAACTGCACCGCTGAACTAGCCTTCTAGCCTTTTTTTTCCACTACTATACCCCAAAAAAGGCTGTAATTTTGTCACTTCACCGCACAACGGCAAATAAGCCCTTTTTCCCCAACTAATACACTACAAAAAAGGCTTTAAAACATAAAACTGTACCAGTGAACCGCTAATAAGCCTTTTTTTCCTACTAATACACCCCAAAAAATGCTTTAGAACAGGGATGCTCAACCTGTGGCCCTCCAGCTGCTGCAAAACTACAACTCCCAGCATGCCTAAACAGCTTAGAGCTATCAGCCTACAGCAGGGCATGGTGGGAGTTGTAGTTTTACAACAGCTGGAGGGCCGCAGGTTAAGCATCCCTGCTTTAGAACATATAACTGCATCGCACAATATCTGTACATAAGACGTACAGATATTTCCTACTAATACACCCTCTTAATGGCTTCATCACACAGCACTTGCACCCCAATAACAAGCAAGGTTTGCTGGAATTACAGAGGTATCATCTATTGCAAACCTAAAATCAGCAGTATAATGGCAATTTGGATCCCAAGTCAGTGCAGCAAGGTGTAATAGAATTGCTCCTATTACCCAGGCTGTACACTCACCTATTGGAACCTGTTCTTCTTTTATAGTGTGGAATAGATCCTCCCTATCCTTTCCCTACACTTCTAATGATCTTTCCCTGAACTTCTATTCAGCCCAAAAAAAGTTTTAAAGTATTTTCTAGCACTTTCCATAGCGCCTGCTAACGTCTCTCCCTGCACTAAGTACACTGGAAAATGGCTGAATCCAAGATGGCTGAGGCTATTTATAGGGCTGTGACATCACAGGAGCTGGCTGGCTGCTGATTGGCTGCATGCATGGCATTGTGGGTGATCCCTCGTTCCCAGAGTTCTTTACTCTATGTCTTAACACGTGCAGCAGCCATGCGATTCGTTACCACAAAGCAGGGTGGATAAAAATCTATGATTTTAAAAAAAAATCAAAAAAATCTGATTTTTTTGATTTAAATCTGATTTTTTTTTATATATAAAATGCTTTTTGAGGAAAATATATTACCATCCAAAGGTTATTCCATCATGAAATAAAGATTTGTTTTTTAATTATGTACAATAAGGCTGTACGTAGACTCCCATATTGTTGAATGGATTAGGCAGTGGCTGTCACGGATGGTGTACAGGAAACAAGACAATGCAATACAATAATGACTCACTGGATCCACAACTAAGGAACAAAAGGGAGACCCCTACATGAGATCTGCCACTCTCCCTAATTGCTCAGCCTATGCGAACACCCCAAAGGTGGATGGGCGCATATCCACGTACCTCGGCTATCTAATACCTGAAGACCCTACAATAGTGAGGGGACACGACCACCGGCTCCCTACACTAGACACGGAGGGAGTCAGGGTCACCTGAAAATCAAGCAGACAGAAAATCACAAATAAAGGAACAGCACTTATCTTGCAGAGGACTGGGAAATAGAAACAGCAAGCACACACACTCCAGGAAGTTGTATAAGCCGCAACCTAATGCATCATGGGGAGGAACTTAAAGGGAAGCAATCAGTCCAACTGCATGACAGCTGAGATAGACTAACGAGATGAGGAACTTAACCAAAACAAAGAAACTCAAGGAGGAGGATCTGGAAAGCTCCTGTCAGAGCTTCTCAACTGTCTGGTTGTGACAGTACCCCTCCCTCTACGAGTGGACTCCGGACACTCAGGGCCCACCTTCTCAGGATGGGACCTATGGAAAGCCCTGATGAGACGAGTGGCCTTAATGTCCGTCACTGGGACCCACATCCTCTCCTCAGGACCATAACCCTCCCAATGAACGAGGTACTGTTAAAATAGACAAATCGCCAGGACCGGATGGCATACACCCCCGTATCCTAAAGGAATTAAGTAATGTCATAGCCAGACCCTTATTTCTGATATTTGCAGACTCTATACTGACAGGGAATGTCCCACAGGATTGGCGCGTGGCATATGTGGTGCCAATATTCAAAAAGGGGCCAAAAACAGAGCCTGGAAACTATAGGCCGGTAAGTTTAACATCTGTTGTGGGTAAACTGTTTGAAGGTTTTCTGAGAGATGCTATATTAGAGCATCTCAACGGAAATAAGCAAATAACGCCATATCAGCATGGCTTCGTGAGGGATCCGTCATGTCAAACTAATTTAATCAGTTTCTATGAGGAGGTAAGTTCTAGACTTGACAGCGGCGAATCAATGGATGTCGTATATCTGGACTTCTCCAAAGCATTTGACACTGTACCGCATAAAAGGTTAGTATATAAAATGAGAATGCTCGGACTGGGAGAAAACATCTGTATGTGGGTAAGTAACTGGCTGAGTGATAGAAAACAGAGGGTGGTTATTAACGGTACACATTCAGATTGGGTCACTGTCACTAGTGGGGTACCTCAGGGGTCAGTATTGGGCCCTATTCTCTTCAATATATTTATTAATGATCTTGTAGAAGGCTTGCATAGTAAGGTATCAATTTTCGCAGATGACACTAAACTGTGTAAAGTAATTTACACTGAAGAGGACAGTATACTACTACAGAGGGATCTGGATAGATTGGAGGCTTGGGCAGATAAGTGGCAGATGAGGTTTAACACTGATAAATGTAAGGTTATGCACATGGGAAGGAAAAATGCAAGTCACCCGTACATACTAAATGGTAAAACACTCGGTAACACTGACATGGAAAAGGATCTAGGAATTTTAATAAACAGCAAACTAAACAGCAAAAACCAGTGTCAGGCAGCTGCTGCCAAGGCCAACAAGATAATGGGTTGCATCAAAAGGGGCATAGATTCCCGTGATATGAACATAGTCCTACCACTTTACAAATCGCTAGTCAGACCACACATGGAGTACTGTGTACAGTTCTGGGCTCCTGTAAACAAGGCAGACATAGCAGAGCTAGAGAGGGTTCAGAGGAGGGCAACTAAAGTAATAACTGGAATGGGGCAACTACAGTACCCTGAAAGATTATCAAAATTAGGGTTATTCACTTTAGAAAAAAGACGACTGAGGGGAGATCTAATTAATATGTATAAATATATCAGGGGTCAGTACAGAGATCTATCCCATCAGCTATTTATCCCCAGGACTGTGACTGTGACGAGGGGACATCCTCTGCGTCTGGAGGAAAGAAGGTTTGTACACAAACATAGAAAAGGATTCTTTACGGTAAGAGCAGTGAGACTATGGAACTCTCTGCCTGAGAAGGTGGTGATGGTGAGTACAATAAAGGAATTCAAGAGGGGCCTGGATGTGTTTCTAGAGCGTAATAATATTACAGGCTATAGCTACTAGAGAGGGGTCGTTGATCCAGGGAGTTATTCTGATTGGAGTCGGGAAGAAATTTTTTATTCCCCTAAAGTGGAGAAAATTGGCTTCTACCTCACAGGGTTTTTTGCCTTCCTCTGGATCAACTTGCAGGATAACAGGCCGAACTGGATGGACAAATGTCTTTTTTCGGCCTTATGTACTATGTTACTATGTTACTGGAGGGAACCGCGGACAAGACGAGAATCCACAATCCTAGAGACCTGAAATTCAAGATTTCCATCAACCATAATCGGAGGAGGAGGCAAAGGCGAGGGTACAATAGGTTGAACATAAGGTTTCAATAAGGACTTATGAAAAACATTATGGATCTTCCAAGTCTGAGGAAGATCAAGACGGTAGGCAACAGGATTGATGACAGACAGGATCTTGTAAGGCCCAATAAACCTAGGACCCATCTTCCAGGAGGGAACCTTCAATTTGATATTCTTGGTAGACAACCACACCAGATTACCAACATTCAGGTCCGGACCAGGCACACGTCTCTTATCTGCCACACGCTTATATCTCTCACTCATGCTCTTTAGATTATCCTGAATCTTTTGCCAAATAGATGACAAAGACGAGGAGAATCTGTCCTCATCAGGTAAACCAGAAGACCCCTCTCCCGAGAAAGTCCAAAACTGCGGATGAAACCCATATGCACCAAAGAATGGTGACTTATCAGAGGACTCCTGACGACGGTTATTTAAAGCAAACTCAGCAAAAGACAAAAAAGAACACCAATCCTCCTGATTCTCCGCCACAAAACAGCGCAGATATGTCTCCAGATTCTGATTGACGCGCTCTGTCTGGCCATTCGACTGCGGGTGGAAAGCAGAAGAGAATGACAACCGAACCCCCAAGCGAGAACAGAAAGCCTTCCAGAATCTGGAAACAAACTGCGTGCCCCTATCAGAGACTATGTCTGAAGGAATACCATGCAATTTGACAATGTGGTCAATAAATGCCTGCGCCAGCGTCTTAGCATTGGGCAAACCAGGAAAAGGGATGAAATGCACCATTTTGCTAAAACGGTCCACCACCACCAGAATCACAGTCTTCCCCGAGGAACGAGGCAAGTCCGTTATGAAGTCCATGGACAGATGTGTCCAAGGACGGGAAGGAATGGGTAAGGGAAGGAGAGGACCTGATGGCCGTGAATGAGGGACTTTGGCACGAGCGCAAGTATCGCAAGCTGCCACAAAACCCTCAACCGACTTACGAAGCGCAGGCCACCAGAATCTCCGAGCGATGAGATCCAGTGTGGCTCTTGCCCCCGGGTGCCCAGCAAGGACCGTATCGTGGTGTTCCTTAAAAATCTTGTGTCTCAAAGTGAGAGGCACAAACAACCTCCCAGGAGGACAAAGATCAGGAGCCTCTGACTGGGCTGCCTGCACCTCTGCCTCCAATTCAGGAAAAAGAGCAGAGACCACCACACCTTCAGCCAAAATGGGACCCGGGTCTTCAAAATTCCCACCTCCCGGAAAACAACGTGACAGGGCATCTGCCTTCACATTCTTAACCCCAGGGCGGAACGTGACAACAAAATTAAACCTTGAAAAGAACAAAGACCATCTGGCCTGTCTCGGGTTCAGACGCTTGGCTGACTCCAAGTAGGCCAGATTTTTATGGTCAGTAAACACGGTAATAGGGTGTCTGGCTCCCTCTAGCCAATGGCGCCATTCCTCAAAAGCCAACTTGATGGCCAACAATTCCCTATCTCCCACATCATAATTTCTCTCTGCGGAGGAGAGTTTCTTCGAGAAAAAGGCACATGGTTGCCATTTGGCAGGAGAGGAACCCTGAGACAAGACCGCACCCACCCCCACCTCAGAAGCATCAACCTCAACTATGAAGGGTAACAAAATATCAGGTTGTACCAGGATGGGAGCGGAAGCAAAACTCTCCTTGATATTAGAAAAGACCTTACGCGCCTCTACCGACCAGGATGAAAAATCTACCCCCTTTCTGGTCATATCAGTGAGTGGTTTAACAACAGAGGAATAATTCAAAATAAATTTCCTGCAATAATTGGCAAAGCCCAAAAAACGCATCAGCGCCTTCTGATTCTCAGGAAGCTCCCACTCAAGCACAGCGCGGACCTTCTCGGGGTCCATGCGAAAACCAGAAGCGGAGAGAAGAAACCCCAGAAATTGAATTTCTGGAACCGCAAACACACATTTTTCCAGTTTCGCGTATAATTTATTCTCCCGCAGGATGAGCAAGACCTGACGTAAATGTTCCTTATGAGTCTTGAAATCAGGAGAAAAAATCAAAATGTCATCCAAATACACTAATACAAATTTTCCCATTAAATGATAAAAAATGCTGTTCACGAAATGCTGAAAAACGGCTGGGGCATTCATCAAACCAAAAGGCATAACCAAATTCTCAAAATGGCCCTCAGGGGTATTGAAAGCCGTCTTCCATTCGTCTCCTTCTCTGACCCTGACCAGGTTGTATGCCCCTCTTAGGTCTAATTTGGAAAAGACTTTAGCCCCAACAACCTGGTTAAACAGGTCCGGGATCAGAGGAAGCGGATAAGGGTCACGAATAGTGATACTGTTCAGCTCCCTGAAATCCAGACAAGGTCTTAAAGAACCATCTTTTTTCTTAACAAAGAAAAAACCAGCGGCAACAGGTGACTTCGAGGGTCGTATGTGTCCTTTTCTCAGACTCTCAGAGATATAAGCACGCATAGCGACCCTCTCAGGTTGGGAAAGATTGTATAAACGAGATTTAGGCAGTTTGGCGCCTGGAATGAGACTAATAGGGCAATCGTACTCCCTGTGCGGGGGCAAATCCTGAACTCCACTCTCAGAGAAGACATCCGAAAATTCAGAGAGGAAAGGTGGTACAGTCTTAGTAGAAACCTCAGAAACAGATGTCATGAGGCAATTCTCTCTGCAAAAGTCACTCCAACCATTTATTTGCCTCGCTTGCCAATCAATGGTGGGGTTATGAGCCAGGGTAGCCCCAACACTAGAGGAGTAGGCAAACCGCTAAGGACGAAACATGACACATCCTCAACATGAGCATCACTCACAATTAAACGGATATTGTGAACTATGCCCTTTAATGATTTCTGAGAAAGTGGAGCGGAATCAATAGCAAAAACAGGAATATCCTTTCTCAAAGTGCATACCTGGAAACCATGAGTTATTGCAAATTGATTATCAACGAGATTGACAGCTGCTCCACTATCCACAAAAATCTCACAAAAAATGCTTTTGCTCTCTAGCGCCACCCTAGCAGGCAGGACAAAACGGGAACTACAAGCAAACGGAAAACCTTCAATTTTTAGTAACAGACAGAACATTTTTAAAAGATTTTTTCCTTTTTCTTTCTTTATTACTCCCAGAAAACTGCCTGAATCTCCTAGAGGGACAAACATTTGCCAAATGATTTATACCTCCACAACAAAAACAAACCCTCCCATGCGGGCTGAATCTTCTATTGTCAGAGGCAATCAACCCCAGCTGCATGGGCTCCTGCTCAGAAGGGGCTGACAGCGACTGAGACCCCTGCGCACAGAAAGAGACCGCTGCACTGTCCCGGGACTGAGTATGACAGGAAGGAGAGATCTCTCCTCTCTCTCTAAGACGCCTGTCAATACGAACGGCCTGAGACATAGCAGAATCCAAGGAGGTAGGTCTCTCATGAAAGGCAAATGCATCTTTCAATCCCTCTGAAAGACCATGGCAAAATTGACTTCGGAGTGCAGCATCATTCCAACCAGTATCAGCTGCCCATCTCTGAAATTCTGAGCAGTATATCTCTGCGGATTGTTTACCCTGGCATAACAGACGTAGTCTAGACTCAGCCAGAGCAATACGATCCGGATCATCATATATCTGACCCAGGGCTAAAAAGAATTCATCCACTTAACGGAGGGGCCGTGCCCCCTCCGGCAGCGAAAAGGCCCAGGATTGAGCGTTACCCCTGAGCAGCGATATAATGATCCCTACCATCCGTTCTTCATCACCAGAGGAATGGGGAAGAAGGCGAAAATGGAGTTTGCAAGCCTCTCTAAAACGCACAAAATACTCACTACCCCCGGAGAACGTATCCGGGAGCGAGATCTTAGGCTCAGAACAAACTCCATGAACGCAAGCTGAACCGGTCACTTGAAACTGAGAAAAAGTCTTACGGAGATCAGCTACCTCCAATGAAAGACCCTGGAAGCGCTCAGCCAAAAGTGAAACCGGATCCATGCTTGAGACGGTTTTAGGCAGCTTATAATGTCACGGATGGTGTACAGGAAACAAGACAATGCAATACAATAATGACTCACTGGATCCACAACTAAGGAACAAAAGGGAGACCCCTACATGAGATCTGCCACTGTCCCTAATTGCTCAGCCTATGCGAACACCCCAAAGGTGGATGGGCGCATATCCACGTACCTCGGCTATCTAATACCTGAAGACCCTACAATAGTGAGGGGACACGACCACCGGCTCCCTACACTAGACACGGAGGGAGTCAGGGTCACCTGAAAATCCAGCAGACAGAAAATCACAAATAAAGGAACAGCACTTATCTTGCAGAGGACTGGGAAATAGAAACAGCAAGCACACACACTCCAGGAAGTTGTATAAGCCGCAACCTAATGCATCATGGGGAGGAACTTAAAGGGAAGCAATCAGTCCAACTGCATGACAGCTGAGATAGACTAACGAGATGAGGAACTTAACCAAAACAAAGAAACTCAAGGAGGAGGATCTGGAAAGCTCCTGTCAGAGCTTCTCAACTGTCTGGTTGTGACAGTGGCTGAGGGACAGACAACAGAGAGTTGTAGTCAATGGAGTATATTCAGACCATGGTCTTGTTACCAGTGGGGTACCTCAGGGATCTGTTCTGGGACCCATATTGTTTAATATATATTGCAGAAGGCCTCGATGGTAAGGTGTGTCTTTTTTCTGATGACAAAGATTTGTAACAGGGTTGATGTTCCTGGAGGGATACACCAAATGGAAAAGGATTTAGGAAAACTAGAGGAATGGTCAAAAATCTGGCAACTAAAATTTAATGTTGATAAGTGCAAGATAATCCACCTGGGGCGTAAAAACCCAAGAGCAGAATATAAAATCAGTGATACAGTCCTAACCTCAGTATCTGAGGAAAGGGATTTAGGGGTCATTATTTCAGAAGACTTAAAGGTAGGCAGACAATGTCATAGAGCAGCAGGAAATGCTAGCAGAATGCTTGGGTGTATAGGGAGAGGCATTACTATTAGAAAGAGGGAGGTGCTCATGCCGCTCTACAAAGCACAAGTGAGACCTCATTTGGAGTATTGTGCGCAGTACTGGAGACCATATCTCCAGCAGGATATTGATACTTTGGAGAGAGTTCAGAGAAGAGCTACTAAACTAGTACATGGATTGCAGGACAAAACTTACCAGGAAAGATTAAAGGACCTTAACATGTATAGCTTGGAAGAAAGGCAAGACAGAGGGGATATGATAGTAACTTTTAAATACATAAAGGGAATCAACAAGGTAAAAGAGGAGAGAATATTTAAAAGAAGAAAAACTGCTACAAGAGGACATAGTTTTAAATTAGAGGGGCAAAGGTTTAAAAGTAATATCAGGAAGTATTACTTTACTGAGAGAGTAGTGGATGCATGGAATAGCTTTCCTGCAGAAGTGGTAGCTGCAAATACAGTGAAGGAGTTTAAGCATGCATGGGATAGGCATAAGGCCATCCTTCATATAAGATAGGGCCATAGTATTCAGTATATTGGGCAGACTAGATGGGCCGAATGGTTCTTATCTGCCTACACATTCTATGTTTCTATATGTGTGTAATTTTTTTGGTAAATAAATTCCATTAATCCATTCACAATGTCATGCTCTTCCAGAGGTTTTTGTAAGATTATTGGGCAGTTTCTCTGCCTCCAAGATATTATCACAGATGCTTGGTTTACTTTTGCAGTTCTCAAAACTGAATTTGACTCAGCAGAGATCACATGCCTCTTCTTCACAGCAAAAATGTTATAACATGAACAGAGTTGAGAAAAATACCTTAATCCTAACTTCTACAAACCTATGAATGCAGAATCAACCTAATCAAACTAATATGAAAAGTTGTTTAAATCTTCATCTACTTGCATATTATAAGTTATACCAGCAAGAATTAGTCTTTATGTAGAAAACTATGATTTAAATCAAGCCTTACTGACTAATGATTTAAATCGTGATTTAAATCGTTTTGATTTAAATCAAATCCACCCTGCCACAAAGCGTGAGGCAATTCGGATTCGGTGCGAACCAAATTTTTCCTTAAATTCGGCTCAAAATTCACTTTGTCAACTTCGATTTGCTCAGCTCTACAATCATTAATTAGAATATCGGTTTAGGTTTAAAATGACCAATAGGTTTGAAATTTTGTACTAGACAATTAGATGTCCTTCACATGTTACTTAAAGGGCAAAAATGGTATAGGAAGGAAGGCAGATTATGGGTGAATGAACTGAGGTAACATCATTCAGGGTATTAGTAGATTCATTCATCACAAGAGCTATAAACCTTGTTGTATTAGGGCTTGATAATTGGAATGAAGTTTCATCTCTGGAAAAGAACAGAAGATCCCAACATTTTATCTACAAAAACAATTAACTAAAAAAGTACATCGGGCAGCAGTATTTAAAGGGTAACTGTCATTTTTGTAATATACTTTCATTAATGAAATCACATACCTACATAAATGTGGAGATAGGCAGTGAAAGCAGCAGCAGTCAGCATTGAGCGTGTCTCCACAGTTAAGTAAGCAGAGCATTGCTAAGGCACACTTTAGGGATAAAAATGTACAATTTCAGCAATTAAAGGGCTTCTCTCACCCCCCAAACAGCAATTTTCAGTTTTGGACTTAATATATTTGCTAATGTACACAGATTCCATATATACCCTTCTTACCTCTGGCTGTGCTGTAATTTCAGTAAAAATCGTACTTTTGTGATATGCAAATTTCTTCACTACCAGCAAGTTGGGTGGACTTGCTGGTAGCCGCCGCATCCTCGGTCTGAAAAAACGCCCCCTCCTCCACTTGATTGACAAAGCCAGCGAGCGCCCTCATCCTCCAGCTGGCCCTGCCTGCAGCTCAATTCCCGCGCCTGCGCCGTACCGGTCCTCATTTGGCGCAGGCTATCTGAGAGAAGGACGCTCGCTTGGCTGCTCTTTCCTCAGTGCACCTGCGCCGATGATGTCAGCCCTACACCCGGAAGAGAGCCTTCACAGGAGCTGTGTCCAAATGACTCTTAAGTGGAACAAAATAAAGACATGGAAGCAGTGCAATAAAGTAGTGGAGAAAAATATGATTACTTTAATCTATGTTGTGGCAGTGCGAACTCATGCTTTTCAATCCCTTCTGTTAGCTGTAGAATGACTGTGCGTCAGTATTAGTCTCAATTCACACTTCAGTCATTTGGTCAGTTATTCGTGTCATTTATTGTCAGCCAAAAGCAGGTGCAGATCAAACCCACAGAACAGGTGTAGATCTATTAATGATACATAATTCGAGAGTAGGCTTGTCTCCTCAATTTGGCTCACAAAAAAACGATATAAATAACTGACCAAATAAGTGAAGTTTGAACTCAACCTTACAGGACAATGTTAGTGTCAGGTCTAATTTATTGTCATGGACTTAACCATGCAGTGGCCTAAGATTCAAGTAGTGGCCCCGTGACAGAGTGGAGAGGGTATCAGCAAAAAAAAATGTGGATCCTGTATTTTGAGCATCCTCCTTCACACAGTCAGTATTTGATCAGTATTTGTAGGGCAAAAACAGGAGAGGGTCCAAAACAAAGATAAAATGTGATATAAATGTTTGCATCTGTTCTTTGTTTTGGACCCATTCCTGCTTTTGGCTTCCAAATCATGAGCAAATCGTGATGCAAAACACTGACCATGAGATAGAGGCCTCATGCTCAATTTGCATGCGTTTTGGCCATTTGCTTCTGACATCGGTTTTATTCAGATGGAAAAGAAGTCTTGCATGCAGGACTTTAATGGCCTCTATCACACGGTCAGTATTTGGTCCGTTTTTTTAATCAGTATTGGTAAAACAAAAACAGGAGTGGGTCCAAAACAAAGATAAAATGCGATGAAAATATTTGCATGTTCTCCTGTGTTTTGGATCCACTCCTGCTTTTGGCTTCCAAATCATGATCAAATCCTGATGCTAAATGCTGACCATGGTATAGAGGGTTTATGGACACTCAAACGAGAGAAACCATTTTTTAAATATTTTTCTGTTCTTTTGATGTGAAGTGAGTGGAGACTTTGTTCTTCTATATTGCACATCTAATTCTCATTTTCTAACCACTAGGTATATCACGAATTGATATACCGCTATCTGCCTTTTCAACTTATGGTTGAATTATTTTAGCATTTTAAATCCCTTTTACCCTCGGATCTATATCTAGGATTGGCGCTCTCCAGTGTTTTTTGCTACTATTGTTTTATCATTACCAGAAACAACACAGACGCTTATTGATCCACAAGGAAGCCTGTCAGATCAAACCACATGTTGCCTGTCTCACAGATCTCCTGGCACTCACTTTCGCATGGACGTCCGTATGTCTCGGTACGTCCATGACAGTTTGGCTCCAGATCTCTCAATGCTTCCACCCTGATCGCTCATCAGCAAGATGAAACCCTACTGCTGTCTCAAGGGCCAGCTGCCACACTGATGATGCCCACTCTTCACCATGCTTGCTGGTTCAATGGGCTACAACATCATCAACTACTGTTTGGTAGTCACCTATGTCACCCTTAGCAGTCTCATGGCTATGTCTCTGACAGCTCAAAACACATGCTCCCACCTAACTGTCATCATTACTAGTTGTATGCCTAAAGTTGGATACAGTGGACCTTTCCTCCAAGTATGTTCTGGCCTGTAGATGCTGACTGTGCTCACTAAGCTCGTCCTCGCTGAAAAGCGGAGCCGAGCCGGCAGCATACATTACTTCTCGAGCAGAAGGAGCGGTAAAGACAGTTGTAGGACAGGTGAGGGAACAGAGGTTGTTCAAGGACCATGCCAAATATGTGTGGTGTCAGAGGAACCCACCAATTCCAAGCATTCCCGGGCTTATGTGTGGCCACCATTTTAGGAAAAAAACTATTTGCTACCACGAAGCGCAAGGAAATTTCGGATTTGTTGCGAATTGAATTTTTCCTAAACTTTGGATGGTTTGATTCGCTCAACACTACTCTAAAGGAAAGGTCAACCAACTTTCCCAGTATATTGAATTGTCGAATCTACCTTGGTAAAAGAGTTTTCTGACATTATCTGGATAGGTCACCAGTATCTGAACGATGGGGATGAGCTGGTTTGAGAAAGCAGCAGCGCTCCTGTGAGCACCGCTGCCTTCTCGCAGCTTACAAAGCACAGCACCATACATTGTATGGACGCTATGCTTAGTATCGCAGCTCAGCCCCATTCACTTTAATGGGGCTGAGCTGCTCCTAGGCCACGTGACACCACTGGCGGATCCGGGGGGGGGGGGGGCAACGGGGTAATTTCCCCCCCCAAAGCTGCTCAGAAGTGGGGGGGTGGCGGCGGGGCACAGGGAGATGAACGCTTCCATTGTGGAAGCGTTCATCTCCATAGTCATCTGTATCGCCGTCCTCAGGACAGCGATACAAATGACTGTGCTGAGGCAGGGGAGGGAGAGGCGTGTCCCTTTCCCTTCGTCTGATAGGCTGCCGGCATCGCGCCGCTTGAGCCGTACAGCGCAGACACAGGCCAGAAGAGGCCTGCATCGCATCGCTGCCAAGGCGGTAAGTATAAGTGTTTATTATTTTTTTGTGTACAATACTGGTGGCTACTGGCAAATAATGGGGGTCTCTGGCTACTGGCACATAATGGGGGTCTCTGGCTACTGGCACATAATGGGGGTCTCTGGCTACTGGCACATAATGGGGGGCTCTGGCTACTGGCACATAATGGGGGCTCTGGCTACTGTCACATAATGGGTTAGGGGCTGTCATTACTGGCACATAATGGGTTAGGGGCTGTCATTACTGGCACATAATGGGGGGCTGTCATTACTGGCACATAATGGGGGGCTGTCATTACTGGCACATAATGGGGGGCTGTCATTACTGGCACATAATGGGGGCTGTCATTACTGGCACATAATGGAGGGCTGTCATTACTGGCACATAATGGGGGCTGTCATTACTGGCACATAATGGGGGCTGTCATTACTGGCACATAATGGGGGCTGTCATTACTGGCACATAATGGGGGCTGTCATTACTTCATTACTGGCACAAGGGGGGGTCTGTCATTACTGGCACATGATGGGGGGCTGTTATTACTGGGACATGATGTGGGGCTGTTATTACTGGCACATGATGGGGGGCTGTTATTATTGGCACATTATTGGGGGCACTATAGGGGCATCTACTGAGGCCACAAAGAATGGGTGTTTTATATGGGGGGCTCTGTACAGTAGAATTGTATACTGGAACACATTATGGTGGGTACTATGAGGAAGGAGGGAGAGGAGTACTATGGGGTCATCTACGGGGGGCACTAAGAAGGGGTATTTTATACTTGCAAATTATGAGGGAGACTGAGGGCATCTACTGGGGCATTTTATACTGGTACATTATGGGGGGCACTAGGAGGAAGGGGGAGAGGAGCACTATGGAGGTATTTACTGGGGGCACTATATAGGGGTATATTATACTGGCACATTATGGGGCACTATGGGGACATTAGCTCAACTGGGGGAATTACAAGGGGGTATTTTTTGCACTGTCACATTATAAGGAGAATTATTTCTACTGGGGGGCATTATGGTGGGCTTTATTACTCCCACATGGTATGATCCCCTAGTTGCAGCACCATCCTCTCCCTGCTCTTCTATTCCTCTGCCCCTTCCCCAAATTCTTATTATGAAATCTTTCTCATTAGGATAAAACACAACATCAGCTCCACCGAGCCCCCCAGCCAAAGTGTTGAAGTGGTGTCCGAGATCCCCAAGGGCCAAGCCAAGTAATTGTAAGTTTTCATGTGAAATATGTTTATGTTATACACATATAGCCTACACTGTGCCACACAATATACAGTATACCGCTACACTGTGTAGTCTGTTCTAAAAGCTTGTTTTGTGGCCACGGACAGAAAATAATCTGGAAGTGCCCCTCCCGAGACCAGGCTCTGGATCCGCCACTGCATGACACAGGAACGTGTCTTCATTAGGCCTAGGAAAATCGGGGAGAAGGCTAAAACAGCTGATCGGCAGGGATCCCGGGTGTCAGACCCCTACTGATACTGGTGACCATTGGATAGGTCATCAATAAAAAAAAATATATATCTTGGAAAACCCCTTTGAGTAGTAATTGCACTTTTCCTTTCTCAATGCATTATTAAGCAGATTTACATTTCAGAAACTTTAGAAAGTTTAGTAACAACCTATGTTTAGATACTGTGGGACCAAACTGGGTCTTGATACTTCATTTATGCATTTATACTAAACAGTATCAGCATATTGTAGAAAACCTAGTCTTATTTGCTATCCAGAAGCCTGCCTGGCGATGCAGTGACAAAATCTCCATATTACAGCTTAGCTATGCAGGTTTGCCATTCAGAGTCCTAGGAACCATAAAATGTGGAGTTGTTATAGGCTGAATTCTAAATCTACCCAGATAAATTCCCTTGCATGCTCCCAAATTGTGCCATAGCTTGTCTAATTTTGCCTTTCTGGGGCTCGGGGAAACTCAATAACATGCCATGTAGAGCTGTAATGGGGAATCCTGAGCATGAAATCTACCATGATAAATTACCCCATAACTGGCCAAATTTGCCTTTTCAGAAATCTGGGTAACCTATACAATTAAAAGGTAAGTTCTTTATTTTTTTTATTGGCAAGAAAAAAAAAAAGAACACAGAGTGAATAAACACGACAAACATATAAACCTTGTTTGCCCCTGGTGTAGTTCTTGCAAGGGAGCTTCTCAAACTACCTCCTTAAAGGGAACGTGTCATCACAAAATGACCTATTCTTTAAATCACATTTTTATGTTTAACATGTTTTTAAAGAATTTTTAGTTCTAATTTTCCATTTCAATATCTATATTTAAACAATAACTATACATTTCTTCAGTTTTCACACTGGCCACTAAGCCTAATAATAGGCACCATTTTTGGGTTTGTACAGATCACTTTAATGCAGTTATAAATTATTCTAAGCCTGTCTGTAATGATAAGGAGATATCACCTTTGTGTATAGATAAGGCAAGATCCACCATTCACAATAGAGGATTGTCAAAGCTTATCTATTCTTTCATTGTACAATGATCTCCGCAGAGGTCACAGAGCATGCCTAGAAAACTCTCCCATAGAAGTCAGTTAGGTCCCCTCCTGAGCATTGTGTCTATGGCCCATGGGGATGCCAAAAGGCTTTTTTTTTATGTTTTGTTTAATGTTGTTAAGAACAACTCAGGCAAGATGGCATCCCCCATAATCATGTTCAGAAAACAGAATAAATAAATCTGCAATCAGAAAATAAAAGATTAGATAAAAAGGATCACTATCTGGTTTTAACTGGCAGATAAAAAAAATTGTGAAACATTTCCTTTAAGTGCAGAACAGGTTACATTATAGTCACTGGGTGCTAACTCCTACTGATTTTCCTAAATTTCAGTTATCAGTGCCATAATACTAAGGCACCCAAATAGTCTCCTGCCAAAGATGGAAGAGCCTGGTAAGATAGGTCTCCCTCTGTGCCAGAGAAATGTCAGCAAAGCTACTTGCTGCTGTAGTCTTGCTGAAAGTCTTGTGGGCATATCAGGGACACTTTTATTTATTTATTTTTTATGTTTTTTGAAGTTTTGTATTCCTTTAAAGAAGGAGTAAGTGCATTTTCTCAATGCTCCTATTAAAATCCAGGAATCTAATATCAATAATTAATTAAAAAGGTTACAGGTATAGACAAACTTAAGTTTGCAATATATACGATAAGAGATACATTTGATTTCTTAAAGAGGCTCTGTCACCAAGATCATCCCTATTCAACCAAACATACTGCTCTCAGAATGTCTATCCTTGTCAATCAGGTGGAGAAGGGAGTGTGCAGAACACAGGGGGTGTTACAAAGCAGTGCCCAGATAATTCAGTCCCGACTCTTGGTGCACTAATTGCTCATTTGCATATGAATAAAAACACAGACAAAAGAAAGGTATCGTTTAATCAGCATGGTGAGCCCTACGAGACAGTATGTTTGGTTTCATAGGGTTGATCCTGGTGACAGAACCTCTTTAAAGTTTCAATCATGAGAGTCCAAGTGCTGAGACCTGCATTGATCACTAGAACAAGGAGAAAGAAGTACCTACATAGCACGCTCTCTCTCTCCTCACTGCAGGTGACAAAAGCGAGACAGTCTCAATAGGAACTCTATTGGCCCAATTCAATTCCATTTCATGCAGCAAAGAAGAGAGAGAATGCTAAGTGAGATCTTCTATCTTCTCGTCCTGGTAATTGGCAGGTTTCCAGCGGTCAGACCCCTACCGTTTCCAAAAGTACAGTGCCACTTTAAGAAAGAGAAATATAATTCATCACCTCATTTGTTCTGCATCCTGTATTCTTCTGCTCCTTTAGTTGCTAAAGGCAAACATATAAAGACAATTACATAAGATTTCATAATAGAAACGTATAAAATTATTTTGTAATCATTGCACATTTTTATGATGCTTATCCACACTTAGTAATGCCAACCTTTCTGATTGTGACTTGCCTGCGACATTTTTGCTATTTGGCTGAGTAGCTATTTTTAGACATTACCATTTAATGAATAGCAGAAAACAGCACTCAATCAACCATCTAGCTCTACTTTTAGGTCAGTGTTTTGCTTCAATATTTGTAAGCAAAAACCAGAAGTTTTTGTCAAAAACAAAGAATAGGCACAAATATTTCCATTATATCTTTTCTCTGTAGGTTCTACTCCAGGTTTTGACTTACAAAGATTGATGCAAAATACTGGCCAAATACAGACTATGTGAAAGTGGCCTTAGTTAAAGAGTATTTGTCACATATCCTGACATGTCTGCTATAGTAACTACATGTATTCCCCATGTAATAATGATTCTGGAGCATCTAGTCTTATGATTCGATGTAGTGCCATTCCTTTGTTATTTCTACTATGAATGAATTGTCAGCAGCATGCAGTAAAGGTACGGTTGGGTGTTACCAGTTGGAGTCAGATACATTCACTACTGGTAACACTCAGCAGTACCTTTACTGCAGACTGTTGGCAATTCATTTGTAAACTTCTAGTAGGAATAATACAGGGATGACACAACAGAGAGCCATATGAATGGATGCTCCAGAATTGGTACTATAAGGGAAATGCAAGTAGTTACTAAAACTGACATGTCAGGAGAGGTGACAGGTCCTCTTTAACCACTTCACATCTGGGCCATTTGCCCCCTTCTAGTGTTGAGCGAACTTGTGTTTCAAGTTCGGCGTCTAAAGTTCGGGTTCAGGTTATCGAAGAATCGCTTTATGGATTCCGCTACCACAGACCATAAATTATGGTCCGTGGTAGCGGAATCCATAACGCGATTCTTCGATAACCTGAACCCAAACTTTAGACGCCGAACTTGAAACACAAGTTCGCTCAACACTACCCCCTTCCTGACCAGGCCTAATTTTGCAAATCTGACATATCTCACTTTATGTGGTAATTACTTTGGAACGCTTTTACTTATTCAAGCCATTCAGAGACAGTTTTCTCGTGACACATTGTACTTCACACTAGTCATAAATTTGAGTCAATATATTTCACCTTTATTTATGAAAAAATCCCAAATTTACACAATAATTTGAAAAAAAAATCGCAATTTTCAAAATTTCTATTTCCCTGCTTTTAAAACAGAAAGTTATACCTCATAAAATATTTATTACTTAACATTCCCCATATGTCTACTTTATGTTGGCATTATTTTGGAAATGTCATTTTATTTTTTTAGAACGTTAGAAGGCTTAGAAGTTAGAAGCAATTCTTAAAATTTTTAAGAAAATTGCCAAAACCCACTTTTAAAAACTATGTTAACTCTTTAGGCGTTCCACGAGAATTAATGGAAAATGGAGATCAATTTTTTTAATTTCACTTTTTTGGCAGATTTTCCATTTTAATCCAATTTTTTCTTTCACACATCGAGGGTTAACAGCCAAACAAAACTCAATATTTATTACACAGATTTTGCAGTTTACAGAAACACCCCACATGTGGTCATAAATTGCTGTATGGGGAAACGGCAGGGCGCAGAAGAAAAGGAGTGCCACATGGTTTTTAGATGCCATGTCCCATTTGTAGCCCCCCTGATGCACCCTTACAGTTTGGAAACTAGAGGATAAGGTGCCAGTTTTATTGGTACTATTTTTGGGTACTTATTTTTTGATCATTCATTATAACACTTTATGGGGCAAGGTGACCAAAAAAATTGGTTGTTTTAGCACAGTTTTTATTTATTTATTTTCACAGCGTTCAACTGAGGGGTTCGGTCAAGTCACATATAGAGCAGATCGTTACGGACGTGGCGATACCTAATATGTATACTTTTTATTATTTATTACGTTTTACACAATAATAGCATTTTTGAATAAAAAACATTATGTTTTAATGTGTCCATGTTCTGAGAGATATAGTTTTTTTAGCGATTTTCTTATGTAGGTGCTCATTTTTTGCGGGATGAGGTGACTGTTTTATTGGTACCATTTTGTGGGACATAAGCCTTTTTGATCACTTGGTGTTGCACTTTTTGTAATGTAAGGTGACAAAAGTGGCTTTTTTTGACCCATTTTTTTTTATGGTGTTCACCCGAGGGGTTAGGTCATGTGATATTTTTATAGAGCTGGTTGTTACGGACGCGGCGATCCCTAATATGTACACTTTTTTTTATTTAGTTCACTTAAACACAATAATAGCATTTTGTAAACCCAAAAAATTATGTTTTAGTGTCTCCATGTTCTGAGAGCTATAGTTTTTTTATTTTTTGAGCAATTTTTTGTGAAATGAGGTGACTTTTATTGGTACCATTTTGTGGGCCATACGCCTTTTTGATCACTTGGTGTTGTACTTTTTGTGATGTAAGGTGACAGAAATGGCTTTTTTGACACAGTTTTTATTTTTTATGTTTTTTATCGGACTGGGTCGATCATGTGATATATTTATAGAGCCGACTGTCACGAACTGTCACAGCGGACGTGCCCTCAGTATAAAAGATAACACACCAACCAGGCTCTGGACGAGAGACAGGGGAAGGGTCACCTCCTAGTTTATTACTGACCTGTACTGCTCAGCCCACAGACAGACCTTGAAGGTAGGTGTGCGGTGTCCTCCAGCCTGGACTGACAAAACCCTGAACTCCCTGAGATGGTGAAGTGGGGAGTTAGGAGCAGCCTGCTCGCACAGAACCTGGATGGGATAGATGACACAAACAACCAAACTAGAAATGACACTTATCTTCTGAGAGCAGGAACTGACAGCCAACCTTCCCTCCAAACTTCCCAGACCAAAATGATCAGTATAATCCGCTCAGAGCACTTAGCTGGAGATCATTTAAACTAATGACTCCACCCAGTGCACCTGATGAGAGGCGGATCCAGCACGGCACCAAAACAAATACTAAACTCGTGCTGCTATCCTGGCCGACCTCCGCACATCGTCAGAGTGGGGCATGACACGAACGCGGCAATACCAAATATGTTTATTTTATTTTTTTCTATTTAAAAAAAAAATATTCCTTACTTGGGGATTTTTTTTTTTACATGTGAAACCTTTTCTTTTATTATTTTTTTAACACTTTATTTTTTTTTATTTCACTTTTTTAATATTTTTTTCAGTGTTGATTTTTCCTGTAACTGGGGCTGACATAGTAGCCCCAGTTACAGGAGAAATACTCCCCCAGAGAGGCTGTACAGCACTATACTGTGCTGTACAGCCTCAGTGCAGGGCTGATCGAAGTCTGCACTCACCCGACTCCGACAATCACATGACCGCCGGGCCGGAACAGGAAGCGCATAGCGTTTCCTGCACTGTATACACAGCGCTCAATGAGCGCTGTGTATACAGCGATCTAGAAGGCAGGGACACCTGGGCACTGTCCCTGCCTTCTCTAAATGTTGCCCTGCTGTCACTGACAGCGGGCAACCCGATCTGCAGCTGCACGATTAGCGTGCAGCTGCAGTCTCTGAATGGACATTCGGGAACGTCCAATCAGAGATAGAGAACCACCTCCCAGACGTTTTTAGTCTATGGGCGGACGGGAGGCGGTTCAAAAAGTACTTAGACAACTTTTTTTGTACATGTTCTAGAATAGAGATGGGTTGCATCTGATTGGGAAGGCTGCAGCTGTTTTAAAAGGGCTTTCCGAAAATTTGATATTGATTATCTATCCTCAGGATAGGTCAACAATATCATATCGGCAAGGGTCCAACTCCCTGGGCATATCCCAATCACCTGTTTAAAGAGGTTCCAGCGAGTCGTGAGCACTTAGGCCTCTTCCTAGTCCAGTGACATCACCATACATTGGTCACATGGCGCAGCTTACTTCCAATCAAATGAATATAGATGAGCTGCCATACCAAACACAGCTGCTATACAATGTGTGGTGCTGTGCTTGGTAAGCTGTGAAGAGATCATAGCGCTCCTCAGAGCTCCAGTGAGCGCACCTGCCTATTCGAACAGCTGATCAATATCAAACTTCTGGATAACCACTTTAAGGCAACATAGTTAAAGCAAACCTGTCAGCACCAAAATGAATCATAAACCGCCAGCAGCACCTTAACTCCTTAGGCCTCTTTCACACGAGCGTGACGGATTAGGTCCGTATGCGTTCAGGGTGCGTTCAGTGAAACTCGCACTATTTTGCAAGCAAGTTCAGTCAGTTTTGTCTGCGATTGCGTTCAGTTGTTCAGTTTTTTCCGCGCGGGTGCAATGCGTTTTGATGCGTTTTTCACGAGCGTGATAAAAAAACTGAAGGTTTACAAACAACATCTCTTAGCAACCATCAGTGAAAAACGCATCGCACCCGCACTTGCTTGCGGATGCAATGCGTTTTTCACGCAGCCCCATTCCCTTCTATGGGGCCAGGGCTGCGTGAAAAACGCAGAATATAGAACATGCTGCGATTTTCACGCAACGCAGAACTGATGCGTGAAAAACAACGCTCATGTACACAGACCCATTGAAATGAATGGGTCAGGATTCAGTGCGGGTGCTATGCGTTCACGTCACGCATTGCACCCGCGCGGAAAACTTACTCGTGTGAAAGGGGCCTTAAAGGGAACCTGTCACCAGGATTTTGGGTATAGAGCTGAGGACATGGGTTGCTAGATGGCCGCTAGCACATCCGCAATACCCAGTCCCCATAGCTCTGTGTGCTTTTATTGTGTAAAAAAAACGATTTGATACATATGCAAATTAACATAAAAGAGTCATATCTTACTTGTGTGACCAGAGAAGAGTCATATTTTCAAGCTATGACTCATCTCAGGTTAATTTGCATATGACTGTGAAAACGAATAGATTTATCGATATTAGTTTTTTCGGATATCCATAACCTTTGGACTAAAGATAAATTATATTGGACTATCGAATATTGGTTGGTCAATCGAATATCTTTTATCTATCGAATATTTTATCTGTCGATTACTTTTTGCCTGCAATTTATTCTACTGCAATCATAATTGTTTTATCTATCAATAATATTTATATTACTAATAAAGCTCATTATTGCTTCAAATATATGGTCACAGTTATCCTTGAGTGCCCTGTTTACCTATATATTTATTACTAAAATATGGTGCTCTAGGGGTCAAGGGATATAAATGTGCCCTCCAGGGACCACTCCCATCCTTATCAATTATAGTCCTAGACTGGTACATTTCAGTGTTGGTATCTGCGAGACATCTACTTGTACTAAAAACATGGTTAACCACTTGCCATCTGGGCCATTTGCCCCCTTCCTGATCAGGCCTAATTTAGCAAAACGGACATATCTCACTTTATGTGGTAATAACTTTGGAATGCCTTTATTTATCCAAGTCATTCAGAGCTTGTTTTCTCGTCACACATTGTACTTCATGATAATCATAAATTTGAGTCAAAATATTTCACCTTTATTTATGAAAAAATGCCAAATTTACCCCAAAATTTTCTAAATTCGCAATTTTCTAAATTCCAATTTCTCTGCTTTTAAAACAGAAAGTGATACCTCATAAAATATTTATTACTTAACATTCCCCATATGTCTACTTTATGTTGGCATCATTTTGGAAATGTCATTTTATTTTTTTAGGACGTTAAAAGGCTTAGAAGTTTAGAAGCAATTCTTAAAATTTTTAAGAAAATTGCCAAAACCCACTTTTTAAGGACCAGTTCAAGTCTGAAGTCACTTTGTGGGGCCTACATAGTGGATACCCCCATAAATGACCCCATTGTAGAAACTACACCCCTCGAGGTATTCAAAACCGATTTTACAAACTTTGTTAACCCTTTAGGCGTTCCACAAGAATTAAAGGAAAATGGAGATCAAATTTTTAAATTTCACTTTTTTGGCAGATTTTCCATTTTAATCCAATTTTTTCTTTAACACATCGATGGTTAACAGCCAAACAAAACTCAATATTTATTACACAGATTCTGCAGTTTACAGAAACACCCCACATGTAGTCATAAACTGCTGTATGGGCACACGGCAGGGCGCAGAAGAAAAGGAACTCCACATGATTTTTAGATGCCATGTCCCATTTGAAGCCCCCTGATGCACCCTTACAGTAGAAACTCCCAAGAAGTGACCCCATTTTGGAAACTAGGGGATAAGGTGCCAGTTTTATTAGTACTATTTTTGGGTACATATGATTTTTTGATCATTCATTATAACACTTTATGGGGCAAGGTGACCAAAAAATTTGTTGTTTTAGCACAGTTTCTTTTTATTCATTTTTACAGCGTTCACCTGAGGGGTTCAGTCAAGTGACATTTTTATAGAGAAGATTGCTACGGACGTGGCGATACCTAATATGTATACTTTTTCTCATTTATTAAAGTTTTACACAATAATAGCATTTTTGAAACAAAAAAATTATGTTTTAATGTGTCCATGTTCTGAGAGCTATAGTTTTTTTTATTTTTTGAGAGGTTTTCTTATGTAGGGGCTAATTTTTTGCGGGATGAGGAGACGGTTTTATTGGTACCATTTTGTGGGACATACGCGTTTTTGATCACTTGGTGTTGCACCTTTTGTGATGTAAGGTGACAAAAATTGCTTGTTTTGACACATTTTTTTTTTTTTTTTTATGGTGTTCACCCGAGGGGTTAGGTCATGTGATATTTTTATAGAGCTGGTTTTTACGGACGCGGCAATACCAAATATGTCTATTTTATTTTATTTTTTCTATTTGTAACATTTTTTTTATATTCCTTACTTGGGGACTTTTTTTTTTTTACATGTGAAACTTATTTTTATTTTATTTTTTCAACCCTTTATTTTTTTTATTTTTTACACTTTTCGTCCCCCATAAGGTCATACAAGACCTCTGGGGGACATTTGGTTCACTTTTTCTTTTTTTTTTCAACATTGATTTCTCCTGTAACTGGGGCTGACATAGTAGCCCCAGTTACAGAAGAAATGCAAAATGCCCCCCCCAGAGAGGCTGTACAGCATAATTCTGCGCTGTACAGCCTCAGTGCAGGGCTGATCGAGGTCTCTGAAAGACCTCACACAGCCCCTGCACTCTCCGGTCACGGCGGTCACATGACCGCCGGACCGGAACAGGAAGCGCATAGCGCGGTGAGCGCTGTGTATGCAGCGATCCAGAAGGCAGGGACACCTGGGATCTGTCCCTGCCTTCTCTCTGGGTTGCCCTGCTGTCACTGACAGCGGGCAACCCGATCAGCAGCTGCACGATTAGCGTGCAGCTACAATTTCTGAACGGACGTTTTAAAACGTGCGTTCAGAAATAGAGATCCACCCATAGGATGTTTATATCCTATAGGCGGACGGGAGGAGGTTAAACAATTGTAACTGGTAACAACAACACCACATTTTCTTTTGCTTTACATTCAGCATAAGGACAAAGTGGTGAAGGACAGAATAAGAAAAAAATAACAGTGCGAAGCACACTAGGTAATTAAGTAGGTAGTAAGTAAGTAGGTAGGTAGGTAGGGGGGAAAGAAAGATCTGTTTCAGTGCCCTTATTTCAAGATATTGGTCCAGCTAGACCAGAGGGAGGAAAATATCAGCAGAAATAAAGGAGAGAGATGAGGGATAAAAAATCTAAGAGGAGGAGATATAGCAATAGATGAGAGTGACTGAGGTAATACGTGACAGCATATTCATCTGTATGTTAAGATTTCACTCTCCTAGTGGTAGCCTTCTTGGGGTAGTTTTCTGGTTCCCTCTTCTGGCTCTTTGCTGTTTGGGAGTGAGCTGTTTATCCCAGGATTCAGTAGGAGGAAGGGCTGGTAGTCCTATTAGGTCTTGAACCGGGTCCCAGTCCTGGATATCAAGTGGGTCGATGTTCAGGTGCTCATAGACTGGATCCAAATCAAGATGAGAAGAAATGGACATCCTGAGGCCTTCAAATACAAACGTAAGGCCAAAGGGAAATGCCCATCTGTAAGGAATGTTCCTTTTCATGAGCCAATCTGTCAACGGCTTTAGAGCTCTTCTTTTCCTGAGGGTGGATTGTGCGAGGTCTTGGAAGACCAAGATATCATAACCATCCCACTGCACAGCTTGGATATCTCTGGCTTTGGTAAGGACGGCTTCTTTCACACTTCATGTGCCGAATCAGGGCCTAAGAGGGATAAGCAAATTTGCACTATTGTATTGGGGATGTCTCCCTGAGCAACCGTTTCCGGGATTCCTCTGAAGCGGAGATTATTGTGACGGCCTCTGTTTTCCTGATCTTCTATCGCATTGTATAAAGAATTCAGGTTAAGTTGAACTGCTTGTAACTTTTGTGCGACTGCTGATTGGTGCTCTATCAGGGTGACGTGTGTGTCTTCCAGCACCTCTACTCTGCGTCCTATATGGCGGACATCTTGCTTGATAGTGCCTATATAAGCACTGAGCGGTTCTAAGGCCGCAGCTAGTGAGGATGTCAGGGTGTCTCTCAGGTAGGAGGGGGATATGAGGAGGGTATCAGATTCTTCCTCACCTCCCTGTGCGCCGAGAGAAGATTCTCCATGTTTTCGGCTGGCTGCATGAGGAGACGCCGGCGCCATCTTGGCTTCTCTGTTAGCGTAGGTGGAGGCGGCCTTTTTTATAAATTTATCCATTTCTCTGCTGGTGATGGACGATTTCGGGTGAGCAGTAGGTTCCACCGTTTTAGGACCTCCGATCTTCACCATGTTTCGACCAGTTCAAGCGAAATAACAAGCTAAAAGGGCACTTTTCAAACTGAGCTCTTGCTTCACACAGCCATTCGGCTCAGTCGCAGGCTCCGCCCCCAATATCACATATTATTTAACAGCCATGTATGCACCCTATTTCATTTTCATGACAGATTTCTAAAAATCTGATCCATCTCCATGACTTCTTGCTGGATGGTAGACTATTTTCTGCATCCCAGCTTAGGGATAAATTCTCATCAACAACCGAAGAATAGTTTAGACTATCAAATATTGTCTTTTTGGGTTTGCATCTGATTTTTATTTTCTTCTGTTCCCCATTTGAAAGATATCTATTATATTATTTTCAAAGACGGGGTCTTATTTCTTATGTTTATAGTCTGTTTAATTCCCCTGGTAATAAATATAAATGGCCCTTTATGCTACACTGAGAGAAGGATCTCCATATCCAGCTACCATTATCAAAGTGGCGAACCTGTTGCGACACAGTGAGTAACAGCAGTTGGCAAATGACCCTCATAGAGACCTCGCTTAAAGTGCTCCATTGCACATATGTGCCTACGTGTCTCCATAGAATATATCCTTCGGTTTCTCCATTATGTATTCAAGGCTGTAATGCAACAGGATCTATGTATCACATTTGGTAGGTATGTTCCACTGTCAGGGGCGGACTGACCGGTCGGGCACTTCGGGCATGGTCCGAGGGCCCGGGCGGGATGGGGGCCCGCCGCAGAATAACATTATGTGTTAATGTTATCCCCCAGGGCTCCATTTGCGACTAGAGCCGTGCTGCAGCTCTGAATACAGCGGCGGGCACAGACAGAAGCTGAACTATCATGTTCACTTCTTCTCAGCAGCGCAGTGGAAGAGTCTCTCCCTCCCCCCTGTGCTGCTGCCGCGGCCAATAAGAAGAGGAACAGGGGGAGGGGCTGTGGCCACTGCGCCACCAATGAAGATAACTGAGCTGTTAATACAAATACAGGAGGCGGGTGCCGGAATCAAATAGCGGCACCCGACCTCTATGACAGGGAGCGGCACCTGAGGGGTTAACTGCCGCTGATCGCAGCTTCCTGTCATAGAGGTCGGGTGCCGCTATTTGATTCCGGCACCCGCCTCCTGTATTTGTATTAACAGCTCAGTTATCTTCATTGGTGGCGCAGTGCGCCCCCCCCCCCCAGTATAATAAACATTGAGTGCCCCCCCCCAGTATAATAAACATTGAGTGCGGCCCCCCCCCCCCAGTATAATAAACATTGAGTGCGGCGCCCTCCCCCCAGTATAATAAACATTGAGTGTGGCGCCCCCCCCCCCCCCCCCAAGTATAATAAACATTGAGTGCAGCGCCCCCCCCCAGTATAATAAGCATTGAGTGCGGCCCCCCCCAGTATAATAAACATTGAGTGCGTCCCCCCGTATAATAAACATTGGTGGCGCAGTGGGCAGTGCCAATGAGGGTTAAAATAAATAAATAAAAATTAACTCACCTCTTCCAATTGATCGCGCAGCTGCCGGTCTCCTGTTCTTTCTTCAGGACCTGTGGTGACGTCACTGAGCTCCATCACATGGTCCATTACCATGGTGATGGATTATGTGATGTATCATGTGATAAGCACAGTGATGTCACCACAGGTCCTTTGACAGGTCCTGAAGAAAGAACAGGAGACCGGCTGCTACACGATCAATTGGAGGAGGTGAGTTAATTTTTATTTATTTTTTTAACCCTCTCTGGCACTGCCCACCAATGTTTATATATTTATTATACTAGGGAGGGGGGCGCACTGCGCCACCAATGTTTATATGTTTATTATACTAGGGAGGAGGGGCGCACTGCGCCACCAATGTTTATATGTTTATTATACTGGGGAGTAGGGAGGGGGGGCACTCTGCGCCACCAATGTTTATTATGTTGGGGGGGGGACGCACTGCGCCACCAATGCTTATTATACTGGGGTGTTGGGGGGGCGCACTGCGCCACCAATGTTTATATGTTTATTATACTAGGAAGGGGGGGCGCACTGCGCCACCAATGTTTATTATGTCGGGGGGGGGCGCACTGCGCCACCAATGTTTATTATACTGGGGTGTTGGGGGGGCGCACTGCGCCACCAATGTTTATTATATTGACCTTCTACTACGCATTCTGCATTAAAGAATGCTATTATTTTTCCTTATAACCATGTTGTTATAAGGGAAAGTAATACAGTGAATAGACTTTCGTCCTAACAACTATGCGTGAAAATCGCACGGTTCAACCGGAAAGATGGATCCGGCATTCCGGTATTTTGAATGCCGGATACGGCACTAATACATTCCTATGGGGAAAAATGCTGAATCCGGCATTCAGGCAAATCTTCAGTTTTTTTCGCCAGAGATAAAACCGTAGAATGCTGCGGTTTTATCTTATGCCTGATCAGTCAAAAAGACTGACCTGAAGACATCTTTTCCGGTATAGAGCCCCTGTGACGGAACTCTATGCCGGAAATGAAAAACGCTAGTGTGAAAGTACCCTAAAATATTAAGTTTAAATCCCCCCCTTTCCCAATTTTACATATAAAATATATAAACAATAAATAAACATATTACATAGCGCTGCGTCCGAAAAGTCCAAACTATTAAATTATTAAAAAATATCTCCTATGCGGTGAGCATTCGCCATTTTTAGTTACCTTGTCACCCCAAAAAATAGGATAGGACTGTTCTATTATGGGCCGAACGTTTCATAAAATGCAAAAATGCACGCGTCTTTTTTTAGTGTTTTTTTTTTGCACGGTATTGAGTATCGCAATACTTTTTTATGGTGACGAAAGCGAATCAAAACTTTGGTATCGAAACAACCCTACGCCAAACTGATCGGCGTAGCGTTGTCACCAAAATTTTGATTCAGTTTTGATTTGGCGACTAAAAATTTTATTTGGCTCCTAAATTTTTCAGTTCAGGAGCCAATGGCTACTAGGTATTTTCTTTAGTCTGGAGCACTGTGCCCAGCACCCCGATTCCGAATGTTATGCTGGCCTGGTAATGGCAGCGGGGCCCGGTGCAGTCACTATGAATTAAGTAGGAGGAGCAGGCGTGTGACATCAGTGAGTTGCGCTGCCGCCCGGCCTGCTACTGAGTTTGTGAGTACAGAGAGCTCAGAGGGAGAGGATCGCAGAGGATTTCAAGTTGTTCACATATGAATATTAGTATTACAGTGAGCGGGGCCCGGTGTAATAGAATACAGTGACTGCACCGGGCCCCGCTGCCATTACAACACCAGATGCCGGCCCCCAGACCCTGAATTGGGGGTCATTCACTCACAGCGACACTGTTATGGGGGGATCTGTGGATGACACATATATAGCATAAGGTGCTATATATGTGTCACCCACAGATCCCCCCCACAACAGTGTCACCCACAGAGCCCCCACAACAGTGCCATCCACAGCGCCCCCACAACAGTGCCATCCACAGAGCCCCCACAACAGTGCCATCCACAGAGCCCCCATTACAGTGCCATCCACAGAGCCCCCATAACAGTGCCATCAACAGAGCCCCCATAACAGTGCCATCCACAGAGCCCCCATAACAGTGCCATCCACAGAGCCCCCATAAAAGTGCCATCCACAGAGCCCCCATAACACCTTTTGGTTCAAAATATTTTTTAATTTGGCTATTCCCCACCCCTCTTGTAATCGTTCCGCTACTTGTGGGCTGCGCGGGAATGAGTTCAGTCACTTCGGTGCGCAATCCCGTCCTGCAGCGCGTAATCCCGCAAGACCCGCCGCTGTAGGTCACGGGTCTCGCGGGATCACGCGCCGCAGGATGGGATTGCGCACTGAAGTGACTAAACTCATGCCCATGTAGCCCGCAAGTAGCGGATCAGTGGAACAAGTACAAGGTGGGTGGGGGGATGATCTGTGGGGTTGCTCAGACGGCTAGGCCCTTCACAGTAGTTATTAACCCCTTTCAGCAGTCCCCCATTCACTGAAGGGGGGACTGCTGAAAAGTGGTTAATAACTACTGTGAAGGGCCTCCCCCCCTTTCACAGTAGTTATGCCCAGATATGTGCCCCCTTCACAGTAGTTATGCCCACACTGCTTCTAACAGAGGCTCACTAATGGACGCTGAGATTAGATCACCCCATACGAAAGCATTGAATCAATGCTTTCCTATGGGGAAAAATCTGACCCTGGAGGTCATCATGCAGAGTGTGAGGACATCCAGCGTCAGATACCAGACCAAAGGTCTGTTTTACTCCAGGAAGCCCTCAGGTGGCTGCCAGCCACTAGAGGCTGACTTATTGCTGGAACGTAAACAATGCAGTTTCTCTAGAACATTGCAGCTCGATTTGCAAAAGGGACACTGTACCCAGACCACATCAATGAGCTGAAGTGGTCTGGGTGCCTTTTGTGTCACTTTAACTTTGAAATCTTATTAAAGATTGTGTAGGGTGTGGCTGGAGGCGGGACAAGGGTGGGGCTTGCAGCAGAACATGGGTGGGGCCTGTAAGGGGGCTCTTCATTTATTTTGCCCGGGGGCCCTGAGGGTTCTCAGTCCGCCCCTGTCCACTGTTCACATTTTTTGGGAGAACATTTGTTCCGCTATATCGCATTTTTTGGGCACCACTTTTCATATGGTTCCTACTGTTTTTCTTTTAGGAGAAAGACCTCTGAGTATGAGATATGAACCTTTTAAATTAAGGCAGTATGTCCTCCTCGTGGTCCATATATAGAAAAAATGAAATCCGCAGCACATCCAAGGGGTCAGAAAGTAAAAAGAAGCTTTATTCACCAAGCATGCGACGTTTCAATCCTCTCAATGGGATTTTTCTCAAGCAGTGACGTGGTCCATATATATATATATATATATATATATATATATATATATATATATATATAGGGGATGATTTATCAAACTGGTGTAGTTGCTCATAGCAACCAATCAGAATCCACATTTTATTTTCCAAAGGAGCTGTAAAAAATGAAAGGAATCTGACCGGTTGCTATGGGTGACTAAGCCAGTTCTACTTTACATCAATTTGATAAAAGTGGATAGCCTCCTCCCATTCCTCTCACTCCTCTTATCATTTGTCATTGTGATTTTTTTGGCCTCCCTTTCCTAGCCTTGTCCCATGACTCCACTTTGTCTACTGCACTTGCCTATGCATCGAACATGTTCTGGACCACGGTCTGTTGTGTTTTCTCTTTTAGTTTATCTTGAATCTGTCATTCTTGCAGTTTATTTCCATTTTAACCCTGATATTTCTCAATACATTTTGGCCTCCTGCGGGAGGTCTCTCTCTCTCGCTAAATGTTCTGACTCAATATCGTGTAATGCGGTCTTTAAAATAACTAAAATTGGGGGTTTGAGCTGAGGTCTGATTAATATTGGGCAGTTTTATTGGGGTCTGAGGTCTGATAAAAGAAAATAAAAAAAATTCCTCCTCTAAAACTTAGGTGTGTCTTATAGCGCCAAAAATATAGTACTTTCTGAACAACAAAAATTAGATGAGCATTGCACTTTTCAATTTGTCTAGGTGTACGCATTAAAGGGGTTATCCAATCCTATAAAAAGCCCCCCAATATGCCGGGCTAAGGAGGCTCGTCCCCATCCCCGCCTGCCATTGGCTGCCCCCCATTCCCCCCCACACCAGATGTTTTAATCCGCGCACGGGGAGAAGCAGCAGTAGCGGTGTGACCAGGAGAGGCACAGGGAGCAGGGACCCAGGTAAGTATATTCAGTGTGGGGGGCCCAGCATATTGGGGCGATTTGTATAGGACTGGATAAACCCTTTAATGCTTTTTGACTGTATATTTTATCAAATCAAAACAGTATTTGTAAAATTCCTGGATTTTAAGATAACTTACCAAATGCCTAAATTCTGCTGCTAGACATCCATTTGTTGATTCCTCCATGTTCATTACTTTTGTGTGTGTACCTAAAATGTTAAATTTCCGGAACCTTAAAAAAAAAAAAAAAAAAAATACAATTAATATATACTAACTGTAAAGTCAGGCTATATTTACAATGGCATTAATGATCCAACCACAGCAACGGTGATCGCGTGGGGGTCTGACTGATGGTACCGCCAGCGATCCTTAGAATGGAGCACACAGAATCTTCCTTTTGAATGGAAAGGTAGTGTCAGTCCACCATTCCATCACAAATCTGCTGATTGTATGAGGAGTTATCTGTGCGTGCACCAAAAACATCTGTTCGGGGAGCCGTGGTCGGAAGCCAATGCAGCCAGGCAGATGAGAACCGAGATCTGCTCCTACCAGGCTCTGAACTAGCTGAATAAGCGAACACCCCGTGGCGAAATTGGGAAAAAAAGGTGGTGAAGGTCCCTAAAGCAGTGCCCGAAGCTGCAGGGGCCTCTTAACCTCACACGCTTGGCTCATACCTTCAGAGGGCCTCAAAGATGGCGGCGCCTCCTGCTGCACGAGCGCTGGAGGACGGGTCACCTCCTCTGTCTCCACATAATGCGCTACCCAGCGCACTTTCTCCACCCGCTCCACTGCTCTCCCCAAATGAGGGACTGCTAAATCTACAGCCATCTTCAGACATGCACAGCCAGGACCTTGAGGAGATCTGGTCGCATGATTCCAGGGCAGACCACACAGCTCTCTGGGCAAATGGAGCCCGCTCACCTGCAGGATCATATGATATGGCGGATGACCAGCCTCTGCAAACACAGGGGACTCCCCTTGGACTGCCTCCTGAAGTTTGCCTGATCGGTGAGTCCCTGCAATTGCTCCCACAGAGAGAAACCCACACAATGGTTATTGAGGGGGGCTGCCCCACTTCTGCAACTTCAGAGGTACCCCTAAAGGCCCAAAACTCCACTGTTTTAGCCGCCACTAGAGAGCCCGCCTCGCCAGACACCATTCACAGTGCCTCCTCCTCTGGGAGATTGCCTCCACTTCCACAGAGACATGGCAGGCCCCTGAAACCACAGAGCGGTAAGCCCTTGCCCAATCTAGAGCTTCCTACACCATCTTATATTGGGATTTCTCAGCTATGGCGATCCCGCTCCCCATCCAGGCAAGAGTCCACCTCCTCATCGGACTCTTGTGGCAAGGGTCATGTCACTGAACCCCCAAAATTGGTGGTCCCATATCCAATAACTGCCCACTAAGCACGATTTTAAAGCTTTAATTTCTGAAGTAAAAGATGCCTTTAAAGAGTAACTATCAGCTGTATGGCAAGATATGCAAGCAGGGGGCACCGATTAAATCAACTGGAGGAAGATCACAATGCTTCACGGACAGTGATACGCACTCTTCAGACCCGTTCCTCAACCCACTCTCTTCAAATACGCGAACCGCAGAACCATATTGAAGATCTCGACAACAGGGGTCGTCGTCATAACATACGAGTGCGCGGCATACCGGAGACCCAGGGAGACGAAGACGTTCGCTCCAATCTCCTCACGTTCTTTAACACTGTCTTGGGACGTCCTCTGGCACACCCTATTCTGATGGATCGTGCCCACAGAGCATTGCGACATAAATCGCTTGTTGAGCCACCAGTCACCGCCAGTCAGTTCTTCTCTACCTCTTGCATGACGTTCTTTGTTTTGGTTTCACTTTGTCATCTCTTTTCCTTCTCCCAGGTGTCACCTATTTAAACTAATTGTCTCCCTTTATATTCCCTCCCATACTGCCTCACTTTGCGGTTTATACTACTTCCTGGATGATGGGTTCACTGCTGGAGGCTGCTGCTGCTGTTTGCTAAGATAAGGCCTTTTCTTTATTTGTGTTTCCTTGCTGGCTTGATTCTAGGTGACCCTGACTCCGTCCGTATTAAGTGCAGGGAGCCGGTGGTCGTGTCCCCTCACTATTATAGGGTCTTCAGGTGTCACACGGTGTTAGGTACGTGGGCTTGCAATCGTCTACAATAGGGCTGCACGATATATCGCAAAAGTAATCGAATCGCGATAATCGGCAAATGCGATTTGGTGATTCGGCCGACCGGAAAATGCCGCGATTATATATGAAGGGGCCCCTATTGATAAAAAGTCCTCTGTCCTATTGATAACAGGTCCAGCCTCTGTACTTACTTTCACTATGAATGCACTGCAGCGACGAGCGGGAGCGAGCGAGGCAGCCGGCCGGCGCGTGACTGACGTCACTTAGTCACGCTCCTGCTTCCTGAATTAAGCGGGAGGAGTGTGACAGTGACGTCAGTCACGCGCCGGCCGGCTCGCTCTCTGCCGCTCTCTGCACTGCAGTGCATTCATAGTGAAAGTACAGAGGCTGGCCATTTTATGATAGAGCGGCGCCCAGGGATCTAAGTGCACTAACTATTATTCCTGGGCGCCGCTCCGTTCGTCCGCTGTGGCCCCCGGTATTTTCAAAATTCAGAGCAAAGAGGAGGAGACGCCGGTGTCTCTCCTTCTCCCTGACAGCAACGCTGTCCAATCACAGCGCAGAGCTCAGAGCCAGGGAGAAAAAAAAACTCCCTGGCTCTGCGCTGTGATTGGACAGCGCTGCTATCAGGGAGACGGAGAGACACTGGCGTCTCCTCCTCCTTGCTCTGAATGTTGAAAATACCGGGGGCCACAGTGGACGAACGGAGCGGCGCCCAGGAATAATAGTAAGTGCACTTAGATCCCTGGGCGCCGCTCTATGCAGCCTGCTACTAAGTTCATATTCTTTGGACCTATGAAAGGTCCTCTTTAATTACATTCATTGGGTGCAGTGCGCCCCCCCATTATCACTTGCCACAAGGCCCTCCGCAGGTCCCCCATAACAGTGCCCTCCGCAGGTCCCCCATAACAGTGCCCTCCGCAGGTCCCCCATAACAGTGCCCTCCGCAGGTCCCCCATAACAGTGCCCTCCGCAGGTCCCCCATAACAGTGCCCTCCGCAGGTCCCCCATAACAGTGCCCTCCGCTGGTCCCCCATAACAGCGTCCTCCGCAGGTCCCCCATAACAGCGTCCTCCGCAGGTCCCCCATAACAGCGTCCTCCGCAGGTCCCCCATAACAGAGTCCTCCGCAGGTCCCCCATAACAGCGTCCTCCGCAGGTCCCCCATAACAGCGTCCTCCGCAGGTCCCCCATAACAGCGTCCTCCGCAGGTCCCCCATAACAGCGTCCTCCGCAGGTCCCCCATAACAGCGTCCTCCGCAGATCCCCCATAAAAGCGTCCTCCGCAGATCCCCCATAACAGTGTCCTCCGCAGATCTCACATAACAGCGTCCTCCGCAGATCCCCCATAACAGCGTCCTCCGCAGATCCCCCATAACAGCGTCCTCCGCAGATCCCCCATAACAGCGTCCTCCGCAGATCCCCCACATAACAGCGCCATCCGCAGATCCCCCATAACTATGTCATACCCAGCCACGTCAGCGGCTCATATGGGAAAATCCAAGCAAATAGACCTCTAGCACAATTCCCTTAAAATATCGCATCGCACATCGTTATCGCAATTTTTAGGGCCCTAATCGCAATCGCACAAAATTCCCATATCGTGCAGCCCTAGTCTACAAATCAGAATCTTGCATGGGCATAGCAGTCAGGGAGAGCTATTAGGGTTTTTTAGGGCTCACCCATATGCTCCTTAGTTTGGGATCAAGCCAGTCGGATGTTTATTTATAAATTCCAGCTATCTGCAACATCATCCGTGACATTATAAACCGCCATAACCGACTTAAGCATGGATCCGGTTTCAGCCTTGATTGACCGCATGCAAGGTCTTTCGCTGGAGGTAGCAGATCTCCGTGAAACTGTGTCTCAGTTTCAGGTGACCAGTTCTGCTGGCGTTCATGGAGTTTGTTCTGAACCTAAGATCTCGCTTCTGTATACGTTCTCCGGGGGTAGTGAGAATTTTGTTCGCTTTAGAGAGGCTTGCAAACTCCATTTTCGCCTACTTCCCCATTCCTCTGGTGATGAGCAGAGGGTGGGGATCATTATCTCGCTGCTCAGGGATAACGCTCAGTCTTGGGCCTCTTCGCTGCCAGTGGGGGCACGGCCCCTCCGATCAGTGGATTCATTTTTTGTAGCCCTGGGGCAGATATATGATGACCCGCATCGTATTGCTCTGGCTGAATCTAAACTGTGTCTTTTATGCCAGGGTAAACAGTCCGCAGAGATATATTGTTCTGAATTTCGGAGATGGGCAGCTGATACTGGTTGGAATGATGCTGCACTTCGAAGTCAATTAGCCTCGTTAGAGTCTGCCATGTCTCTAGCTGTTCGTATTGACAGGCATCTTAGAAAGAGAGAGGAGACTATTCCTTCCTGTCATATTCAGCCCACAGACAGTAGGGCTGTCTCATTTAGTGTGCAGGGGTCTCAGTCTCTCTCAATCCCCTCTGAGGAGGAGGCCATCCAGCTGGGTTTGCTTGCCTCTGATAGTAGAGGATTCAGCTCTCAGAGGAGGGTTTGTTTCTGTTGTGGGGGTATAAATCATTTGGCTAATGTTTGCCCCTCTAGGAGATTCATGGAGTTTTCTGAGGGTAATAAAAGAAAAAGAAAAAACCCTCTAAAAACTTTCCATTTGCTACTATTGGCAAGGTTGATGCGGAAATTGAAGGTTTGCCGTTTGCTTGTAGTTCCCGTTTTCTCCTACCTGCCAGGGTGGCGTTAGACAGCAAGAACATTGTTTGTGAGATTTTTGTAGATAGTGGAGCAGCTGTCAATCTCATTGATAATCAATTTGCAATAACACATGGTTTCCAGGTATGCACTTTGGAAAAGGATATACCTGTTTTTGCTATCGATTCCGCTCAACTTTCTCAAAGATCGTTAAATGGCATAGTTCACAATATCCGTTTGACTGTGGCTGACGCTCATGTTGAGGATATGTCGTGTTTCGTCCTAAGCGGATTACCTACTCCTCTAGTGTTGTGGCTACTCTGGCTCACTAAACATAACCCCATCATTGATTGGCAAGAAAGGCAAATAAATGGTTGGAGTGAGTTTTGCAGAGAGAATTGCCTCACAGCGTCTCTTTCAGAGGTTTCTACCAAGACTGTACCATCTTTTCTTTCTGAATTTCCGGATGTGTTTTCCGAGAGTGGCGTCCAGCAGTTGGCCCCTCACCGGGAGTACGACTGCCCTATTAATCTCATCCCAGGCGCCAAGATGCCAAAATCACGTTTATACAATCTCTCCCAACCTGAAAGAGTCGCTATGAGTACTTATATCTCTGAGAGCCTGAGAAAGGGACATATCCGACCCTCGAAGTCACCTGTTGCTGCTGTTTGTTTTTGTTAAGAAAAAAGATGCTTCTTTAAGACCTTGTCTGGATTTCAGGGAGCTGAACCGTATCACGATTCGTGACCCGTATCTGCTTCCTCTGATGCCGGACCTGTTTAACCAGATTGTTGGGGCTAAAGTTTATTCTAAGTTGGATTTAAGAGGGGCATACAACCTAGTCAGGGTCAGGAAAGGGGACGAATGGAAGACGGCCTTCAATACCCCTTAGGGTCATTTCGAGAATTTGGTTATGCCCTTTGGTTTGATGAATGCTCCGGCCATCTTCCAACATTTTGTGAACAGCATTTTTTATCATTTAATGGGGAAATTTGTACTGGTGTATCTAGATGACATTTAGATTTTTTTCTCCTGATTTCAAGACTCATCGGGACCACGTACGTCAGGTCTTGCTGATTCTGCGGGAGAATAAATTGTATGCTAAACTAGAAAAATGTATGTTTGCGGTTCCGGAGATTCAATTTCTTGGTTTTCTTCTCTCCGCTTCTGGTTTTCGCATGGACCCTGAGAAGGTCTTCGCTGTGCTTGATTGGGAGCTTCCTGAGAATCAGAAGGCGCTGATGCGGTTTTTGGGTTTTGCCAATTATTACAGAAAGTTCATTTTGAATTATTCCTCTGTTAAGCCACTCACTGATATGACTAAAAAGGGGGTAAATTTTTCCTCGTGGTCGGTAGATGCGCTTAAAGCCTTTTCTAGTATCAAAGAGAGTTTTGCTTCCGCTTCCATTTTGGCACAACCTGATGTCTCTCTACCTTTTATTGTTGAGGTGGATGCTTCTGAGGTGGGTGTGGGTGCGGTCTTATCTCAGGGTCCCTCTCCTGCCAAATGACGACCGTGTGCCTTTTTCTCAAGGAAACTCTCCTCTGCAGAGAGAAATTACGATGTGGGAGAGAGGGAGTTGTTGGCCATCAAATTAGCTTTTGAGGAATGGCGCCATTGGTTAGCGGGAGCCAGACACCCTATTACCGTGTTTACCGACCATAAGAATCTGGCCTACTTGGAATCGGTAGTATGCCAAAATAGGGGGACTGGTGGGTGGAGATACCCTCCAGGTCTCACCTATTTTTGAATAAACCCTTTTGGGCGCCAGTAGTGGTTGATCGAAGAAGGTGGGTTAGTGTTGAGCAACTTAGGTGTGTAATAGGTTTTGTATCAGCATTTCATTTGTAAAAAAGTGAAAAAGTGTATAGAGATAATGTGTAGGATAAAAATTGTGGGTTCATTTACTCACTTCACGAGGGGGGCGGTTTACCAGGATAGCATAATAAACCTGTAAACCGAATACCCCCCCAGCCTGGATCGCTTCTAGAGTATGAACGGATGAAGGCAGCCAATCACACGGGTGCTTCTCTTCAAAGGTCTTTATTGCATGTACATATAAATCTATTATTTATATGTACATGTAATAAAGACCTTTGAAGAGAAGCACCCGTGTGATTGGCTGCCTTCATCCGTTAATACTCTAGAAGCGATCCAGGCTGGGGGGGGGGGGGGGTACTCGGTTTACAGGTGTATTATGCTTATCCTGGTAAACTGCCCCCCTCGTGAAGTGAGTAAATGAACCCACGATACCACAGTATTTTAATATGTGTAATAGTATCCTTTTAAACTGATTTTTTACCTATTGATTTGCCTAACTGTACCAAACTATATCGTGTATGATACTGCAGAACACGGTCTCTTAGGCACTCGAGACAGTATGCAGTGATCCTACCTATGTGTACAATCTTTTAATCTTTTTTGCAGAATTTATATACAATCTTTTGATCTTTTATGTAGATTTTTTATATAAATGTGTACATATATACATTTTTATCCTACACATTGATATCTATATACACTTTCACTTTTTTACAAATGAAATGCTGATACAAAACCTATTACACACCTAAGTTGCTCAACACTAACCCACCTTCTTCGATTAACCACTACTGGCGCCCAAAAGGGTTTATTCAGAAATAGGTGAGACCTGGAGGGTATCTCCATCCACCAGTCAGCCTATTTTGGCATACTACCATATCCTTTACAGGCAGACACCCTTGTCGACCTGACTAAACCCGGAGCAGCCTCTAGTATCTAGTACCCAACCTTCTTTTCACCCCACTCCTACAAACCCGAGGCGCCTCTAGTCTTTCAGCTCTAGTGGAATCCCTTCCAATAGATCCGTCTGACCCTCACCCTCTCTCTCTTATACCTACTTGGAATCGGCCAAGCATCTGAACCTGAGACAGGCCAGATGGTCTTTGTTCTTTTCTAGGTTTAATTTTGTTGTCACGTTCCACCCTGGGGTTAAAAATGTGAAGGCAGATGCCCTGTCACGTTGTTTTCCGGGAAGGGGGAACTTTGAAGACCCGGGTCCCATTTTGGCTGAAGGGGTGGTCGTCGCTGCTCTTTATCCTGATTTGCAGGCAGAGGTTCAGGCAGCCCAGGCAGAGGCTACTGATTTTTGTCCTCCTGGGAGGTTGTTGCCTCTCGCTTTACGACACAAGGTTTTTAAGGAGCACCACAATACTCTCCTTGCTGGTCACCCGGGGAGTAGAGCCACAGTGGATCTCATTGCTCAGAGATTCTGGTGGCCGGCTCTTCGTAAGACGGTTGAGGGTTTTGTGGCAGCTTGCGAGACCTGCGCTCGTGCCAAGGTCCCTCATTCACAGCCATCGGGTTCTCTCCTCCCGTTACCCATTTCTTCCCGTCCTTGGACGCATCTGTCCATGGACTTCATTACGGACCTGCCTCGTTCCTCGAGGAAGACTGATTCTGGTGGTAGTGGACCGTTTTAGCAAAATGGCGCATTTCATTCCCTTTCCTGGGTTACCCAATGCTAAGACGTTGGCGCAAGCGTTTGTTGATCACATTGTTAAATTGCATGGCATTCCTTTAGACATCGTTTCTGATAGGGGCACGCAATTTGTTTCCAGATTCTGGAAGGCCTTCTGTTCTCGCTTGGGGATTCGGTTGTCGTTCTCTTCTGCTTTTCACCCGCAGTCAAATGGTCAGACCGAACGCGTCAATCACAATCTGGAGACATATTTGCGCTGTTTTGTGGCGGAGAATCAGGAGGATTGGTATTCTTTTTTGTCCCTTGCTGAGTTTGCTTTAAATAACCGTCGCCAGGAGTCCTCTGATAAGTCACAATTTTTTGGTGCATATGGGTTTCATCCGCAGTTTGGGACATTCTCTGGAGAGGGGTCTTCTGGTTTACCTGATGAGGAGAGATTTTCCTCGTCTTTGTCATTTATTTGGCAAAAGATTCAGGGTAATCTGAAGAGGATGAGTGAGAGATATAAGCGTGTGGCGGAGAAGAGACGTGTGCCTGGTCCGGACCTGAATGTGGGTGATCTGGTGTGGTTGTCTACAAAGAATATCAAACTGAAGGTTCCCTCCTGGAAGTTTATTGGGCCTTACAAGATCTTGTCCGTTATCAATCTCGTTGCCTTCCGTCTTGATCTTCCTCAGACTTGGAAGATCCATAATGTTTTTCACAGGTCCCTATTAAAACCTTATGTCCAACCCACTGTACCCTCCTCTTTGCCTCCTCCTCTGATTTTTGATGATGACAATCTTGAATTTCAGGTCTCTAGGATTGTGGATTCTCGCATTATCCGCGGTTCTCTCCAGTACCTCGTTCATTGGGAGGGTTATGGTCCTGAGGAGAGGATGTGGGTCCCAGTGGCGGACATTAAGGCCACTCATCTCATCAGGACTTTCCATAGGTCTCATCCTCAGAAGGTGGGCTCTGAGTGTCTGGAGTCCACCCGTAGAGGGAGGGGTACTGTCACCGCCAGCTCTGTGAGAAGGTCTGGCAGACGTTCTTCTCTACTCTTGCATGACATTCTTTGTTTTGGTTTCACTTTGTCATCTCTTTTCCTTCTCCCAGGTGTCACCTATTTAGACTAATTGTCTCCCTTTATATTCCCTCCAATACTGCCTCACTTTGCGGTTTATACTATTTCCTGGATGAGGGGTTCACTGCTGGAGGCTGCTGCTGCTGTTTGCTAAGATAAGGCTTTTTCTTTATTTGTGTTTTCTTTGCTGGCTTGATTCTAGGTGACCCTGACTCCGTCCGTATTAAGTGCAGGGAGCCGGTGGTCGTGTCTCCTCACTATTATAGGGTCTTCAGGTGTCACACAGTCTTAGGTACGTGGGCATGCAATCGTCTACCATTCAGACACTTGCATGGGCATAGCAGTCAGGGAGAGCTCTAAGGGTTTTATAGGGCTCACCCATATGCTCCTTAGTTTGGGATCAAGCCAGTCGGATGTTTATTTATAAGTTCCAGATATCTGCAATATCATCCGTGACACCACCATGTGATATCATATGCTATGTCAATGACTTTGGTCTAAAAGAGGACATAATGATGAGGGTCAGATCCCTGCAACACGTGGACTATATGGGGACTAAAGTATCTCTATTCCAAGATCTTTCCTAGGCCACTCTCCAGAAGAGGAGGGCCCTGAAACCCCTACTGGATATTCTCTGCTATCATACAATCCCATATACTGTAGATGGGGCTTCCCCTTTAGCCTCACAGCACGCAAGCAGGGCACCATCGTAGTTCCAAAAAATCCTGAGGATCTCTCGGACTTCTGCGCCTGGCTATCAATCTCCCCGCTGCAACTACCGGATTGGGATTCTCCTACAGCGCTTCCTTTGATTCCGATGACCTGGAACACAGTTGGAGCCTGCAAAGGACATATCCACCCAACTATTGCTGAATGTTTACCTACATATATCATATGGAAGGTCTAGTTGTCAGACTGCAATTTTTCCTTTTCTCTAAGGTTTCCTCTGTTTTTCCCTTGCATAGGTTTACATGTTTTCCAGGGGTGTTTACATTTGGCCCCTTCTGTCTTTGGAGTTCAGGGAGAGTGGACCTTTGACCTTAGGTCGTGGTTGAGCGGTCCCAGATACAGTACCCTTTCCCAGGTGGGTTCAATGTACTTGGCTCAGCAACCTCCGGTTAGCTGAACTTGTGGCTCTGTCCGCCTCTTCCCAGCTGAACTCCACGGACATAAGGGCTTTAGTTGTGCCATGCCTTTATTGTTGCAAATTGTTTTCTTGATTGGTTGTTTTCATAAAACTCTATATAGTCTCTATATAGCTTTTCTACCTTTTCCTCTATGTCTCTTTCCTGTGCCTGTCCCCTACCATCGTCGTGTACCGGGAGATATTGTGGGGAGTAGCCTGGCACCTGATCTTCAGGCCCCCTTTTTTACCCCCTTCAGCTATAACCAGTGTGACCCCTCTTCATTTCTTCTCCATGGCTAAGAGCATGTCCTTAAATGTAAAGGGTCTCAACTCCAACCTTAAGAGACATATTACCCTGAGGGAAATCCATAGATTCAAAGCGGATATTGTTTTATTACAGGAGACACACCTGACCTCCGATGAATCATTTGCATTCGCCAAGCATTGGTTCCCCAGAAGATATACGGCCTCTTCCAGCTCCAAGTCAGCATGGGTCGCCATCCTTAAATCCAGATCCTGCTCACTTCAGGTAGACATGGTACACACAGACCCCCTAGGATGGTACCTTATCCTTCAGGGTACCATACATGGGGTAAGTCTGCAGCTCTACAGTCTATGCCCCCAACTCCGGTACAGCTCATAGGGGGAGACTATAATGTTGCTTTCTCAGACTGCTCACCACCCCGCTGACGACCCCATCTAGACAATGTGAACGTCTTTCCAGGGGCTTTAGAAGGTTCATTCGCACACACTCTCTTTACGACCTATGGAGAGTAGATAATCCTACCGCACGCCAATACACCTTTTACTCTCCTTCCAATCTTACTCATACCAGAATAGACTATTTCTTTGAAAATGTTATGCCCCTGAGATCACTGGTTGACGCGTCCAGTGGCCCGATTACATGGTCGGACCATGACCCCATATACCTGGAATTAGCCGTCCCCTCTGCCATGCTGAGACACACTCATTGGCGTTTGAATGATACCCTTTTAGCCAATCTAATGACTTGTGTGTAACTCCGCTAATCACTGTCTCGGTACTTTGTGGAGAATGCACCTACCGCACCATCGGTGGGAATTCTGTGAAAGGCCAACAAGGCAGTATTTAGGGGAATATGCATTTCCCTCTCCTCTCGATTAAAAAAAAAGATAGAGAGGCACAACACAGAGAATGTTTGCGTTCACTTCGAGTGGCAGAACAGTCTCTGGCCGCTCACCCCACGACACGAACACTGACAAATATTTGATTTGCGGACCCGCCACAGGTCCCTGGATTTGTCATCGACAGAATGGCTGATATGTTACAAAAGGCAGAGCTTCTTTGCCTACGGGAATAAACCACACACCTTTATGGCTCGACAACTTAAAGAACGCACGGCCACTACTAATCCACATGCAATTCGAGACCGTAGAGGCGTGCTCTAGCACCACCCCACCATAGCTAATTTGTTTCACTCATATTATTCAGGTCTATACTCCCTTCCTTCCACTCTCCCTGAGATGAAACAACCCGAAATGCACTATTAGATAAGTTTTTGTCTAAATGCCATCTTCCTACTCTGACTACAGAGGCCCTGACTCATCTTAACCAACCCATCACCATTGAGGAGATTAAGGAGACTATATCCGATTTACCCAATGGGAAGTCTCTGGGCCCCGACAGGCTTTCTTATAAATATTTTAAGACGTTTGGACTTATTACTACCTCATATGTCCACATTATTTAATAGATTTCTGAAGGGCGAGAAAATACCTGACACCATGCTGGGCTCTTATATAACGGTCATTCCCAAACCCGGTAAGGATCCCGCAAACTGATCCAGCTAACGACCCATTAGCTTACTGAACTCAGACCTTAAGATATTTACAAGGGGGTGTGGCTTCGGCATGGCGGCGTGAGGACGCATGTAAGGAGAGCTCCGTGACCTGCTTCAGGAGATCAAGCGAGACCACCTTCCTACTCACCTCCTTCTGGCCATGACTAAGGGGAGAAGGTCGAAAAGCCAACCTGCGGTTCCTCCAGAGCACTCCATCGGCCGTTTCCTCCGATCCACCCAGCAAGGAGGCTCAGAGTCGCCTATAATGGCGGCCGCTTCTTCCTCATTGCGGCCCGCGGCACAGCCGTTTCTGCCGGCGCCAGCATTGAAGATCCCGCTTTCAAGTGAGCAGGGCCCGGGTGATCATTATCCCTGCCACTCAGCCCCAGCCTCTTTGAGTGAGACGGACACCCGTCCGGGACCCCCACTATGCCATACAGCTCCATATCAGCCGGAGCTTCCAGGTACTGCTACTCAGGCGAGATCAGGGCCTAACGAAGGCCTACAAGCCCACGCCTCTTCGCCTCACTCAGCAATACATGAGGTACAGAAAACTCCCGGGAGGGATGAAACTCAGAGCCACTCTAGTTCTGCTAGTCCCTCAAGGGGATTCGCTGGGGGGATGTCGCAGGACCTGCTGAGCCTTGCTCCTACTCTGGCCCACATACCGCCTGCCCCTGACGCTCACTCTCCCAGTCAAGGCATACCTGCCATTTTCTCCCCACTGTTGCAGCAACCTGAGGAATCTCAAGGGCTCCCCCCACCCCCGTCTACCATTGACCGTACACTGACAGAACTTTGGGAAATGGTGAAAGCATTGCGCACTAAATCTGATTTAGAGGCACAAGTGGCCCGTATTGAGACCAAACAGGCCCAGGCTCTCCAGACGGTTCGTGACGATGTACATCAGCTGGACATTCGGCTGTCATCACTGGAACACCGTTACATGGCCACAGCATCTACGGTCCACTCTCATTCCGCGACCCTGTCTGCACATACCTCTCAATTGCAGGACTTCTATTTACATCTTGACGATGTGGAAAATAGAGGCCGCCGGAATAACCTTAAGCTCCGTAACATTCCGGAGTCTGTCCCCAACTCCGGAATGTTACACATTCCATTGTGGTCGACATATTCAACTCGGTCCTTGATAATCCACCTTTGACCAAAATTGAGCTGGACAGGGTTCATAGGACCGCTGGACCCAGAAATCGTGACTTAGAGAGGCCACGTGATGTCATCTGCCGAGTCCATTTTTACACGGTGAAAGAACGAATTCTACGCAAAGCCTGGGAAAAGAAGGAACTTTTCTTTGAAGACACTCCGATTACTATCTTGCCAGATGTGTCCCGTCTAACCCTATCTATGCGGAGAATGGTTAGGCCTTTGCTAGAGGCTATTAAAGAAGCAGGAGCATCTTACCGCTGGGGTCATCCGTTCCACATCATTGTCCGGTATTCTAACGGTCAGTCAATGCTGGTCCGCTCTCCTGCTGATCTCTCGGATCTTTTTAAGTTCCTGGATATCCAACCATTTGCAGTTCCTGATTGGACATTGCCTCCACTCCTGCAGGAGTCTCGACAAAGACCGGATTTCCCTCGACGATCATCACCTCCTTCCTCGAGACGCACATCTCCTGGTCGTTCCAGCTTCTCCCGCGGCCGTCCATCCAGGCCTCACTACCAGCCTTCAAGACGACTTCCACCGTCTCCCCGTTGATTCGCCATCCTCGTCTCTGTTGATGTGACTCTTCACCTGCATTCCTGAAGGGGACTTTGCTGAGACACTCTCCACGTCCCTTCAACCCCTGAGGACGTTTATGGTCTTTTGACTATGTTCTTATTTTATCCTCTGTGTTTCCTGTTACCCTCCTGTGCTTCCTCCATTTTCCCTGTCTTATAGGTATAATCCCCTATATCTATCATCTCCTCTGTCCACTGTCCATGTCACTTTACATTTTAGGATGGGGTCTCCCGGATGCAAAAATGTTCCACCTCACTTTTAGGTCACTAGGCGTTCTCCTTGAGATCAGGTTCCATCTCCTCTTCTAGACGCTATCCGTTCTACCTCGCCTACTAGGGCACTGTGAGTCCTCTCCTTAATACCCTTCTGGACAGGTTACTCACAGTTACTTTTATTTGCAGCTGTTCCTGATTTTTAGCTAGAACCCCCCCCCCTTTTTATTCTTTCCACTTTTCTCTCCTTTCCGCCTTCTCCTTCCCTAGTCCCTCTCTCCCCCCTCCCCTATTGACAACACACTTCTCTCTCACAAAGGTACTTTGTACGCATTTGCGTTTAATCTTCTGCTGTTCAATATGTCTGACGTTTTATTGGTCTCCCTTAATGTACAGGGTTTGAATTTTCCGGAAAATAGATCTTCTCTCCTGCGTCTCCTCTGGAGAAAACTAGCACATGTGGCATTTATCCAGGAAACACATTTCCGCTCTTCTTCTACTCCGAGACTCTCCGATAGACGTTTTCCTCATGTCTACCACAGTTCTGACCCTGATTCTAAGACGAAAGGAGTCTCAATCCTTATCTCCAATGCAATTTCCTGGGACCTGGTTGATTCTCGCACTGATGGAGCTCGCAGGTACCTGTTTGTAAAAGGAAGGATAGCTGGTACTTTAGTTACACTCGCGTCTGTTTATGCCCCTAACGCGGGTCAGATTAGTTTCCTGACTAAGACCCTTAGAGCCTTGGAGGACTTCACCGAGGGCCTCCTGATTCTTGGAGGTGACTTTAACATTGTTCTAGATCCTCGCTTGGACTCCTCCTAGGGTCAGGTTTCTTATCCCCACTCAACCATTTCAAAGCTCAAAGAGCTCCTTTTCTCCCAGAAACTTGTAGACACATGGCGCATTTTATACCCGACATCCCGTGACTATACGTTCTTTTCTGACCCACACAACTCCTACTCCAGGTTGGATTATTTCCTCCTGAATCATGCTAGACTAGACCTTCTCACTAGGGCGGAGATTGACCAAATAACCTTCTCTGACCATGCCCTGATCTCTATATTGCTATCTTTTCCGACCCACCAAACCAGAGCCTGGCATTGGCAATTAAATGACTCACTCCTACAAGACCTACAGGTCTCTTCTGAAATTAGGAAAGACCTGACTGAATATTTTGTGACTAATGTGGCACCAGAGAGTGATCCCCTTACTATTTGGGAAGCCCATAAATGCTTTATTCGAGGCTCCTTTATAATATTAGCTTCCGAGTTGAAAAAAGAAAGAGCGACAAAATAACTTCCCTTCTGTCGCACATTCACGCGCTAGAACAGCAACACAAAAAGACCCTGGACTTGCAGCTAGGAGCAGAGCTCACCCAGCTCCGAGATCAGGTTCGTTCACTTTGCCTCTCAAAAGCGAAGGCGACCTTGGCCAAATGCCGTAGACACTATTATGAACATGGGAATAAACCAGGCAGAACCCTAGCCCGGGCTCTACGGAAAACTAGGCTTTGCTCTTATGTTCCACACGTGTCTACACCCTCTGGCTCAAAGGTCTCCATTCCACGGGAAATTACAGAAGCGTTCAGATCCTACTATCACACTCTGTATAACTTAGATGACCCCCATCAGTCTACTGCCCATGGATCAATGCCTTCAATGAGGACTTATCTCGAGTCTGCGGGCCTTCCATTTCTACCCCCAGAGGCGGTTTAGATATTAGAGACGCCCATATCACTATCTGAGTTACAGGCTGCTATTAAAGATTCCCAAACGGGGAAGGCTCCTGGTCCAGATGGACTCACGCTACCCTACTATAAACAATTTGGGGACATTTTATCTACTCATTTTTTAGCTGCCTTTAACTTATTTGATACGTCCCGTACCCTCCCCAACGATACCCTTAGAGCACACATTACGGTTGTCCCCAAGGAAGGGAAGGACCTTTCACAATGCCAAAGTTACCGTCCCATCTCACTAATTAATGTTGACCTAAAACTGTTCTCTAAAATACTTGCAACACGCCTCCTACCTCATCTTCAAAAATGAATCCAATTAGACCAAACTGGGTTCTTACCCTTGAGAGAAGCCCGAGATAATACAAGAGCAATAAACATGATTTACCAAGCTGTTACCTCTAAGATCCTGACATTACTCCTATCAACTGACGCCGAAAAGGCATTTGATAGGGTTAATTGGAAATTCATGTTTGAGACCCTACGTCACATAGGTCTGGGTGAGAAGATGATGTCTAGAATTATTAATCTTTATTCCAACCCAACGGCAGTTGTCAAAGTGAATGGCCAATTTTCCTCGCCCCTATCCATCCGCAATGGAACGAGACAAGGCTGCCCCCTTTCCCCTCTAATATTTGTTATATGTCTGGAACCGCTTCTGTGTCACATAAGGGGGAACCCCGATATTTCTGGGCTACAGGTTCATGGGACCTCACACAAAGTCGCAGCCTACGCTGATGATCTCCTATTTTTCCTTACCAACCCAAGGGTTACCCTTCCAAACCTGTTGTGGGAACTTAAAGTATATGCCCACCTCTCAAACGTTAAGATTTACTATCAGAAATCGGAAGCCTTAAACATTTCTCTCCCGCCCCCAAACACGGTCGTGTCAATTTCAGAGAACTTCCCCTTTAAATGGGCGCGCTCGTCTTTAATGTACCTTGGAATATTTCTGACCCCTACACTCTCTGACCTGTACCAGATTAACTACCCGCCTCTCCTCCAGACCATAAAATCAGACTTAAACAGGTGGCATAAAAGCACATTTTCCCTAGTTTGGTAGGATTTCTATTTTTAAAATCAACGTATTGCCAAAAATCCTTTACTTCTTTCAAACCCTTCCGATTCATATCCCTAGACTCTTTTTTCACAATCTTTTGAAAATGTTGACTTATTTTATTTGGGCCGGCAAACCGTCCAGAATAGCCAGGTCGATACTTTTTCGCCCCAAACTGGAAGGAGGACTAGGGCTGCCAGACTTCCTTTCCTACCACAGAGCATCACATATCCTTAGAATTGTAGACTGGTGTCGCCACAAAGCCTATAAACAATGGATCTCGGTCGAACAATCTTTCCTGTCTACTCCTCTACCTGCTACTCCATGGTTGGCCGCCCACATACCGCTAGAGGCTCGCTTGCACCCAACCATAGGCCCCTCCCTGAAGATTTTCTCTACTATTCAAAATCACCCCAATATCTCTCCGTCCCCCTGTCCTATGTTTCCTCTCCTGGGTAATCCACAATTTCCCCCTGGGATGGAACACGGACCTTTTCGTGTTCTGGTGAATTGCAACAAATTCAGGGCCCATCATCTGATCGCCTCAAATTTGTGGCTCACCCCCCAACAAATCTCAGAGATGTCTGGTACCCCTAACATTAACCCCTGGCAGTCTCATCAACTTAAACATTTCATGGCCACTCTTCCTCCAGCAGAGTCTTTTGCCCGTGACAAGACAGACTTTGAGTTTCTATGCGACCAATCAGGTGTGTCAAAACACACCCTTTCTCGAATGTACAACCTACTACTCAATCCAACCAATCAACCTCCCCCAACTATATCACTCAATGGGAAGCCAATTTAGATGTTACACTCTCATCGGAACAAAGATTAAGATTGTATACATGCATTCACAAAACATCTATTGCTAGTAATGTCCAGGAAGCTGGATTTAAACTTATGTCCCGTTGGTATAGGGTCCCTACTAGACTTCACTCCATTTTTCCGCAAACCTCGCCTTTATGTTGGCGCTGTGGATCCGAGAGAGGCACTATCCTACACACATTCTGGAGCTGTCCTCATCTCTTGGCTTTTTGCGATTCGGTGTGGTCGATAACATCTAAATTCACCTCATATACCCTCCCTAAGACGCATGCTTTCTTCCTGCTCCATCAGTGCGAGATTCCTCTCTCCTCCTATAAAAGATCTGTGGTAAGACATCTAGTAAACGCTGCAAGAGCTTGTATCCCATGTCTCTGGAGGCAACCATCTATTCCCTCTGTAACCATGTGGGTTAACAAAATCCAGGAGACCATGAGAATGGAAGATCTCACCTCGTCATTGAGGCACACTGAGAAGAGGTTCACTAAAACTTGGGAGTCATTGGTTAGAATTCTATGATTCTGCAGAATGTAGATCGCTTTTATCCCAGACGTGAGAGTGAGGTTTGTTATCTTTCCTCTCCCTCCTTTCCCCCTCCCCCTTCCCTTCCTATTTAATATTTCATCCCTTCCCTTTCTTTCTTTTCCGTTATACTCCTGTCTGTGATCCAGTTTCTTAATAATTTTCCACATTTGACTGCGTGGTATCCCAAGGGATACTGTGTTTATTTGCCTAACAATTGTCATTTTGTTATATTTGCACTTTATTCTGTGAACTTTGTTCAATATCTGATTCATGACTAATCTTGCTTGGTAATTGAAAATGGAAAATCTTAAATAAAGAATATACAAAAAAAATATATTTACAAAATTGCTAGCAAACCGGCTGTATTGCTGACTCCCACTTTCAGTTCATAAAGATCAGGTTGGCTTTGTGCATCCGCCAGGCAGGTGATAACACCAGATGGGCCATTGACCTGATCGATATAGCCGACAGGGGAGGGATGGAGGCACTACTGCTCAGTTTAGATTCTGAACTGGAACGTTATGTTCCAGACGCTGCATCATTTTGGATTTAAGGGCCCATTTCTAGCTGCTCTGATGGGTCTGTACTCCTCCCTAAAGCGGTTATTCCGATTACTGCATGCCCATTTCCCCTCTCTCCCGATTTATAATGGGATAAGACAAGGGTGCCCACTCTCCTCCCTTTTATATGTTCACAGCATCGAACCCTTAGCAGCCCTAATACATAATAGCCCCGACATCCAAGGCATACCAGTCAGAGATGAGTCATTTCTTCACTTCTTCTTCACTGACAATGTCTTACTCACCCTTAGCAACCCTTTTATTTCCCTCCCTAATCTTCAGACAGTGTTGGATCAATATAGTGTGCTGTCTGGCTATAAGCTTAATACATCTAAGTGCAAAGCCTTGCCAATCAACATCTCCCCTAATAGACTCAGCCTTCTTCATAGCAGGTTTAGTTACACCTGGCGTACCCACTCTATTAAGTACTTAGGGATCCAACTCAAGCCCAGTTACTCTTCCCTCTACAAAGCCAACTTTCTGTCGCTGCTAACTGAAATGAATGGCCTTTTTACTAAATGGAAAATGCTCCCGATTTCCCTACTGTGTCGCATAGTGGCCATAAAAATGCCTATACTCCCTAAGTCTATACCTGTTTGAAACCCTCCCGGTGAGGGTGCCTGCTGCAGTCCTCCGCTCTATACAGTCTGCTTTCGCCAATTTTGTATGGAACTATAAACAACATAGATTCTCCAAGCAGATATTGATGGCCCCTGCCTCTAATAGAGGTATGACCCTTCCTAATATAGCATCCTATTACATAGCTATGCACCTGAGGCACTTCGTCTCCTGGTCTATGCTGCATTCATACAACAGATGGACTGAGGTTGGGCATCTGTGGCTGGCACCGATCAACCCGGGTACCATGATCTTGGGTTCCCCTTCTGCTATCTCTGCCTCTAAGCTACTGGGCCCCATGCTGTTCACAAGGGAGGTTTGGTTCCCGGAACAGGATTAGATATAACTTAGCCAACCTGAGCTCCCCTCTTAATACTTTCCGTTTCACCCCCCATTTACTGGAGAGTTCGGGGTAGGATTGGTTGTACCGTGGAGGGCTGCAGGTCTCTACAGAATTGTAGACCTGAAAGATCCTCTCTGAACTAGGTTTTTAACATTTGAGGAACTGCAGGCTAAATCCCTACCTAACACACTGCGGTTTCAATATCACCAAATACTACACTATTGTAAGAAGGTGCTCGGTGCATCAGAGGTCCCAGCGCACTCTCAGTTTGAAAGGGTCTGCACCCGGAGCCGCTACTCCAAAGGCCTAATATCTGATATATACCGGGTCCTATCTGCTTCAGATTACCCGGTGGGGTTTAAACATGCATGCATGAAGAGATGGGGGGACTGGTTGCAGAGGGAGCTCCCTCCGGAGACTAGGCAAACCATATGGAACAGAGCACACTCTAGCTCTTCTTCAGTGATGTACAGGGAAATGCTGCATTGGGACAATCTCAAGTCTACTATACCTTTATAGATATGGAGAAACATTAATTTCCTTTTCTTTTGTACTTTTATTGTTTCTACTATATGAGTTTTCAATGGTTGGTCCTTATGTCATGGACCGTTGCAATCCTACAATACTGTTTGTAAGTTTATACAATCAATAAAAAAAACTAAAAAAAATAATTTAATGGGAAAAAAAAAGAAATATCTCTTCAGCAAATTCAAATAAAGTTGTTTTTTTTGTTACAGTGGGATAGCATGCACTGTGTTGGGGAGAAGGGTCTTGGGTTATGTGATATATACAATGTCTTGAAAAGGTATTCATACCCCTTGAACTTTTCCATATTTCTTTCACATTACACACACAAACTTAAATGTATTTGGGGGGGGATTTTATGTGACAGACAAATACAAAGTAGCAAGTATGTGTGAAGTGAAAAGAAAATGATACATGGTATTCAACATTTTTAATAAATAAAAATCTGAAAAGTGTGGCGTGCATTTGTATTCAGCCCCCTGTACTTTAATAACCCTGAATAAAATACAGTGTGACCAATTGCCTACGGAAGTCATCTAATTAATAAATAGAGCACACCCATGTGTAATTTATTCTCTTTTTTTTTTTCATTTTTTTTTTCAAAATCTTTTTATTGATTTTGTAACAAAGATGAAAGTATACAAAACATTGGTGCAGTAAAGCAAGTTTGTGCTGTGGTATACAAGCAATCTTGTACAATATGATGTAGAACGATTACAAGGCGTGGGAACAATGCTAGTTTGTTACAGTGTATAACAAGTCAAAATTTATGTGATAATTCAAATTAGTACAAAATCGGTAGGATCACAGACCTCGAGACCTGCTATCTGGTATTTATAAGCTAGTAAGGGAAAACCAGATGAAACGGGTCACCCCAAGGCTCGTGCATACACGGAACGCTAACTTTTGTGGGACGCCAGTATAGATGCGATGACTCCATCTAATCTAGTGCCAACACAATGATAAAAGTACCATCTATCAGGCTGAAGGAAGAATCTAAGAGTTAGCACCATAAATTCGGAAACGAATGACTTCCAAGTAAGAAGGTAAGTAGAAATAAACTTAACCTAAAACAGTAGGTGGGGGGTAGGAAGTGAGGGAGGGGGGGGGGAGGGAGGGGGGAGGAGGGGGAAGGGAGGAGGGGGAAGGGGGGAAGGGGGGGTTGAGGGTGGGGATGATGGGGTGAAGGTGAAACTGACACGCAATATCTACCAGTACATAAGGGAGAACCAATCTTCTGGACTAGGACATATGAGGTCACCTTCTGAGAGCAAGCTGAAGTGACCAGGCATCCAGCCGTATTGCTGCACTTGAATTTTGTGACAGTCTACTCTGAAAAGTTAAAGTCATAGGCAGGGGGAAATTTATATCATAACAAACCAGTGAATTAAGACATAGAAGAGGGGAGGTCCAGTTCTTTGATCTGGTGCGTAGTGATATTATCCTTTCTAGTCATCCAAGGAGACCAAATTTCCAGGTACCTGTGGTGGGAACGTGATTCCCAGTGGGATAGTTCCTCTAATCTAGCTAAGGCTTCGACCTTCCCTCTATATTGGGAGATTGACGGAGGCGAAGTAGACTTCCAATTAAAAGCAATTAACAGTCTAGCTGCTGCCAGTAGAATATGCAATAGAGATCTTTTAAGGTTAGCTAAAGGATGTGATAATAAGGATAGGAGGGCTATCTTGGGGCAATTAGGGAGTAGATCTTCTTTTAATACTAGAATGTCTCTTTTTAGATAAAAGACCCTCTCCCAGTACAATTTAATTTGGGGGCATGACCACCAAATGTGTAGGAAGGAACCTTTCCCTATGAGGCATCTCCAACATCTGTTAGAAGTGTTGCCGTACATCAAGCTCAGTCTCACTGGGGTTAAATACCACCTGGTGAGAACTTTGTATGCGTTCTCTTGTATTGACACACATCTAGAGGACAATCTAGGTGCGCTCAATATGGTTTGTGTATCTTTTTCTGTGAATTTTATGTTTAGATCTCTTTCCCATTCCTTTATAAAGTATAAGGAGGATGGGAGTTCCGATTGCAAAAGGTTCTTAGAGACTATGGCGATAATCCTCGTGGGGTATAGGGTTTGTGAAACTAATTTTTCAAACCAGGATAGTGAAGTGTTATCTCTAAGTTTCTTACAAATGGGGTTTACAGCATTTTTCAGACAGGAGTATTGCACCTGGTTCAGATTGTGTAATTGGAATTTCTTTATTACATTCGTAGAACTAAGAAGGATTCCATCACTATCCAGGAGTTTGTCTATTGGAAGAGTAGAATTCCGGAATTGTGAGGGTAGGATGTTAAAGTTCTCTATGTTAAGGCATAGGCAATCTTTGATATTCATGAGGTGGGAAGGAAAAGACATACACTTGTTTCTAACGTCTAGATTATTCCATATTGAGAAAGTAGTTGACACAAGTGGGTTATCTTTAATCGGGAATGGGGCTTTCCCTGTCTCAGATAGTAAAAGAGGTCTGATCGGGCAACCGATCAGTCTTTCTTCTAGAGGGATCCAGAGTTTGTGTTTGGGTTGCTTCAGCAGGTCAATGATTCTATTGATGTGTACCGCTCTGTGATATCTTATAATTGAGGGAAAAACAATTCCTCCTTTTATAAAGGGGAGAAGAAGGATCTTGTTAGAGATTCTAGGATTTTTATTCCCCCAAACATAAGAAGAGCAAATCTTCCTGAAAGAGTTAAAAAAGCTACTAGGCAGTTTTATAGGTAGAACTTGGAGTAGATAGGTAATCTTAGGAACTATAAGGGAATTAAAAATATTGTGCCTACCTAACCATGATATGAAGGAGGGAGACCACGAGCTTAAAATTGCTGGTATGGATTTTAGCAGAGGGGGGAAATTGGTCTCATAAAGTTTAGCTAGGTCTGATGTGATATTTATACCTAGGAATTTTATAGATGAATGCGTCCATTCAAATGGGGAGTTTTCCTTGCTCTTTTTTTAGAAGACTGGGTGGGATATTAATGTTCATTGCCACAGACTTTGGCTGATTAATTTTGAAGTTTGCGATGAAACCAAATTCGGTAAACACCTTAATAATAGCAGGGAAGGCCTGAAGCGGGTTGGGTACCAATAATAGTAAGCCATCAGCATATGCCGCTTGTTTGATCTCCAAGACTCCACAGTCCAATCCCTTAAACTCCCTGGACTGTCTAATAAACTGTAATAGGGGTTCTTTTGTAAGGATAAAGAGTATTGGTGATAGTGGGCAACCTTGTCTCGTCCCATTGTTAATCTGGACCGGGTGAGAGAGAATGTTGTTTACTTTTATATTAGCACTAGGGGAGCCATACATAGAGAAGATGGCCTGTATGAAGGATTTGGGGGAAACCAAACTTAGACAAGGTGCTTTTGATAAAGGCCCAGGCCACACGATCGAAGGCTTTTTCAGCGTCTGTTCCCAAAACCACCAAAGAGGATCCGATCTTTTTTGCTAAGGCGATAGTATTGATGATTTTATAGGTGTTGTCTTTGCCTTCGCGATTAGGGATAAAACCAATTTGATCAGGGTGTACCAGATCTTTCAGTAAAGGTTTTATTCTATTAGCCAAAATCATTGCATAAATCTTTAAGTCAAGGTTTAGTAAAGAAATAGGTCTGTAGCTAGAGCATAGACCAGGGTCCTTTTGTGGCTTGGGGATCAGAGTGATGTGGGCATTAACAGTTTGTGGTGAAAACGCCTTGCCTGAAAGTGCAGCATTAAAGGAGTTGAGTAAGTGGGGCATTAGCGTCTCTTTGAATGAAAGATAATATAACAAAGGGAGACCATCCGGTCCTGGGGATTTACCTTTTGCCATTTGTTTCAGAGTGTCAAGGTGTTCCGAGGGCTTAATTCGCGTGCATAGACCGGTGGATTGTTCGGGAGACAGAGAGGGAAGAAGAAGGTTATTTAAAAATGCTTTGGTCCGTGTTGCTTTTTCTACACAGGTGGCTTCAGGGTCAGATTTGTCTATATTGTAGAGAGCTGAGTAGAAGCCTTGGAAGGCGTCTGCAATCTCTCCATCATCTTTTACCAATTCTTTCTTATCGTTCAGAATAGCCGAGATCCTAGACTTCCGTTTACGCTGTCTTAACAGGGCCAGCATAAATTTGGTAGGTTTGTTGCCATGAGCAAAAAACTTCTGCTTAAGGGCGAGGTATAGCTTTGCAGATTGTTTATTTAGTAGTCCCTTAAGCTCATCTCTGGTTGAAGAAAGTTCTACCAGATGATGATTTGTTTGTGAATGTTTATGAGCAGTCTCTAGCTTAGATATTTTGTCAAAGAGCTCGGCTACTCTGACACGTCTTAGCTTGTTTATATGTGAGGCTATAGAGATGAAGTCACCCCTGATGACTGATTTGTGGGCTTCCCATACTATATGTGGAAATATCGTAACTGACTCATTTAGAGCAAAATATTCTTTCAATTTCTTCTCTATTTTATCTTTGACCTGTATATTGTCCAACAACGTCTCATTTAATCTCCAGATTAAAGTTTTGGGGTGGGTATTTGTTAATTTCCATGTGATAAAAATTTGGGCGTGGTCAGAATGGACCATATTGGCAATATATGATTCAGTGCATAGATGTATTTGGGGTGTGGGAACCAGTATGTAATCTAATCTATGGTAAGAATTATGAGGAGCGGAAAAGAAGGAAAAATCCTTTTCCCCTGGATTATTCGCTCTCCATACATCTATAAGATTACTGTTGTGTATAAGTTTCTTTATGCAGTTAAGGGTCTTGAATGAGACTGAGGACTTCCCTGATGAAGTGTCAAGTTGTGGGTTAAGGGCGACATTGAAGTCACCTGCTAGTATAACTATACCTTCTCTAAAATCCTCAAACATTTGCCAAGTGTTTTCAAACCAAATAAATATTTAGGGGCATAAAAATAGGCGAACGTGTACATTTGGGAGTTAATAGTCCCTTTCACCAGAACAAAACGACCATTGGGGTCTATTAATGTGTTAGTCATACCGAGTCTATTTGAGTGTGTGGAAGGGCTGTGAAACCACTGATTGTAGTAGGACCTAGACAGATTAGGGACCCGATTACTTTTAAAGTGTGTTTCTTGTAGGGGGGTCTACGCAGTCAACAATCTAGTCGCCACCCACAGACCGCAGTATACGGAAATGAATGATCAAAACATCACAAAACATTAAAGAGCAAATTCAGTCCTCTTCAGGAATGATGCGTCTGGGAGTTAGTTTCCCATGCTTTTTCTTGGACTTTGAACATTTGACACCTCCTACTAATTCCCATGAGGTAGGAGGCAAGATATCCTGTGGAATAAGAACGTCGTTAGTAGCAGACCAGTCTGGGATATCCACATCTTGTATCTCCAGTGCTTCTAGAATATCTGGGAGGTCTTTTGGTGATCTTAGGATGAGTTTCTTCTCCTTCCAGGATATAAGCATTCCGAATGGGAAAAGCCATCTGAAGGCGATGCGTCTGTGTCTTAAGTGGTCTGTGAGTGGTTTCAGGGCAAGTCTCTTATTAAGAGTGGCAGGGGCAAGATCTTGAAAAAGGAGGATTTGAGAGCCTTCGTAGATAATATTATCACTTTCTCTGGCTCTTTTCATTACAAAATCCTTCTGCGCAAAGTTTAGCAGCTTGCAGATGATGTCTCTAGGAGGGTCACCCTGTTTGGGTCTAGGACGAAGGGCGCGGTGGGCTTTTTCAATTATGATTGGGTCAGGATGTGCATCACCCAGTAGCGCTTTGCATATTTCTTCAACAGCATTAGGGATGGCCTCATTAGCGACAGACTCTGGGACACCTCTGATGCGTATATTATTTCTTCTGCCTCTATTGTCCTGATCTTCAATGTAGTCATAGAGGTAATTTATGTGGTTTTGATAGACAGAGAGAGCAGTAGAATTTTTATTTGTGTATTCTGCAACAGCTGATTGAGTGGACTCTAAAGCTTCAACTCTCTGACCCACTTGTCTAATTTCTTGTTTTATTTCAGATAGTTCCTCTAAGACAGGATTTAATGCTTTAGATAAAGCTTGTGAGATAAAAGATCTGAAAATGGGTAGATCTGAGGCTGTCTCAAAAGATTCCTCTTCTTCACTTTCCCTGTCATGCTGTGAAGTTAGCTGTTTCTGTGGGTTGCCTTTGGGTGTAGAAGAAGGGACCCCCTGATTTGTAGTGTTCTTCTTCATCATGAATCTGTCTAAATCGGATTGGGAAAGAGATGGGGTCTTTGACTGTTTCTGAAAGTCCTGTTCCACCCCCCTATATCTGCCCACTTTTACCATAAGTGCGTTTGAACTTGCCCCTGTAGCGAAATGTGCTCACTTCTTCATCCCAGGTTAAGTGGATATCACATCATAGAAAAAGGAAAGTCTAAGCCCAGGTTCAGGCTTTTAAATAATTTTATGGATGTGGGATATTGCTGCTGTAAAATTAGCACTTTGTCAAAATGGGTTACTGTCCCTTTAAATCTGCCGATTTTACATGGGAGGAATCCTTATGTTCAGAATTCGACAAGGACGAACAGAGGAGTTATGAAGATATTATGCAACTACTGTCCTATGGGAAGTACCAGGGCCAGGTTTAGAACCGGTGCACTGGAGCACAGCGCTGCTAGAATGTAAAAGGCAGGGGGGGGTACCTTAATTCTTGGATTCCGGTGCCAGTTAGTGGCTTATCGGCAGCCGGATGGTCCGGTGTTCGGATCCCCAAAATGGCGCCCGCTTGATGTTTGCCGTTTTCGAAGCGGTATCTCGCTGACCTTAAAAGCCTGCAAGGGCTGCTTTCGATTCCGGGCTGTGAAGCTTCGCTCGGCCGGCGACTGTGCGGGTATTGTTCTGGCTTGTAACGGCAGGTGGAGCTCAACAAACGGCAGCGTCCAGTACAACTCTAGGCCGTGGATGCTCTTCACTGCTAGGCCGCAACTGTAGTTCAGGCCAGGAGCTGATCTGAGACCTGAGAAAGGTCTCAAATTGAAGTTGGCAGTGTCTGCAGTCCCAGAATGGCTGAAGTGGGATTTTTTTTAAGCTTTTTAGACTGTGGATGAGCTAGGATTGTGGTACTCTCAGCAGAGCTGGTGAGAGAGAAATCTTCCTCAGCCAACGGCTAGCCACGCCCCCCATCGTGTAATTTATTTTCATTATAACTATAACTGTTCTGTGAAGGCCTAAAGGGAAGATAGGGCGTTTGGCGCTAATGTGCACAGCTATTTTCTGATCGATGGAGTCCATGAAAACCAGGCACAAAAGGGGTGGTTGAAAAAGGGCTAAAATATAAACACAAAACAGGGGACAATGTTTCTCACCCGTCAAGACATGTTCATGGCTTGGCTCCTATAGTCTCTGTACCTAAATATTCATTCTGAAGAATTCCCGTTAACGGACAGGTGGCTTACCCTTGTTGGTCCGTTGGGACCTCCGCAAGGACAGTTCAGAGTCTCCGGAGTCAGAGATATAGTCTGGTACTTGTGAAGGAGGATCAGCAATCAGACTTGGTTCTGTAGAAGCAGTGATCTCAGCAACTGGCATCAGGACCTGGATATGAGGCTGGAGAAACCACTGAAGGGGGTCAAGCATGGAAGGCAACTCTGTTGAATTCTCACTTTCTGGAGACAATGGCAGCTCGGGTGACCCTTGGCTGCTTCTGAACAGGTTCCTGCAGACATCTCTTGAGCCAGTTGCGATGAACTCGCTGAACACCTTTATCTTCTCTCGGGATCTCGTAGACCTCCAATGATGGCACAGCAACCAGGGATATGGCTTGATCTCCCAGTGACTATCCAGTTTGCTGACTGGGTAATTGTTTCTGAGCCAGACCTGGTCTACTGGTCGCAAAGGTTCAGCATGCGCATGGAGAACAAAGTCCTGTATTTGTTGGGCCTTCTCTATTTTGGAGTCCACAATTTCTTTGGTTTCCTCCAGACGCAGCTGAAGCTCTTTGCCACAGTCATATTGGGAAAGAAGTAGTTTCGAGTCCAGCGCAGGGACATCCAGGGTAAGGTCTGCAGGTAAGCGGCCATGTCTTCCGAACATGAGGTAGAATGGAGTGTACCCAGTGGAGCAATGAGTTGACTTATTGTACAAGTACACTAATTCAGGGAGAAGCAACGGCCACTCAGCCCTCTTGTGAGGTGGCACAGCCTTGAGCATGTTGATCAGGGTCTGGCTCATCTTCTCGCACAGCCCTTTCCCCTGAGGTTGATATGTGGTGGTCCTAAGTTTTTTGCAGTTGTACAGGGTACAAAGTTCATAGAACACCTGAGACTCTGATGTGGATCCTTGGTCAGTGAGATTCTTGTCAGGACAGCAAAAAAATTAAGCTCTTTCACATGACAGCAGCTGTAATTTTAGCAGTTAGGTCCTTTACAGGTACAACATGACGAACTTGGTGTAGTGGTCTATGATTTTCATGGTATAAGTGTACCCAGATCTGCTAGGTTGCAGTTTCACATGGTCATGGCCACGATTTCCAGAGGACTCCTACTCACTAACGAATGAAGGGAGGCTCACTGGTCAAGTCTTTCCCTTCTAGCCAAAGCGCAGATGGGACACTCCTGACACTAGGTTTCGATGTCAGTTCTCATGCGAATCCAGTAGAAGCGCTGCCTGATGGTGGCTTCTGTCTTGTGGGTTCCAAAATGAGCAGACCTGTTATGGTACATGTCTATGACCATCTTAGCATCTCTTCGGGGCACCACTATCTGATGGAGGTGCTCACAGGTGACTGAATCAAGTGTTCTCCTGAGGAGCAGAGCTCTTTGTAGGAAGAATAGTTTCTGTTGTCGTCAGAGATGAACTAGCTCGGAGCCAGCTCTCTGCTGCCAGATTCTCTCTGGTACGCGCCCACTGGAATAATAATCCAACAGTTCTCTGATGACTCTACTCTCTGTAGCTTGAGCCAGAGTTCCTTCTCAACTGGGGGTGAGGGGTCACAAATCTGTGGAAAACTAGTGGCTTTGGAGGCCTGACGCCTAGTGTGTTGGAACTGAACGTTCTGGTACCACACACCGGAGGTACATGCTATGAACTCTGAGATTCCGGACCTTTGCTGGCGGTGCTCCCAACCGAAAGCCTCTCTGTTCCATATCGATGGTACCAGAACTGAAATGGTCATCGCCTATGCCAGCAGGTCTCTACGAGAGCCAGAGCAGAATGACCAGAATTATAGCTCTTTGAAACTGAGTTCCTGGCCTTGGTATGGGCTGTAACTGAGAAGTTTAAGGATTATCTGGCGGCCACACCTTTTACTGTCATCAACGCTAATAATCTGCTGGCTCACTTGAACACTGCACGCCTGGGAGCTCTACAGTAGGGGTGCTCAACCTGCGGCTCTCCAGCTGTTGCAAAACTACAATTCCCAGCATGCCTGGACAGCCTACAACTATTAGGACATGCTGGGAGTTGTAGCTTTGCAACAGTTGGAGTGCCGCAGGTTGATCATCCCTGCTTTAGAACAAAGATAGGCCTCTATAACTGGAACTTCGACTTCACCATTAAGTACCGGACTGGCAAAACTAACAACAAAGTTGATGCCTTTTCCAGGCTACCTGCACAGAAAGAACTAATTTCTACATAGGCGATGACCTTTTCAGTTCCGGCTTGTGTCTGAGATAATACGGTTCCTAAACATTTCTTACTGGCGTCAGTATAGAGGCAGAATGGCAGGCCATAGTCAGGGTAACCCAGAACTGGTGGCTCTGTAAGTTTCTCCTTTAACAGTCGTAAACCGGCCTCTATCTCTTCATTCCACTCTACCGGTATCTTAGCATTCTGACAGCCTATCGGATGACCCTTCTAAAGCTCCTGGATAGGCTCTACAATTTGAGCTAAGTACAGGATAAATCTCTGGTAGTAACTTGCAAATCCGAGGAAGCTCTTCTTTGACTGTCTTAGAAGCTGGCCAGCTTCGTAACACAGCTGCCTTATCGGGGTCCGGTTTCACGCCCTCTGCACTCACGTGTCCAAGATATTTCATGTGGGGCTTCAGTAGGTGGCACTTTGAAGGCTTTACTTTCATTCCATATTGGGCCAGAGTCTGGAACACCTCAGCCAGGTGCTGCAAATGATCTTTGTAGGTCTTGAAGTAAACAATCACATCATACAGTTACAGCAATTCGGTCTCAAAGTTTTTGTGCCCAATACATCTCTCCATGAGTCTGTGAAATGACCCAGGGGCATTGCACAGCCCGAATGGCCTGTAGATGAACTCAAACAGACCCATCAGGGTAGTGAAAGCTGTTTTCTCTTCAGGTGCTATGGGGACTTGCCAAAAACCACTGGTTAGATCCAATGTCGAGAAATAAGCAGCAGATCCCAGGGCTGCCAGAGACTCCTCAATTCGTGGCAGGGTGTATGCATCCTTGTGTGTAATATAGTTGATCTTGCAGTAATCCACACAGAAACGGATGGTTCCGTCCTTTTACCAGGACCAGAGGGGCAGCCCAGGGGCTGTGTTTATCTTGTATGATGTTAGCCATCTTCATATCATTAACCATCTTCTTCATCTGCTGGTACATGACAGGAGGCACCAGCCTGTAACTCTCTTTGATTGGAGGATGAGTTCTGATGGGAATGGTGTGTTGTATTAGGTGAGGTTGACCATAATCCAGGTGGTGTTTTCTGAAGACTTGGTGGTGCTCCTTGGCTAAGTCCAGCACACCTTTGATCTGTTCAGCATAGGTTGTGGAATCTCCAACATGTAATTCGGCCCAGTAGGGCTGCTCAGGGGGGACTTTGGCTGCTTTCGCTGTTTGGAGCAATTGTTGTGCAGCAGCAGTAGGGGGATACAGGATATCCTGCTGACTGACATGATATTGACAGGCCACTGGGTAGTACCTATTTAATTCCACAGCTTGATCACTTAGATTGACCAGGTGCATGGGTACCTTTCCTCGTGACATGATGACAAAGCTCCTAGCGGCCAGGACAAGGGGATGATCTTGTAGATGTAGGGGTTCCACGAGGGCCTGGTAATTGAGACTTCGGATACCAATGCAGGGCTTGCACCATATCAGGGTCTCTGCTCCAGGCTGGAATTTAATTGGCTGAGCATCCTTGATGCGGACATGGAACATTTCACACTGTTGGTTGCTGAATTTTTGTTGCATGATGTGTTGTTACCCGGGGTGTGGTCAATAGGTTTTTTTTCAAGGCTTCCAGTACCTCAGTCCAATAGTTGCTGAGTACATTTATCCCCAGGACCACAGGAAAATTTTCATTTTCCGGGACCCGGATCACGACTACCCCTTGTCGTGGGAGTTCGGCATCTTCAATCTGTAAGGTAGGCTCCCAATACCGTCAACTAGGTACTGGTTGGCCGTTGGTAGCTATGATGTGGAGCCAGGATTCCAGGGGTTGTGTCAGCTGGGCTCCACTCTGGCATTTTTCGAATGCGAACTGACAGATGGTAGCAACTTGGGATCCAATATCAATCAAAGCAGGAAACATCACTGCGTTGATGCAAACTTCAACCACGGGGCGGGCACTAACATATCTAGACATAAAGGCTGGATCTTTGGGACCTGAGCAGTCAGGGCAGCCATGGCATCTGGGACGGGTGCCTGAGCCCCATGCTCAGCTATGTGGCTGTGGGCAGCAGGCTGTAGGACAGGCAATGCCTTCTTGTCTTTGGGGGTTTTAGATTGGTGACTTTCCCCCAGGATGCCAATAGCAAGCTCCTTAAAATCCAAGAACAGGGTATCCGGGTGCTGAGCTGACAGCATCTTCAGCTGACATGGATTCGACCAGGACATCTTCAATAAACTGAGGGTTTGATCCTGTCCCTTAGCTTTAAGTCGATCTATGTGGATAGCAGCCTGCAAAGCTTTTTGGAGGGACAGGGCAAAGTTTTTCAAAGTCTTCTTTGACTGCTGTCGCTTTCCAAAGAAGAGCATCTTAAGCTTGGAGTTGGTCTAATACTGAGTCAGTCTAGGATCTGCTTAGCTGTTCTCCGCTCTGACTGAGGCCAGGACTTCCTGGAGCATAGCTCCCTGTAACAGGCCAACTAGGATTTCCACTCTCTGGTCCTGAGATACTGGATCCTGCTTAAAGGTGGCCAACATTTTATCACTAAATTTCCTGCGTGTATGGGGTTCTGTTGAATAACAGAGCCAATGGGCCACAAAATAGTATGGCATAGTGAGAGGCATGATACAGACGGGGACAGTTCTCACTGTCAGAAATAGCTTTAAACGTGTTCTCCCAACTAAATGGATCAACAGAAAGCAATAATGCAATTTAGGTGCATGTTGCTACAGTCAACAGCATCAGAATTGGTGTGGCCCCGTTAAGAAGACTGCACAAGCTCAATTTTAGGGAGCATGATGCTCTGTCAGATTATGGCCCCAAACAGTCTCTAGTAAGGTTAGTTTCTCCAACAGTACTCATTCAAACCAAAGGACATTGATCCTCAGGAACCGGTGAAGCTGGAACTGTATATTCCCTTCTCCAAGACGGATGCTGCTTTTAATTCTTGTAGGGGTACAGTTGGATTCTTTGTCTTTTTAGGAACTTGAACTGAGCACTTTAGTTCCTCCTGCTGTAGGGAAAGTTCCTCTGTGGAGGCGGGCTGTTTGCTTCCCATCCCTCTGCTGGGTGGAAATGTCATTCCTCTTAATACATGAGTCACAAATCCAAGATGACTGATTAACCCCTATTTTGCCACAGTGCTGTAACTGATGCAGATTCACACTTTCCAGCAGTAAGTAAATGCAATAAAATCACTTGTAGAGGGTTTCACAGATGTGGTGGGTCTTCAGTAGTAAGACAAAGAAGGAAATATCCTGTTCGTGACACCAACTGTAATGTGCCGCCCCCCAGGGCTGATCGTATCCCAGGTTTTAGGAATGCAGAGTGGTGATGCAGCCTTATTAGATTTGTGTGGGTCATGGTGTTCCTACCTGGATACCGTCGCTCCCCAGGGTTAGGCTGTGAAGCAATAAAGGGGTGAGTGGTAGAAGGGGATATAAGGGTCCAGACTTGTTAAAGTTCAACAGCTTTACTTGAATAAAATTGCATACAGACAATATTTGGTCTTTCTCTTGGCTCCAGCAGGTTTTGGGGTAAACTGGCAGGCTAACTTGGATACCTTGCCTTATCTTTCTCTGCTATGCTAGACTCTGGCTTCGGTCTGGTAGCTAGATTTTATGACAGTACTGGTACCTTTGGCTGTTGACCCCTTGTATTACTCTTCTGTAAACTGTAAGGAGTCAGAGTGATTTATGAACTGCTTCACTTCAGAGACTTCTGCTGCAGGAGGAGGAGGGACGCTCCCCTTCACTGTGACATGTCTCTTCTTCTCCAACTCTCAATTATCAACTAAATATAGCTTTCTATAAATACATTGCCACCTGCTGGTGAACCAGATACAGTACATGAACATAACAGTTTCATAGCTATGGTATTAACAAATCACAGTTCTGATGAATAATGAAGTCAGTCACTAGTGTGGTATAATTAATCTAATTAGCTATGGTATTAAGACACAATGTAGGAGGACCTGAAGTAAATACACAGATGACATTATTGGTCAGCCATTAGAGACAGTAGCAGGGTATAGGAATAGTAGTGCCCGCTCTGGGGTATGTAGGAAAGCGCAAAGGGCTGTCATTGATGGAAGGTATGTGTCACCAAGGTTCCTGGTTCCTAGTGCTGACTGACACTATTGGTTAATTAGTGTGGCTGTAAAGCCGATCCGGGCAGCCTCTTACTGGGAGCAGCCAAAGTGCAGGGTGGGTGGCTGTTCCCCACGTTCCAGGCCAGTATTTATTTAGGGATATAAAACCCAGCCAGCAGTCTCAGCTGGGAGTGGATTATCCTCCATCTGACAGTGGAGCTTTGCCAGTCTCTGTGTTGGGGCTTGAGAGTTTGGGTAGGGATTAAGGCCTGCTATCTAATCTGGATGAAAGCACGTGGACTTCTGTTTCACCCAAGGACTTATTTGTTGCTGCCTGGTGTGAGCAAACCTTGAAACTGACATTTTGTTGTCACTTTCTGTATGTGTGAATAAAAAACTGAACTGTTTAAGTTAAAGACGTTGTCGTTGCCTCTGTACTGCGTCCGCAAGCCTGTCTACCAGAGCAACTCCCCAAAATTGGTGTCGGATGCGGGCAGTGAGGCAGGCCTCAAGGCCGAATTTTTTTTGTTTTTCCCCGTCACAAGTGCCTGTCCAACATTAAGCCAGCAAGGTTACGAACCGTGTCCCCTGACAAAATGGAGGCGGTCATGAAAGCCCTCATGGAGGATAACTTTCAGCAGCGGGAGGCTAACACGCAGCAACAAGAAACTAACCAGCTGCTATTACAACATGTAATGGCATTGCAAGCGGCAGGAGCATCCCAGAATGTCCACGATGCCCAGAAAGCTGTCCACGTGGCGATTCCTAAGATGATCCCCTCGGATGACGTTGAGACCTATCTGGCGGTTTCCGAAAAGGTGGATGTGAGGGAAAAGTTACCTGGAGACCAGTGGGCTGAGGTTGTTGCTCCGTTCCTGGCGTCTGGTCACAAGCAAGTATTTTTTGATCTCCCCGATGATCAAGCGGCCGACTACCCGACAGTAAAAGGTGAGATCCTGGCGAGACTTGGGCTAAATATATTGGTCCGGGCCCAACGGGTGCATCAGTGGGAATTTATCCCGGCTGTACCCGCCAGACCACAATATTATGATCTGCTGCACCGATTGCAAAAATGGCATCCTGACATATTGACTCCCACTGCTATGTTGGATCGGCCATTGGCGGATGTGTTTTGGAGGGCTATGCCGTACCCTCTCCAGCACTGGATCGGCCAGGTGTCTCCGGATAATGCCTTGGAGATTGTTGACCTGGTGGAGCGCTACGAGGCCACAAGAAATCTGCAGGGGGGGGGTTCTTTTGGGAGGAGGCCAGTCAAACCCCGGAAATCTCCACTCCAAACCTGGAGGCTGGTGCCAGCCAAACCCGCCCAGGACATACCCCCTTGCAGACCCAAACCCAGTGGTTTGCTGGCGGTGTCACGAGCCTGGAAATATAAGATCTGACGGTCCCCATCGGGGTGAACCCATTGAAACCAACTATGGCTACCGCCACTCATTGTATGCCAGGAAGCTGTGTGCCACAGGTACCTCCGAGACTGTAAACAATAGTCACCTGTGCCAGGTGGAAGTGGGGGACACTCTGGCGGTGGCACTGCTGGATTCAGGGAGCCTGGTGTCCCTGGTGCGGCCCGACCAAGTATAGTGGCCGAAAAGTCGGTGTTGTCTGCATTCATGGGGACATAAAGGACTATCCCACCGCCCTGGACTCTCTGTCAATGGTGGCCGGCAGGTGCACGCATGAGGTGGCCATCGACACAAAGTTACAGTAGGAGTTAATAATTGGGAGAGACTTCCTCGGTTTCCCGGCACTATGGCCGGATACAAAAGTTACCGATACCCGGGAGAAAGATGTAACCCTAGCAGAGTGGCCCTGCTCAGGGGGGAGACCAGAACCCTGGGAACCTGAGTCAGAAGAGACAGCAGTAGGGGTGACCGCCACTTCGGTGGAAGAGGGGGAGACAACCCCGCTAAGTGTGATGGGGGGAGACGTGGAGGACTTGCCGCCGGGTCCTGAGCTGGCAGACCTCAATGTTTCTGGGGATAAATTTGGTACAGCACAGCACCAAGACCCGACTCTGTCTCGAGCCTGGGAAAATGTGGTAATAGTTGAGGGTAAGCCGCAACAACCGGGGGCCGAGTCTATGTTCCCCCGTGTTGTGGTTCAACAGGAGATGCTGTATTGGATAAATCAACTACGTGCTGAACATATTGAACAGCTGGTGGTACCCAAGGCGTATCGCAAGCTCGTGTTGGAGTTATTCCACCAACATGTTCTTGGGGGACACCTGGGCCAGAAGAAAACGCAGGACCGGATTCTACAGTGGTTCTACTGGTCCAGTATGTTCAGAGGGGTAGAAGAGTATTACAAGTCTTGCCCAACCTGCCAGATAACCAGCCCCCAGCCACATTTCCGTAGTCCCCTGGTCCCTCTCCCGATTATTGAGGTTCCATTCGAGCAGATCGCTATGGATCTCATAGGCCCAGTACCGAAGTCCGCTAGAGGGCACTAACACATCTTGGTCATCCTCGACTATGCCACTCCATACCCGGAGGCGGTGCTACTGCGTCATACATCAGCCAAACTCATAGCTAAGGAGTTAATGGAGATGTTTTCCCGAGTGGGTCTGTCTAAAGAGGTTCTGACTGACCAAGGGACCCATTTTATGTCCAAGGTCATGAGAGAACTCTGTAAGTTGCTCCACATAATACAGTTGCGGACATCCATCTGTCACCCGCAAACGGACGGCCTGGTGGAGAGGTTTAATCAAACATTAAAAAATATGTTAAAAAGAGTGGTGTCTAAGAATGGGAGGGACTGGGATCTTCTTCTGCCCTATCTCATGTTCGCAGTGCGAGAGGTGCCCCAGGCCTCTACTGGGTTCTCGCCCTTCAATCTGCTATACATCAGACACCCTCGCGGTCTGATGGATGTGGCCAAAGAGGCGTGGGAACAACAACCCACACCGCACAAAAGCGTAGGGTCTTTAGTAGGGTCTATAATCGGCAGGCTCGGGTCCAGAACTTTAACCCAGGTGATTGGGTATTGGTGCTGGTACCAACCGTAGACAGTAAGTTCCTAGCTAGGTGGCAGGGGCCCTACGAGGTACTTGAAAAAATTGGAGAGGTAGATTACAAGGTACATCAGCCAGGGAGGTGAAAGCCGGAGCAGGTGTACCATGTGAATCTGCTCAAACTCTGTAAAGATAGGGAAACCTGTACGGAAGACAGTCCACGTCCAGGGTTTCTAGGAGAAGCAGATTCGGTCCCTCTGTCTGAAGCAAGGGAAGTCTACCACAGTGAAAATTGCTGACAGCCTCTCCTCTAAACAGGCTCAGGAAGCCAGAGAGTTTGTTAGTCGGAACACAGACGTGTTCTCGGACCTTCCTAGACGCACTTCCATAATCCGACATGACATTATTACTGAGCCTTAGGCAAAGGTCCGGTTAAAGCCATACCAGGTACACGAGGCTCGGCGACAAGCCATCGTGGAGGAAGTGCAGCTAATGCTAAAATTAGGTGTTACGCTGCTGGTAGACCCGGCTGGAATCCAGTGGCCAGAAGGAACAAGCGAGGTGTAGACTTGAGGAGTAGATCGCACGGTAGGGAATCCAGTGAAGAATCGGAACGGTCTGGAAAGGACGGTTCTGAGGAGCAGGAGACTGGAACAAGTCACAATACTCGAGCAATGTTTGCATTGCCTCATGGGTATAAGTAGGCCCAAACAGGAAACAAGATGGCTCCCAATCAGTATCACAACGGCCATCTTAGTTAAGGGCCAATCCTCAGATAACACAGCAGCGTCCAGTGGTGGAGGAGTGAAAATGCAACACAAGTTCAGAGTGGGTGAAACAGCAGCCACTAGTGGTAATTTAGAAGATTACATACAATTCTGACATTATTCCCTCCTTCAGCATCGACCTCCGGATGATGCTTGGCTCGGTTTTTCTGGATATCTTTGGTGAAATTATTTAAGCAGTCGGGGAGCACTAATATTTTTTGCAGGTTCCCATGAATTGTCCTCGGGGCCATACCCCTGCCATTTAATTAGGTATTGTAGATGATTTCGGAAAATTCTAGAGTCCAGTATTTTTTCAACAGTGTAATGTTCTTGTCCATCTACTTCAACTCGGGAGGAGGCAGATTACTTCCTGGAAATGGATCTGGAATAACAGGTTTCAGAAGTGATACATGGAACACAGGATGTACTCTCATTGTCCTGGGAAGTTTTAACCGAAAAGCTACTGAATTTATTTGTCCAATAATCTTGAAAGGCCCAATAAATTTTTGACCTAGTTTTGCTGAAGGTACATGAAGTTTTAAATTCTTCGTAGAAAGCCATAGCTCATCTCCCACAGTTGGAGAAGGCCTGCGGGATTTATCTGCTGTTTGCTTATATCTCTCCTGGGCATTCATTAATGTGTCCTTTAACATCTCCAGATTCTGTTGGAAAGATTGAACTCTGTCATTGACAGCAGGAAGTGTCTCTGGGGAAATTAGGGAGGATACTTGGATGGTAACACAAATTAGCAAAAAATGGTGTTTGTTTGGTGGAAGCATTCTGAGTATTATTGTATGAAAATTCTGCCATTGGAAGCAAATCAACCCAGTCAACTTGCAAATGGCAAATGTAGCATCGGAGATTCTGCTCCAAAGTGTCACAACCAGACAGCTGAGAAGCTCTGACAGGAGCCGTCCAGATCCTCCTCCTTGAGTTTCTTTGTTTTGGTTTCTGTTCCTCACCTCGTTAGTCTATCTCAGCTGTCATGCAGTCGGACTGATTACTTCCCTTTAAATTCCTACCCATAAGGCAGTAGTGTGCGGCTGATACAACTTCCTGGAGTGTGTGTGCATGCTGTCCCAGTTCCCAGCTCCCAGCTCCCTGTCCACAGTCGTCTGCAAGATAAGTTCTGTTTATGTATTTATGATTTTCTGTTTTCTGGATCCAGGTGACCCTGACTCCCTCCGTGTCTGTGTAGGGAGCCGGTGGTCGTGTCCCCTCACTATTGTAGGGCCTTCAGGTCTAAGATAGCCGAGGTACGTGGATATGCGCCCATCCACCTTTGGGGTGGTCGCATAGGCTGAGCAATAAGGGAGAGCGGCAGGTCGATTGCAGGCGTCTCCCTTTTGTTCCTTAGTTGTGGGTCCAGTGTGTCATTGTTTGTATTGTATTATCTTGTTTCCTGTACACCATCTGTGACACAAAGTTTGGTTTGTGCGTTCAGTCTGACCATTTGATTGGGAGTGAAAAGCGGATGACAAACTGTTTTACAAAAATTCTTCCAAAATTTGGACGTAAATTGTACTCCGCGATCAGAGACAAGTTCATCTGGTACTCCATGGAGACGAAAGACATCTTGGATGATAAGTTCAGCAGTTTCTTTGGCAGAAGGAAGACCAGCACATGGAATAAAGTGAGCTGCTTTTGTCAATCGATCAACCACAACTAGGACGGCACTTTTCCCTTTAGAAGCAGGCAAATCGACAATAAAGTCCATGGATATAGACCCCCAAGGACGGGACGGGATTGACAGAGGCTGTAAAAGTCCCACTGGTGAAGTACGAGGAGTTTTATTCATGGCACAGGTGTTACAAGAAGAAACATATTTCTTCACGTCCTCTTGATAATTAGGCCACCAAAAGAAGCGTGACAGAAGTTCTTTTGTCTTCTGGATTCCCTTGTGACCTGCTAGCTTGGAGTCATGAATTAATTTTAATACTCTCAGTCGTACACTCTCTGGCACATAAATGCAATACTTATGAGTCCAAACTTTAATTTGAAACATAAGGGATATATCATCTGGTGGATTTAGGAGAACCGGATCAATCTCATATGCTGCCCCTATGTCTTCTAGCAGATCCTTGTTAGTAATGACCCCCAGAAAATTGGATTCCGACAGAATGGTAGTTGGTGGTGCAGATGAAGAGGAATTATTTGAGAACAGTCTGGATAAGGCATCAGCTTTTTCATTTCGGGAGCCAGGTCTATAAGAGATCACAAAATTGAATCGGTTAAGAAAGACTCCACCGAGCTTGACGGGGAGACAAACATTTAGAAGATCTGATGAACTCTAAGTTACGATGATCAGTTAGCACCACTATCTGTTGTGCTGCTCCTTCCAAATGATGTTGCCACTCTTGGAAAGCAGCAATGATGGCTAAAAGTTCCTTGTTTCCCACATCATAATTCTTTTCTGAGGAGGTCAGTTTTCGGGGAAAATAAGCACAAGGGTGAAGCAAGTCTTTTTCTCCTATTCTTTGTGATAGAATAGCCCCTATTGCACAGTCAGAAGCATCAACTTCAACGATAAAGGCATGTTCAGGGTCAGGATGAATCAGTATAGGGGCTGTGGTGAATTTTGTCTTTAGACAGAGGAATGCATCCTGTGCTTGGGGAGACCAAATAAATGGTATTCCCTTCCTTGTTAATTGAATAATTGGTGTAATTATAGCAGAATTTTTTTTCATAAATCATCTGTAGAAATTAGCAAATCCTACAAAACGTTGAGCTTCTTTCACATTCCTTGGGGTTGGCCAGTCAATTATTGCTTGAATCTTGCTGGAGTCCATATGCAATCCTACAGTAGAAATTACATAACCCAGGAACTGAATTTCTGTTTGATGAAATTAACATTTCTCTAACTTAATATAGAGTTGATGAGTTCGTAGACGCTGTAGCACAATTTTGACATGATTTTGATGTTCTTCCTCAGAATTAGAGAAAATTAGTATGTCATCCAGATAGATGACTACAAACTGATCTAGCAGATCTTTGAAAATATCATTAATGAAATGCTGAAAGGTGGCAGGTGCATTACACAGTCCAAAAGACATGACTAAGTACTTGAAATGTCCGTAACGTGATCTGAATGCTGTTTTCCATTCATCACCAGGTCTAACACGCACTAAATTATAGGCTCCTCGTAGGTTTAGTTTGGTGAAGATTTTTGCATAACGGACTCTATCCAGCAACTCAGGTATAAGAGGCAGAGGGCAACAATTCTTTATTGTTATTTTATTTAGTTCTCTATAATTGACACAAGGCCTTAAGGTACAGTCTTTCTTTTTAACAAAAAATATTGGTGCACCTGCTGGTGAAGTGGATGGACGAATAAATCCTTTAGCTGAATTTTTGTCTATGTATTCTGTGAGAGCCTTCAGTTCAGGCTCTGCCAATGGATATATGCTTCCAAAGGGTATAGCTGCTCCCGGCAACAGTTCAATGGGACAGTCATAAGGTCGATGTGGGGGCAACTTGTTAGCATTCTTTTTATCACAAACATCCACAAATTCTTTATACATAGATGGCAGTTTAGGTGATGTTTCGAGGTCCTCAGTACCATCTACTTGAGGTTGATTAGATAAAGTTTGTTCTAAATGAACATCTGGTGGGAAGGATACTACTTTAGTTTCCCAGTTGAGCTGAGGGTTCTGAGCTTGCAGCCATGGTAGTTCCAAGATGATTGGAAAATGGGGCGATGATATTAGTAAAAAAGATAAAACCTCTTGGTGATTGGGTTCCATAATTATCTCCAAGGGCTCAGTCTCTTGATCAATTGGGCCCGAGTTCAGTGGGGACCCATCAACAGTTTCCATCAGAATTGGTGAAAGTCTCCCTTGGATTTTCATTCCATGCTTATTAGCAAAATCTATGTCCATAAAGTTTCCATTTGCTCCAGAGTCCACCATGGCAGAGGTAGATATCCACTGTGAGCTGGTGCGAAACTTGATAGAAATGTAGCAATGAGAGTTCTTGTTTTCCTTCTTAATATTAGGTGCTATTGAAGAGATTGAATGGATGACTGCATTCACTAGTGGCACTGGTTCAGAAGAAACGGATTCATCCTCAGATAGGTCGGGATCCACTACAACCGCCACTGACTTCTGTCGACGACTTGGACAATTAATGAGAAAGTGATCAGGTTTACCACAGTAAAAGCATTGATTCTCCCGAAGTCTGCGTTTCCTTCTATCGGCACTTTCACGTTTTTGTATGCTGTCAATCTGCATAGGTTCAGCATCAGATTCAGTGTATTTCTTGGTTTCAAAGTCTCTAGAGGTGGAGGGTGGAACAGATAAGTATTGATTATTATGAAGCCAGGTAGAACTCCACTTTTCTTGCCTACGCTCAGACAGTCGAGTATCAATACAAACACAATGATGTACGAAATCATCAAAATTTGTGGGAGCATCAGCACGTGCTAATTCATCTTTAAGTGCATTAGATAGTCCATTCTTGAAAAATTTGAATTTTGCGGCATTATTCCATTCAGTATCAATGACCCACCTTCTAAATTCTGTGGCATATTCGGCAACTGAGCGCCTGCCCTGACGTAAGGCCAGTAGGGTTGCTTCTGATGTGGCACATCGATTAGGATCATCAAATAATTGGCTCATAGCTGCAAGGAAAGCTTCCAGATCATCTAGGCGTGCATCATTGGTCTCAATAAGAGGATTAGCCCAGGCTACTCCCTTATGTGTCAGAAGCATAATAATACACAGCACCTTAGATCTGTCAGTGAGGAAGTGAGAAGTGTGTTCACAAAAATATAACTTGCATTGATTAATGAATCCACGGTACTTATCACGGTCCCCTCCAAACCTGAAGGGTGGAGGGGCAAGGTGGATGAAGAAGCAGGAACGATGGCCCAGGTATGAAGTTCCTGTATTTGATCTGCGTGATGAGCCACCATGTTTTGTAAATCCTGAGTCCAAATACTTGCACACTATGAGATATTTGGTTTTCAAATCCCAAGAATTTTGTTTTAAAATTTTGCATTTCAGCGTAGATGTTGGTTAGTAAACAGTTCATATTATTTACACGAACCTCCAAGTCCAGTTCCCCGGCGGATTCCATGGCTCGAGTATCCTGTTACGCTGCTGGTAGACGCGGCTGGAATCCAGAAGGAACAAGCGAGGCGCAGACTTGAGGAGTAGATTGCACGGTAGGGAATCCAGTGAAGAATCGGAACGGTCTGGAAAGGACGGTTCTGAGGAGCAGGAGACTGGAACAAGTCACAATACTCGAGCAAAGTTTGCATTGCCTCATGGGTATAAGTAGGCCCAAACAGGAAACAAGATGGCTCCCAATCAGTATCACAACGGCCATCTTAGTTAAGGGCAAATCCTCAGATAACACAGCAGCCTCCAGTGAAATTTGAGGCAATTCAGAATTGGCCACGACATAACACTACTCGGCAAGTAAAGTCGTTCCTGGGAAAGGTGGGATACTATATGAGGTTTGGTACAGTCGCTGCACCATTGACAGGCCTTTTGAAGGGACGCAAGTCAGTGACATGAACAGGCAGAAAAGGCTTTCTCCGCTCTTAAGTCGGCCCTGTGTGGGTCACCGATGTTGGTTATGCCCAACTTCAAGAGGGAGTTTGTGGTACAGACAGATGCCTCTGAAGTAGGCCTCGGAGCTATACTCTCTCAGGACATCAATGGGGAGGAACATCCTGTTGTTTTCCTGAGCCACAAACTTACCCCAGCCGAGACTAGGTACAGTATAGTGGAGAGAGAGTGCCTGGCCATCAAGTTGGCACTAGAGTCTCTCCGCTATCATCTGTTGGGGAGAAAGTTCCGTCTGGTAACCGACCACTCCCCTCTCAAGTTGATGAGCCAAGCCAAAGAGAGGAATGCTCGGGTCACCAGGTGGTTTTTGTCTCTACAGAACTTTAAGTTTTCCGTGGAACATAGGGCAGGCAGGTTACAGGGAAATGCAGATGCCCTGTCCCAGGTACACTGTCTGGTGGGTGTTCACCCCCTCAGGGTTCAACAAAGGGGGGAGGTATGTAGGAAAGCACAAGGGGCCATCATTGACTGAAGGTATGTGTCACCGAGGTTCCTGCCCTCGGTGAGGGAAGAGCCAGTAATTTTGAGTGTCAGTGGCAGCTAGTGCTGACTGACACTATTGGTTATTTAGTGTGGCTGTAAAGCTGATCCGGGACGGCTCTTACAGGGAGCAGCCAAAGTGCAGGGTGGGTGGCTGTTTCCCACGTTCCAGGCCAGGTTTTGGTTAGGGATATAAAACCCAGCCAGCAGTCTCAGCTGGGAGTGGATTATCCTCCATCTGACAGTGGAGCTTTGCCAGTCTCTGTGTTGGAGCTTGAGAGTTTGGGCCGTGATTAAGGCCTGCTATCTTATCTGGATAAAAGCACGTGGACTTCTGTTTCATACAAGTACTTACAGTCAGGTACATAAATATTGGGACATCAACACAATTCTAACATTTTTGGCTCTATCCACCACCACAATGGATTTGAAATGAAACGAAAAAGATGTGCTTCAACTGCAGACTGTCAGCTTTAATTTGAGGGTATTTACATCCAAATCAGGTGAACGGTGTAGGAATTACAACAGTTTGCATATGTGCCTCCCACTTGTTAAGGGACCAAAAGTAACGGGACAGAATAATATTCATAAATCAAACTTTCACTTTTCAATACTTGGTTGCAAATACTTTGCAGTCAATTACAGCCTGAAGTCTGGAACGCATAGACATCACCAGACGCTGGGTTTCATCCCTAGTGATGCTCTGCCAGGCCTCTACTGCAACTGTCTTCAGTTCCTGCTTGTTCTTGAGGCATTTTCCCTCCAGTTTTGTCTTCAGCAAGTGAAATGCATGCTCAATCAGATTCAGATCAGGTGATTGACTTGGCCATTGCATAACATTCCACTTCTTTCCCTTAAAAAACTCTTTGGTTGCTTTTGAAGTATGGTTTGCGTCATTATCCATCTGCTCTGTGCAGCGCCGTCCAATGAGTTTTGAAGCATTTGGCTGAATATGAGCAGATAATATTGCCGAAACACTTCAGAATTCACCCTGCTGCTTTTGTTAGCAGTCACATCATCAATAAATACAAGAGAACCAGTTCCATTGGTAGCCATACATGTCCACGCCATGACACTACCACCACCATGCTTCACTGATGCGGTGGTATGCTTAGGATCATGAGCAGTTCCTTTCCTTCTCCATACTCTTCTCTTCCCATCACTCTGGTACAAGTTGATCTTGGTCTCATCTATCCATAGGATGTTGTTCCAGAACTGTGAAGGCTTTTTTAGATGTGGTTTGGCAAACTCAAATCTGGCCTTCCTGTTTTTGAGGCTCACCAATGGTTTACATCTTATGGTGAACCCTCTGTATTCACTCTGGTGAAGTCTTCTCTTGATTGTTGACTTTGACACACATACACCTACCTCCTGGAGAGTGTTCTTGATCTGGCCAACTGTTGTGGAGGGTGTTTTCTTCGGTCATCCACCACAGTTGTTCTCCGTGGTCTTCCAGGTCTTTTGTTGTTGCTGAGCTCACCGGTGCGTTCCTTCTTTTTAGGAATGTTCCAAACTGTTGTTTTCGCCACGACTAATGTTTTTGCTATCTCTCTGATGGGTTTGTTTTGTTTTTTCAGCCAAATGATGGCTTGCTTCACTGATAGTGACAGCTCTTTGGATCTCATCTTGAGAGTTGACAGCAACAGATTCCAAATGCAAATAGAACACTTGAAATGAACTCTGGACCTTTTATCTGCTCATTGTAATTGGGGTAATGAGGGAATAACACACACTTGGCCAAGGAACAGCTGAGAATCCAATTGTCCCATAACTTTTGGTCCCTTAACAAGTGGGAGGCACATATACAAACTGTTTTACTTCCTACACCGTTCACCTGATTTGGATGTAAATACCCTCAAATTAAAGCTGACAGTCTGCAGTTAAAGCACATCTTGTTTGTTTAATTTCAAATCCATTGTGGTGGTGTATAGAGCCCAAAAATTTTGAATTGTGTTGATGTCCCAATATTTATGAACCTGACTGTATATGTTGCTGCCTAGTGTGAACAAACAGCAGATTCAAGGTGACTGTTTTTTCCTTGAAACTGACTTTTTGTTGTCACTTTCCTTATGTGTGAATAAAACACCGAACTGTTTAAGTTAAAGACGTTGTCGTTGCCTCTATACTGCGTCCGCAAGCCTGTCTACCAGAGCAAATTCCCACAGTTACTACAAAACCCCTTTAAACCCTTCCCCCTACATGCATTTTGGGCATTAGTAACCAAGCAATTTTTGCCATATAACATCGATGCAGTTCTATGAGGGCTTTTGGGGGGATGGCAATACTGCCACTGAGTTTTTATGTTATCAATTTTGCGGCATTTATATTTGGTAGAAATAACATATTAACTTTATTCCCTGGGTCAGTACAACAATACCAAATACATAGATTTTTTTTTTTTTCATTACTACTTTTGCACAATAAAACTTTTTTTTTATAAAAAAAAAATGTTTTTGCATCGCTACATCCCAAGACAAGACTGGACTAATACTAAGAAGCAAACCCTGGCACACAAACCCCACCAACCTACATACAATATCAGCTCCAGAACACTATGGCAAATTGTGCTTTACATGTTCATGCCCCTCCACTGCTCAGACCAGACCCCAGATCAGAGCAAAAAATAAATCAGATTCTAGACTCCTTTATTTAGCAACCACACAGAGCAGCATTACACTACATTATACATACCTGTATATAACACTACCTAAACATTAGACACATACAGTACTCTAAACTCACACTACTTACAACACCACTAACATGAATCCCAATTCCTCATGTGCCTCCAGTGCAAATCAAACCCCAAATCACTAGACAGCTCCCATTGTCCACCTCTTTCTAGCACAGACTGCTCCTACATGTCAATTTCTTTCTTTCTCATGCAGACTGCTCCCCAATGCAACCTCTTTCTCAAAGACACTACTCCTTCATGCCCTCCCTTTTGTCATACTGTTTTCCATGGGGACCCCACCAACACACAAACACCTTTGTCACACTGCTCCCTATAGTGTCCCACCACATTTCTCATGTACTGCTCCCCTTTTCTCACTTACTGCCTTCCATTATGACCCCTCTATTCTCACATAGTGTTCCCCATTCTGACCCCCTCCCTTTTCTCACACACTGGTTGCCATGTTGCCCCCTCTTCTCACATACTGCTCCAGTAGAGTGGCCCTTTTCTAACATACTAGTCCACATGGTCTCCCCTACACACTGCTACCCATAATGCCCTTCCACCTGGTCACTGCTCTCCATGGGTAGACCCATTTCTAGCACACTGATTCTCCTGGTGACAACCAACTTACTCACTTATTGCTCACATGGTGACACCCTCTATTACACAGACTGGTTTTCTGGTTCTGGTGACCGCATTCAGCTTCTTCCTGTCTGTGTCCTTTTCCTACTCTATGGCCTTCTTCTGGGCTGTGCCCTCCTCCTCCTTTCTGGTGCTGATGCAAGACCTTTGTCATATAAGTATGATAAGGCCAAAGGTCATGCACCCAGTGGCATAGCATGGGGAACAGCTGCCCCAGGCATCAAACTGCCAGGGGGCACTTGGCAGTCTGACATGACTTTACATTAACTGCACTGATAATGCAAACGCTGCTCATTAGTGCAATTTGGAGCCTTAGAAAGCTAAAGGACCTTTGATTACGTCATCATAGGTCCTGAATTATTTAAGAGTAAATGAACTGCATTCATAATGTTTTAGATCCTAGGATCAGAGGATGCAGCTGCAGGACCTGTGATGACATCATGAAAGGTCCTTCACCTCCTGAATATAAAAGAAATGCGGGGTAGAGACTAGAATAGAGTAGTTAAAAGGAAGTCATCCATCTGGAGTCAGTAAACAGAGTGGCCAAACTTGATACTGACCATAGACCCTAACCCTAATATTAACCCTAACACTAATACTAACCATAACCCTAATAGTAACCCTAACTCTAATAGTAACTCTAACCTTAAGCCTAACCCTGGCTACAACCCCTACCTCATATACTTTGCACAGTGACCATAATGTATGACTGTCTACATATATCAATGCTATGTGCATCTATTATTATTCATACCCGACATATAGCATATACAGCATTGTCCTGATATGTCAAGTGCAAGGGATAATATATTCTGTGGTTACAGATATATAGTATATACAGCAGTTTACTTATATATTTGTACCCACTGCATCTACAGTACTACTACAGTACACAAAAAGTTATTAATATTTGGCTTGTGAGTACAATTTTAGGATGAACCTAAAATGCACTAACCTTTACAGGTGAACTTAAAGGGAGTCTGTCACCTACTTTGAGCATTTTAGACTGCTCATATCACATTATAGCACAGTTGCCCAACATAAAAATAGTACTTTTCTTGTGTCTGTCCCACGTCCACAAGCTGAAAATATATAGAATACTCTTACTGGTAATCCGTTTCCATGAGCCCATGATAGCACTTGTGGGAGATCCTCACCCATCCGGACAGGAAACAGCATCTTCCCAGATCATTAAAAGGATCCTCCTCTCTCCATTCTTCAGTTTGTGACAAGATTCATAGGACTGAAAATAATTCTATATACAGTGAAGCACTTAACATGCATATTTTATTTATATTTTTTTAAGGGTGGGAATAATGTAGGTGCTATCATGGGCTCATGGAAAACAGATTACCAATAAGAGTAATCTATGTATTTCCATTACGCCCCATGACCAGGGCCGGCTCTATCATAAGGCAGCCCAAGCGGCTGCTTGAGGGCGAAGAGAAGGAGGGGCGGCAAACAATTAACTTGCTAACTTACACTTGCCCTACACATTTGATCAATAGAAGGGCAGCACCTCTTTGCCCGAGGCCGCTAAAGCTCTTGTGGAATGTGCTGAAAATCCTGTAGGGAATTGAAGACCCGCCGATGTGCATGCTAAACCTATTGCTCTAATAATCCACCTATCAATAGTGCGACTTGTAACCCTCAATCCCTAATTTGGTCCCTGAAATTGAACAAACAACTGAGAGGCTTTTCTCCAATCTTTAGTTGACTGTAAGTACTGACACACACGCACCTTCATTACACCGAGTATGTGAAACCTATCTTCACCATTATTTTTGGGATTCTGACAAAAGGAAGGTAAAATTATCTTTTGCGACCTATTGAAGTCTGAGACTACTTTTGGAAGGAAGGCTGGATCTGGTGTCAACACAATTCTGTCATCTAAAATAGAAGTATAAGGAGGGGAAGCAGACAAAGCAGAGATCTCCCCCATCCTCCTAGCCAATGTAATTGCCACCAAAAAGGCAGTCTTATATGACAACATTCTAACAGAAATAGAGTCTAGAGGCTCAAAAGGATTTTGAGTTATAGTAGCAATAACAATATTGAGATTCCAAGTAGACAATTTAGGTTTAATAGTTTGATTCAATGTGGAGGAAGCCCTTATAAGACTGATAATCCAAGAGTGAACTGCAAATCTAACATCAAACAAAGCACTAAGTGCAGAAACCTGAACTTTTAAGGTTCTAGGTCTCAATTTTTTATTAAGTCCTACCTGCAAAAAAATTTGAATCAATGGAATATCAGGAGGTACTGATAAATCCAAATCTGATTTGGAAAATTGGATAAAAAGCCTTCCAGATCCTCATATATATATGTCTGAAGTGATTATTTTTCTACTAGCTTGAAGAGTACTGATCACCTGCTCTAACAAATCCCTGGATCTAAGGAAATCCTTCTCAATCTCCAAGCTGTTAGATGCAGTTTTACTACCTCCGGATGAAGGAGAGGCCACTGTTATAACAAATCCTCCCTGTCCGGAAGCACCCAAGGGTCTGATAGAAACAGTTTCCTCAACCACGTGAACCACACTCTTGTCACGGGGTTCCGAAGGTGCACTTGGTCTCCCATTTCCCGCAGACCTGTTGCTTAGCTTTGGGAATGTGGATCTGTGCTTGACCTCATTCCCAGGGCGGATTTGCTGGCTGGGTGGCTCCCTGCTCCTAATCTGCCTTGAGCGCCGAGCTGATCACTCGGTGCTCTACTGGTTGGTCTGTCGGTCATGTGACGCTGGCCACGTCACATGACCCTCACTCCCCACTATAAATACAGGCAGCCTGCTGGTCACAGGTTGCCTGTTAATTTCTAGGTTCCTGGCTAACTGTTGGACTACTGAATACTTACCTGATCCTGTTCCCTGACGATCCTTTGCCTGCTCCTCCTGTACTGCGCATCCATCCTGGTATTGTGACCTCGGCTCCCACCTGACTACTCTCTTAGGACTCCTCTTGTACTTCGCTACTCTCCTGGTATTTGACCCCGGCTTCTCCTGACCATTCTTTGCTTAATCCGTTGTACTGCTTAGCTCTCTTGGTTCTGACCCGGTCCGTTCATGTTCCGTATTTTGTCTTGTCTGTCTTCCCTGCACATATCCTAAGTTAGGGACTGCAGTCCAGTTGTCCCCTGTCATCAGGACTCGTGAGGCAAGTAGGCAGGGCCAGGGGTGAGGGTGGAGCGCAGTGGTCACTACCCTTCCCCCTGTGTGTGTGTGGACATGACAGTTACAGATTAACAGGCCCAACAACCACTGTATCATGAATCCTCTTATTACCCTGACTGACCATGTCTCTAATTTGACACAGATGGTGCAGGAGCTAGGAGAGAAACTCCGTTCTTTTGAGTTAGGGCAAGGTTCTTCCACTCCTCTACCCTCCAGTCCACATTTTGAACCCCAGATCAAGCTCCCAGAACCCTTTTCTGGAGAGTTGCAAACTCTCCTTTAAGGAGAGTTGCAAACTCTACTTCCGTTTGCGCCCCGTGTCCTCCGGTCCCGAGAGCCAACACGTGGGGATTATCATTTCTCTACTACAGGGTGATCCCCAGGACTGGGCATTCTCGTTACCTCCTGGGGCCAGTTGTCACAACCAGACAGCTGAGAAGCTCTGACAGGAGCCTTCCAGATCCTCCTCCTTGAGTTTCTTTGTTTTGGTTTCAGTTCCTCATCTCGTTAGTCTATCTCAGCTGTCATGCAGTTGGACTGATTGCTTCCCTTTAAGTTCCTCCCCATAATGCAGTAGTGTATGGCTTATACAACTTCCTGGAGTGTGTGTGCATGCTGTTCCTATTTCCCAATCCTCTGCAAGATAAGTGCTGTTCCTTTATTTGTGATTTTCTGTCTGCTGGATTTCAGGAGACCCTGACTCCCTCCGTGTCTAGTGTAGGGAGCCGGTGGTCGTGTCCCCTCACTATTGTAGGGTCTTCAGGTATTAGATAGCCGAGGTACGTGGATATGCGCCCATCCACCTTTGGGGTGTTCGCATAGGCTGAGCAGTCAGGGAGAGTGGCAGGTCTCATGAAGGAGTCTCCCTTTTGTTCCTTAGTTGTGGATCCAGTGAGTCATTGTATATATTGCATTGTCTTGTTTCCTGTACACCATCCGTGACATCCCAGAAATTCAATTTCTGGGGTTTCTTCTCTCCGCTTCTGGTTTTCGCATGGACCCCGAGAAGGTCCGCGCTGTGCTTGAGTGGGAGCTTCCTGAGAATCAGAAGGCGCTGATGCGTTTTTTGGGCTTTGACAATTATTACAGGAAATTTATTTTGAATTATTCCTCTGTTGTTAAACCACTCACTGATATGACCAGAAAGGGGGTAGAATTTTCTTCTTGGTCGGTAGAGGCGCGTAAGGCCTTTTCTAATATCAAGGAGAGTTTTGCTTCCGCTCCCATCCTGGTACAACCTGATATCTCCTGCCAAATGGCAAACGTGTGCCTTTTTCTCGAAGAAACTCTCCTCCGCAGAGAGAAATTATGATGTGGGAGATAGGGAATTGTTGGCCATCAAGTTGGCTTTTGAGGAATGGCGCCATTGGCTAGAGGGAGCCAGACACCCTATTACCGTGTATACTGACCATAAAAATCTCGCCTACTTGGAGTCAGCCAAGCGTCTGAACCCGAGACAGGCCAGATGGTCTTTGTTCTTTTCAAGGTTTAATTTTGTTGTCACGTTCCGCCCTGGGGTTAAGAATGTGAAGGCAGATGCCCTGTCACGTTGTTTTCCGGGAGGTGGGAATTTTGAAGACCCATTTTGGCTGAAGGTGTGGTGGTCTCTGCTCTTTTTCCTGAATTGGAGGCAGAGGTGCAGGCAGCCCAGTCAGAGGCTCCTGATCTTTGTCCTCCTGGGAGGTTGTTTGTGCCTCTCGCTTTGAGACACAAGATTTTTAAGGAACACCACGATACGGTCCTTGCTGGGCACCCGGGGGCAAGAGCCACACTGGATCTCATCGCTCGGAGATTCTGGTGGCCTGCGCTTCGTAAGTCGGTTGAGGGTTTTGTGGCAGCTTGCGAGACTTGCGCTCGTGCCAAACTCCCTCATTCACGGCCATCAGGTCCTCTCCTTCCCTTACCCATTCCTTCCCGTCCTTAGACACATCTGTCCATGGACTTCATAACGGACTTGCCTCGTTCCTCGGGGAAGACTGTGATTCTGGTGGTGGTGGACCGTTTTAGCAAAATGGTGCATTTCATCCCTTTTCCTGGTTTGCCCAATGCTAAGACACTGGCGCAGGCATTTATTGACCACATTGTCAAATTGCATGGTATTCCTTCAGACATAGTCTCTGATAGGTGCACGCAGTTTTTTTCCAGATTCTGGAAGGCTTTCTGTTCTCGCTTGGGGGTTCGGTTGTCATTCTCTTCTGCTTTCCACCCGCAGTCGAATGGCCAGACAGAGCGCGTCAATCAGAATCTGGAGACATATCTGCGCTGTTTTGTGGCGGAGAATCAGGAGGATTGGTGTTCTTTTTTGTCCCTTGCTGAGTTTGCTTTAAATAACCGTCGTCAGGAGTCCTCTGATAAGTCACCATTTTTTGGTGCATATGGGTTTCATACGCAGTTTGAGACTTTCTCGGGAGAGGGGTCTTCTGGTTTACCTGATGAGGACAGATTCTCCTCGTCTTTGTCATCTATTTGGCAAAAGATTCAGGATAATCTAAAGAACATGAGTGAGAGATATAAGCGTGTGGCAGATAAGAGACGTGTGCCTGGTCCGGACCTGAATGTTGGTGATCTGGTGTGGTTGTCTACCAAAAATATCAAATTGAAGGTTCCCTCATGAAAGTTTGGGTCCTAGGTTTATTGGGCCTTACAAGATCCTGTCTGTCATCAATCCTGTTGCCTACCGTCTTGATCTTCCTCAGACTTGGAAGATCCATAATGTTTTTTCATAAGTCCTTATTGAAACCTTATGTTCAACCTATTGTACCCTCGCCTTTGCCTCCTCCTCCGATTATGGTTGATGGAAATCTTGAATTTCAGGTCTCTAGGATTGTGGATTCTCGTCTTGTCCGCGGTTCCCTCCAGTACCTCGTTCATTGGGAGGGTTATGGTCCTGAGGAGAGGATGTGGGTCCCAGTGACGGACATTAAGGCCACTCGTCTCATCAGGGCTTTCCATAGGTCCCATCCTGAGAAGGTGGGCTCTGAGTGTCCGGAGTCCACTCATAGAGGGAGGGGTACTGTCACAACCAGACAGCTGAGAAGCTCTGACAGGAGCCTTCCAGATCCTCCTCCTTGAGTTTCTTTGTTTTGGTTTCAGTTCCTCATCTCGTTAGTCTATCTCAGCTGTCATGCAGTTGGACTGATTGCTTCCCTTTAAGTTCCTCCCCATAATGCAGCAGTGTGCGGCTTATACAACTTCCTGGAGTGTGTGTGCATGCTGTTCCTATTTCCCAGTCCTCTGCAAGATAAGTGCTGTTCCTTTATTTGTGATTTTCTGTCTGCTGGATTTCAGGAGACCCTGACTCCCTCTGTGTCTAGTGTAGGGAGCCGGTGGTCGTGTCCCCTCACTATTGTAGGGTCTTCAGGTATTAGATAGCCGAGGTACGTGGATATGCGCCCATCCACCTTTGGGGTGTTCGCATAGGCTGAGCAGTCAGGGAGAGTGGCAGGTCTCATGCAGGGGTCTCCCTTTTGTTCCTTAGTTGTGGATCCAGTGAGTCATTGTATATATTGCATTGTCTTGTTTCCTGTACACCATCCGTGACACCAGTTGTCTGACTTCCGTGGAGGGGTTTTTTCAGGCCCTGGGTACCCTCTATGACGAACCAGACAGGGCCCTGGTAGCCGAGACGGCTCTTAGGGCACTGGTTCAGGGCCATCTCCCTGCGGAGGAGTATTGCACCCAATTCAGACGGTGGTGTGTCCCCTCTGGATGGAATGAACCAGCCCTGAAGAGTCAGTTTAGGTCTGGTCTGTCTGATAATTTAAAAGATTTATTAGTCAGTTATCAAGTTCCAGAGACCTTAGAGGAGATGATGACCCTAGTTGTCCGACTTGACCGACAAGTTAGAGAGAGACGACAAGAACGACAGTTCTGTTCTCAGATGGTGGTCCAGCCAGAGGCCTTTTCCAGGGACAACACTGAGGTCTCCACCGAGGATCCCATGCAGGTTGGCATGACCCGGGGTAATCTTCGTCGCAGACGCGGAGAGTGCTTCTACTGTGGAGATCCTGGCCATTGGATCAACAAGTGTCCTAAGAGGGTCCTCTCTGACAAGTCTCCTAAGGCAAGACAACCTAAAGACCAGGTACACCCTGATTTTTCTAAATATAAGCTTTTGGTACCTATAACAATTTCTCTGGGGGTTAATAAGTGGCCGGGTAAGGCCTTTATTGATTCCGGGTCAGCGGCCAGCTTTATTGACTTAGAATTTGCTAGTAAATTGGGTATTCCAATGTTTGCTTTACCTACACCTATCCATGTCATGGCTATTGATGCTACTCCCCTGATTGGTGGTACGGTAAGGTCATGTACCTCTGAAATTTCTCTGACCGTGGGTGTGTGCCACTCAGAGATGGTCTCTTTTTGTCTTGGAGAACCTACCGGTTGAGGTGGTACTAGGGTTGCCTTGGCTCCGTTTACATAACCCCACAATTAATTGGTTCAAAGGAGAGTTGGTGAAATGGGGACCTAAGTGTGAGGTGGTACTAGGGTTTCAGTAAGGTCTAATACATTACCTTCAGTTATTAAAGAATATTCTGATGTATTCTCGTCCCCTATTCCAGAGGTTCTACCCCCCCATAGACCTTATGATTGCGCCATAGAGCTAATAGAGGGTGCCGAATTTCCTAAAAGGGCGAATTTATAATCTTTCAGGGCCCGAACGCAAGGCTATGGAAGATTATATTAAGGAGAGCCTTGCTAATGGGCATATTAGACCTTCAGTCTCTCCTATGGGAGCAGGGTTTTTCTTTGTTAAAAAGAAGGATGGTGGTCTTAGGCCTTGTATTGATTACCGGAGATTAAATAAGATCACTGTCCAAAATATATACTCTCTCCCATTGATTCCGGATTTATTTAACCAGGTTCTGGGGGCAACCTGGTTTTCCAAGATTGACCTGAAAGGGGCATACAATCTAATCCGAATCAAGGAGGGAGACGAATGGAAGACAGCGTTCAATACTCCGATAGGACACTTTGAATATCAGGTGATGCCTTTTGGACTCAGCAATGCCCCAGATGTGTTCCAAAACTTAATGAACGATATTCTTAGAGAGTTCTTAGGTAAATTTATTATTGTCTATCTTGACAACATTTTGATATTCTCTCCTGATTTCGAATCTCATGTGTCTCATGTCAAACAAGTATTATAGGTGTTGAGGGAGAACCAGCTCTCCGCTAAGCAAGAGAAATGTGTCTTTGGTGTACAGGAGATACTGTTTCTAGGGCATGTTTTGACTCCTCACGCCTTTAAGATGGATCCTGGTAAGGTTTTAGCAATTAAGGAATGGGTAAGGCCTTCATCCTTAAAGGCTTTACAACGGTTTTTGGGTTTCGCTAATTACTATCGTAAATTTATCATGAATTTTTCTGTAATTGCTAAGCCATTGACCCACCTTACTAAGAAAGGGGCGGATTTGGAGAATTGGTCTACCAAGGTCATTTCTTTATTTGAAACATTAAAAAAGGCATTTAGTAGCGCTCCCATTCTGATCCAGCCTGATCAGGAGAGACCCTTTATTGTGGAGGTAGATGCATCCGAGGACGGCGCAGGAGCAGTTCTTTCACAGGGTCCTGCTAGCCTCACTAACCTGAGACCGTGTGCCTTCTTCTCCAGGAAATTCTCTCCCACGGAGAGAAACTACGACATTGGGAATAGGGAGCTGCTGGCTATTAAATGGGCATTTGAGGAGTGGAGGCATTTTTTGGAGGGGGCAAGGCATCGAGTAACTGTTGTCACTGATCATAAAAACCTAATGTTTCTCGAGTTGGCTAAGAGGTTGAATCGCCGACAAGCCCGATGGGCTCTGTTTTTTACCCGTTTCGATTTCTCCATTACGTTCAGGCCGGGAAGTAAAAATGTGAAGGCAGACGCATTGTCCCGGAGCTTCCATGCCTTTCAACCCACTGAGACGCCGCCTGAATCCATCCTACCAGCAAACATCTTCTTAGCGGCTCTAACCCAGGATATCTCGGTTCGCATTGAGGCTGAACAACATCTGGCACCGGCATCCACCCCAACAGATAAGTTGTTTGTTCCCGTACAATTTCGTCTCCAGCTGTTGGGTGAGTGTCACGATTCTGCCTTTTGTGGACATCCGGGTGTTAAGGGCACTAAGGATCTGGTTTCTAGGTCCTATTGGTGGCCCACTCTGACCAGGGATGTCAAGTCCTACGTGTCAGCCTGTGAGGTTTGTGCCAGGTCTAAGACACCTAGGACTCGCCCTGCTGGTAATTTACGACCCCTACCCATTCCCAGTAGACCCTGGTCCCATATATCGATGGACTTTATAACTGACCTACCGCTGGCGGAGGGTAAGACTGTGGTTTGGGTAGTGGTCGATAGGTTTAGCAAGATGGTTCATTTCATTCCCATGTCTAAACTTCCGAATGCTAAAACCCTGGCGTCTATTTTTGTGAGAGAGATTGTTCGTTTACATGGCATCCCGGAAAATATTGTTTCTGACAGGGGTGTGCAGTTTGTGTCCAAATTCTGGAGGGCCTTCTGTCAAAGATGTAAAATTTCATTGTCTTTTTCTTCCGCCTACCATCCTGAGAGTAATGGGCAGACTGAACGCCTTAATCAGTCTGTGGAACAATTCTTGAGGTTGTATGTTGCTGATGACCAGCAATTATGGGTCAAATTCCTTCCGTTGACTGAATTTGCTCTGAATAACCGTGTCAATTCTTCTGCTGGGGTCTCCCCATTCTTTTGTAACCATGGTTTTCATCCCCGTTTTCATTCTGGGCCGTCCGTCTCCTCCTCTAACCCTGAAGCGGATAAACTCTCCTCCGAACTGTGCACAGTTTGGGCCTGGGTTCAATCGAACCTAGAAAAGGCTCAAAGTTCTCAAAAACTCAAGGCCGATAGGAGACGTTCAAGGGGGGTGAACTTTCAGGTTGGGGATAAAGTATGGTTGTCCTCCAAGAATCTATCTCTCAAGGTAACTTCTAAAAAAAATTCTCCTCGTTTTATTGGACCATATAAGATCACGGAAGTGATTAACCCGGTATATTTTAGGTTGGAGCTGCCTGAGTCATTCCACATTCATAATGTGTTCTATAAATCTCTGCTTAAAAAATATTTTGAACCGGTAGTACCATCAAAAGCCTCGCCTCCGCCGGTTCTTGTTAATGATGCTGTCGAGTATGTGGTGTCTAAAATAGTGGATGTCAGGAAGGTGCGTAATGCCTTGCAGTACCTGATTCACTGGAAGGAGTATGGACCTGAAGAGAGATCTTGGGTACCTGCTAGGGAGGTTCATGCTCCTAGACTTGTTCGTAAATTTCATTTAGAACACCCTGAAAAGCCATCGCCTGAAGTCTTGGGTCCGGTGGCCCCTCGTAAAAGGGGGGGTACTGTCACGGGGTTCCGAAGGTGCACTTGGTCCCCCATTTCCCGCAGACCTGTTGCTTAGCTTTGGGAATGAGGATCTGTGCTTTGCTGGCTGGGTGGATCCCTGCTCCTAATCTGCCTTGAGTGCCGAGCTGATCACTCGGTGCTCTACTGGTTGGTCTGTCGGTCATGTGACGCTGGCCACATCACATGACCCTCACTCCCCACTATAAATACAGGCAGCCTGCTGGTCACAGGTTGCCTGTTAATTTCTAGGTTCCTGGCTATCTGTTGGACTACTGAATACTTACCTGATCCTGTTCCCTGACGATCCTTTGCCTGCTCCTCCTGTACTGCGCATCCATCCTGGTATTGTGACCTCGGCTCCCACCTGACTACTCTCTTAGGACTCCTCTTGTACTTCGCTACTCTCCTGGTATTTGACCCCGGCTTCTCCTGACCATTCTTTGCTTAATCCGTTGTACTGCGTAGCTCTCTTGGTTCTGACCCGGTCCGTTCATGTTCTGTATTTTGTCTTGTCTGTCTTCCCTGCACATATCCTAAGTTAGGGACTGCCGTCCAGTTGTCCCCTGTCATCAAAACTCGTGAGGCAAGTAGGCAGGGCCAGGGGTGAGGGTGGAGCGCAGTGGTCACTACCCTTCCCCCTGTGTGTGTGTGGACGTGATCGTTACAACTCTTTTCGGCCAATAGGGGGCTATCAAATTCTTTTTTAATCACTCTCGGTAATAGGCAAAGAGGGGAAAACACGTAACACAGATCCTTCCCCCATAGTTGAGATAGGGCATCTATCCCATGAGACTGATCCGCTGGGTTGAGGAAAAAAAACCTTTTGCCCTTCCTGTTTTCCCGGGAAGCAAACAGACACCCACAGATGTACTATTTAGTTGAACACTTCTTGACAAAGTCATCAATCCCCCTGTTTGACTCTGTGCCTCCTTAGAAAATCTGCCTGGATGTTTTCTGACCCCTTCCCCCTGTCGTATGGACAGGAAACAGGAAGAAACGGAGGAATGGAAAGAGGAGGATCCTTTTAATGATCTAGGTAGTTCCTACTTCCTGTCCAGATGCTGTCATGGAACGTAATGGAAAAAACACTTCATAAATATATGCAGATTAGGTCCAGCAAGTGCCCAAGCCCCTCTCTGATGTGCCGGCATAACCACCACCCTTCAAGTCATCTAGCCTGTCCTCCTTTCCTACTTCATTCTCCTCCTTTTGCTTAGAGCTCTTGTGTGAGAACTAGTCACCACTGGGTCCGCGCATGCGCACTGCTCTGCAGAGGCACTTATCCTAACAGTGCACATGCACAGGCCCGACGACGGGTGTTCGGACAAAATCTCTAAGCCAAGGAGGAGGATTGCAAGGGGAGCAGTTATGCCGGCACATCAGAGAGGGGCCTGGGCACTTACGGGACCTAATCTGCATATCTTTATAAAGTTTTTTTGTTTTTTTTTCAGCTTATGGACGTGGGACAGACAAGAGAGGTACTATTTTTATGTTGGGCAACTGTGCTATAATGTAATGAGTGGTCTAAAACGTTCAAAGTAAGTGACAGACTCCCTTTAATGTGACCATCTCTAAACTTTTGAATGTACATGTCCAATTGTTTAATGTTTCAGTACTTTTTGCACAACTTGCTGTTCTCTAACAAAGAGCTTTAACAGCAAAATTCACAACAGGTGTTTTATCCATGAATCGCCAAATAAATTTCCTGGTTCAATTAGAATTGGTATTTAAACAGTCCTCCTCATCATGCTGTTCACATTTTGATATCATGAGACCAAGACGACACCAAACAATGGATCAACAGTACCTTGCCATTGTGAGGCTTCAATTAGTATGTTCTCAGATGGAAGTGTTCACTGAGCTTAGAGTGTCATCACCAGGTTGCAACAGAGATACAGAGAGACTGGAAGAGTCACAGAAAGGTATAGAAGTGGATGTCCTTTGGCCACATCCCACACTGATGACAGCTTCACTGTGAACAATGCCCTGCAGAACCGGATGATGAATGCCACACAACTCCAGGCACATTTGAGGGAGGTGAGAGACAACCAAGTGTCACGTCAGACCATTTGTAACAGTTTGCATCAGTGTGGTCTACATGTTAGATGACCTGCAAAGGTACCTGACCACAGAGATCATCATCTTGCATGGACCAGGGAGCATCTACACTGGACGAGGGACCAGTGGGCCTCAGTGCTGTTAACTGATGAAAGTCGATTCACGCTGAGCACAAATAATGGCCGCCAATGATGTTTGAGACGTCAAGGAGAACACTATGCATCAGCCACTGTTCTCACTAGATGAGCCTTTGGTTGTGGTGGTAGTGTTACAGTGTGGGAAGGTGTGTCTAGTTAATACAGAACTGCCCTACACTTTATGAATGGTACAGTGACAAGCCCATACTACTTGAATAACATCATTAATCCAGTCATTGTGCCTCTGGATGAACAACAAAGGCCTAATATCATCTTCATGGACGACAATATGTCAGCTCATCGAGGTTGCATCATTAGTAAACAGCTGCTGGAGACTGGGGTACCTCAAATGTCCAATTATCCAGACCTGAATTCCATTGAAAACCTATGGAATCAGCTGAGTCGTCATGTAGAGGCTTGTAACTCTGTACCTCAGAACCTCAATGACCTTCAAGAAGAGTGGGATGCCATGCCTCAGCAGACAATAAGCTGTAATTAATGCTCAAGGCCACATGACAAGTTCTTGAGATAATGACATTTTTTGTGGGGGTATACCCACCACTGTTGTTGGCTTTTGTTTCAATAGGTTGTTTGAAAAGAGGAAACCACCAACCTAACCTCTAACCCTAACTCACACAGCCACATTCAGGCTAAATTAAGAGCTTGTGCATCTTACCTATATAGCTTTATGCTCCATGACCATTAGAGACATCTCCTTTTACCCACTCCATTCTAGCTTCTACCAGAACTGCAGGAGAAGCTTTTTCACTTCAACTCCAGCCTCACTGCTCCTGTCCTGCAAGCCCTCAGGAGAAGTGAGACATATTGGGACAATACTGATGCGAGGTGGATGGGCGGTCAGGGGAGAATGCTGCTAGTGGGAAAGGGTTTTCTAGGGGCATCTAGTAGATTGTGTATCGCGCTGTCAGAGACCCTGAAGAGAAGACAGAAGAGTTTTTTTTTTACTGCTTCTGCCTTCAACTTTGCACAGTGCATAGCCCTCAATGACTGATGTGTGGCGAATGGAGGAAGTGGCTACATCACTTCCTCCAGTTGTCCCCGTGATCACATGACAGGTTAGGGGGGACAATACTTGCTTGCCCCAGGCACTGAGAACCCACGCTACGCCACTGCCTGCACCAAGTTTTGTAACATTTTTGCTACCATTTGTGAAAAATGGTGGCAAAGCCCTGTGATTTTGACAAAAATTACATATAAATGCTGTTAGCCAGCACAAATCAGATTGTGGCTTAGATGTTCAACTGCAATTATTACCATACCAGTTCTATTGCCATTAGTGTAACATTATAGAGTGCTGCTGTATGTCGGAGATATTCTTTTCAGAAAAAATGTAAGCAACTCCATAGTATAGCATTTGAAGGAGCAACCTTTTTTTTGTCAGATTCATATGTACGTAAGGGACAATACATGAATGTGCACAAATTACAAAAACAATCTGGCCACCATAAGTTTCATTAAAATTTAAAAGCATATCTCCAACAATATCCCACATAATTCACATGATAAACATACTTTGACAGTTGTAATTGACATCAGACATCACTTACCCTTTCACTGTATTTTTCTCAGTGACATCTCTAAAGATGAAAAAAATATACATAATCAAAATAAGGACCAAAATAATAAGTAAAGATAATTAAAGTAAAAGGTTCAATAGTTTGTCCCCCATTATACCTTACAAGACAAAAACACAGAGATGAAGTGGCAATTCTGGAGGAGCTGCTCAGCCCCTGACACTGTGGCGTGTCTTTTATTGGAGGAGCAGCCCCACCGCATGTGGACCGCAATAATCGACTAACCCCAGCAAAATATGCATACAATGGAGGATGTCGACGCGGTCCACATGCACCACAAGAGCAAACTACACAGAATGTAGCAAATAAAAATATGAAACAAAGAGAGGAAATGCACCAACAAGAAATGCTACTGACTAAACTGGGAAGTCATAAATGCAGGTATTAAAAGCTGAGACTTTCGCCAATATGTTCCAGTCAGGAAAATATCGGAGCCCATCACTGCACCACGTCACGGTCACTCAGCACGGCAGAGGGTCCTAGCCGCTGCTCTAACTATGGTGTGAACACGGTCTGGGGGTGGTATAATTCAGCTCACAGCCAAGCTTCCACACAGAAGCCCAGCATGAATACTGTGGCAGTACAATGTGAATGAGGCCAGGCTGTGAGCCACACCTATACCAGACCATGTGATTATTGCGGTCCACATGCGGTGGGGCTGTTCCTCCAATAAAAGACACGCCACAGTGTCAGGGGCTGAGCAGCTCCTCCAGAATTGCCACTTCATCTCTGTGTTTTTGTCTTGTTAGATTTGGGTGTGTTTGGACACTCTGTTGCACCTGGTAACCTCCATCACATGGTCTGGTATAGGTGTGGCTCACAGCCTGGCCTCATTCACATTGTACTGCCACAGTATTCATGCTGGGCTTCTGTGTGGAAGCTTGGCTGTGAGCTGAATTATACCACCCCCAGACCGTGTTCACACCATAGTTAGAGCAGCGGCTAGGACCCTCTGCCGTGCTGAGTGACCGTGACGTGGTGCAGTGATGGGCTCCGATATTTTCCTGACTGGAACATATTGGCGAAAGTCTCAGCTTTTAATACCTGCATTTATGACTTCCCAGTTTAGTCCGTAGCATTTCTTGTTGGTGCATTTCCTCTCTTTGTTTCATACCCCCATTATACCTTGTAGCAGAACCCAAACTATTTGACCCAAGTATTTTTAAAGAGGTTTTCCAGAAATAATATTTAAAAAAATGGGCCACAATATTTAAGAACAACAAGAAGCTTTATTTACTTTGATTGCTTTACTTCCTTTCCCGGCTTGACACACAGGAAAAGCTAGGAAAAACCCACTCAGCAAATCACTTGCAAGGTTTTTAAGGTGACTGAGAAACCCTTTAAATTATCAACAGATTGAATAATTGTGCATCCACTCTTACCAATTTTGTGGTATGTCTTTTCTGAGATGAGCGTAAAATCACAGCAAAACTCACTGAAGTGCTTGGCAACAGGCCATGCCAATATCTTTTATGCACTAAGGACTTGGAAAACTACATCTTTCTTGGGCACACTTTTGAACTAACTATGGCAAAAGTAGGCCACAAAAGTGGCACCTTTGAATACATCATAAGGACTCATGCGCAAGACCATACGTTTGGCACGCATCTGATCGCATCTGTTAATTGGATGCAGACTCATTCATTTCAATGGGGTGCTGAAGATGTGGACACATCTGTTCCGTGGCCATGCAAAAAAAAATATAACATGCACTATTCTTGTCTGTTTTTCAGACAAGGATAGGACATTACTGGGCAGACTAGATGGGTCAAATGGTTCTTATCTGCCGACACATTCTATGTTTATTACTATTGAAGTAAAAAACAAAATGGCAGCATGCACTTGGCTGGGATCTGCGATTTGTGGACTGCAAAATACATATGGTTGTGTGCATGAGACCTTAGACCTCATTCAGAGCATATCTATGATGTTGTTAGTTTGTGTCATTACAACTGTGATTAGACTGTGATTTGCAACTATAACAAAAATGCAAATGGAGCCTATTGGTGTATTTTCATGTTTTAAAGAATATCTGACTGATACCAAAGTTATTTAAAGGGGCTGTCAGTTTTTTCCCCCAAAAAAGTCCTCTGACAACCCAGTTAACTGATTAGCATGCATGTTGTCTCACCAATATATACTGTATGAACCCAAACAGATATTTTAGCGTATCTAATGTTATATGTGGTTGGTTGACTAAACATACAGTAGGTGTTGACTACTGTATATATTACTTCTGAGATACTGCAAAGTATTCTTGGATACAGTATTTTCAAACTATGCACTCCTGAGTTACACAAACATTTCTACAAATTCTAAATTTGGATTTCTGATATTTTGTAGGCTGTTGTGGTCTGATACGCTAGCAGGTGTGTAAGGCTAGGTTCACATTTGCAGGAGAGGTTCCGTTAAATAATCTGTTGTAGCTTCCCGCGAAAAAAAAAAAAAAAAAAAAAAGGAGGATTGTGTAAACTACAACAGAAACCCAAATAACCCTCATTATAGTCAGGCACCATTGGTGACGGGCATATTGTCACAACTAGACAGCTGAGAAGCTCTGACAGGAGCTTTCCCGATCCTCCTCCTTGAGTTTCTTTGTTTTGGTTAAGTTCCTCATCTCGTTAGTCTATCTCAGCTGTCATGCAGTTGGACTGATTGCTTCCCTTTAAGTTCCTCCCCATGATGCATTAGGTTGCGGCTTATACAACTTCCTGGAGTGGGTGTGCATGCTGTTTCTATTCCTCAGTCCTCTGCAAGATAAGTGCTGTTCCTTTATTTGTGATTTTCTGTCTGCTGGATTTTCAGGTGATCCTGACTCCCTCCGTGTCTTGTGTAGGGAGCCGGTGGTCGTGTCCCCTCACTATTGTAGGGTCTTCAGGTATTAGATAGCCGAGGTACGTGGATATGCGCCCATCCACCTTTGGGGTGTTCGCATAGGCTGAGCAATTAGGGAGAGTGGCAGGTCTCATGTAGGGGTCTCCCTTTTGTTCCTTAGTTGTGGATCCAGTGAGTCATTAATTGTATTGCATTGTCTTGTTTCCTGTACACCATCCGTGACATTATAAGCCGCCAAAACCGTCTCAAGCATGGATCCGGTTTCACTTTTGGCTGAGCGCTTCCAGGGTCTTTCATTGGAGGTAGCTGATCTCCGTAAGACTTTTTCTCAGTTTCAAGTGACCGGTTCAGCTTGCGTTTATGGAGTTTGTTCTGAGCCTAAGATCTCGCTCCCGAATACGTTCTCCGGGGGTAGTGAGTATTTTGTGCGTTTTAGAGAGGCTTGCAAACTCCATTTTCGCCTTCTTCCCCATTCCTCTGGTGATGAAGAACGGAGGGTGGGGATCATTATATCGCTGCTCAGGGGTAACGCTCAATCCTGGGCCTTTTCGCTGCCGGAGGGGGCACGGCCTCTCCGTTCAGTGGATGAATTCTTTTTAGCCCTGGGTCAGATATATGATGATCCGGATCGTATTGCTCTGACTGAGTCTAGACTACGTCTGTTATGCCAGGGTAAACAATCCGCAGAGATATACTGCTCAGAATTTCGGAGATGGGCAGCTGATACTGGTTGGAATGATGCTGCACTCCGAAGTCAATTTTGCCATGGTCTTTCAGAGGGATTGAAAGATGCATTTGCCTTTCATGAGAGACCTACCTCCTTGGATTCTGCTATGTCTCAGGCCGTTCGTATTGACAGGCGTCTTAGAGAGAGAGGAGAGATCTCTCCTTCCTGTCATACTCAGTCCCGGGACAGTGCAGCGGTCTCTTTCTGTGCGCAGGGGTCTCAGTCGCTGTCAGCCCCTTCTGAGCAGGAGCCCATGCAGCTGGGGTTGATTGCCTCTGACAATAGAAGATTCAGCCCGCATGGGAGGGTTTGTTTTTGTTGTGGAGGTATAAATCATTTGGCAAATGTTTGTCCCTCTAGGAGATTCAGGCAGTCTTCTGGGAGTAATAAAGAAACAAAAATGAAAAAATCTTTTAAAAATGTTCCATCTGTTACTACTGGCAGGGTTGAGGCGGAAATGGAAGGTTTTCCGTTTGCTTGTAGTTCCCGTTTTTTCCTGCCTGCTAGGGTGGCACTAGAGAGCAAGAGCATTTTTTTGTGAGATTTTTGTGGATAGTGGAGCAGCTGTCAATCTCATTGATAATCAATTTGCAATAACTCATGGTTTCCAGGTATGCACTTTGGGAAAGGATATTCCTGTTTTTGCTATTGATTCCGCTCCACTTTCTCAGAAATCATTAAAGGGCATAGATCACAATATTCGTTTTATTGTGAGTGATTCTCATGTTGAGGATGTGTCATGTTTCGTCCTTAGCGGTTTGCCTACTCCTCTAGTGTTGGGGCTACCCTGGCTCACTAAACATAACCCCACCATTGATTGGCAAGCGAGGCAAATAAATGGTTGGAGTGACTTTTGCAGAGAGAATTGCCTCATGACATCTGTTTCTGAGGTTTCTACTAAGACTGTACCACCTTTCCTCTCTGAATTTTCGGATGTCTTCTCTGAGAGTGGAGTTCAGGATTTGCCCCCGCACAGGGAGTACGATTGCCCTATTAGTCTCATTCCAGGCGCCAAACTGCCTAAATCTCGTTTATACAATCTTTCCCAACCTGAGAGGGTCGCTATGCGTGCTTATATCTCTGAGAGTCTGAGAAAAGGACACATACGACCCTCGAAGTCACCTGTTGCCGCTGGTTTTTTCTTTGTTAAGAAAAAAGATGGTTCTTTAAGACCTTGTCTGGATTTCAGGGAGCTGAACAGTATCACTATTTGCTACCCTTATCCGCTTCCTCTGATCCCGGACCTGTTTAACCAGGTTGTTGGGGCTAAAGTCTTTTCCAAATTAGACCTAAGAGGGGCATACAACCTGGTCAGGGTCAGAGAAGGAGACGAATGGAAGACGGCTTTCAATACCCCTGAGGGCCATTTTGAGAATTTGGTTATGCCTTTTGGTTTGATGAATGCCCCAGCCGTTTTTCAGCATTTCGTGAACAGCATTTTTTATCATTTAATGGGAAAATTTGTATTAGTGTATTTGGATGACATTTTGATTTTTTCTCCTGATTTCAAGACTCATAAGGAACACTTACGTCAGGTCTTGCTCATCCTGCGGGAGAATAAATTATACGCGAAACTGGAAAAATGTGTGTTTGCGGTTCCAGAAATTCAATTTCTGGGGTTTCTTCTCTCTGCTTCTGGTTTTCGCATGGACCCCGAGAAGGTCCGCGCTGTGCTTGAGTGGGAGCTTCCTGAGAATCAGAAGGCGCTGATGCGTTTTTTGGGCTTTGCCAATTATTACAGGAAATTTATTTTGAATTATTCCTCTGTTGTTAAACCACTCACTGATATGACCAGAAAGGGGGTAGATTTTTCTTCCTGGTCGGTAGAGGCGTGTAAGGCCTTTTCTAATATCAAGGAGAGTTTTGCTTCCGCTCCCATCCTGGTACAACCTGATATTTCGTTACCCTTCATAGTTGAGGTTGATGCTTCTGAGGTAGGGGTGGGTGCGGTCTTGTCTCAGGGTTCCTCTCCTGCCAAATAGCAACCATGTGCCTTTTTCTCGAAGAAACTCTCCTCCGCAGAGAGAAATTATGATGTGGGAGATAGGGAATTGTTGGCCATCAAGTTGGCTTTTGAGGAATGGCGCCATTGGCTAGAGGGAGCCAGACACCCTATTACCGTGTTTACTGACCATAAAAATCTCGCCTACTTGGAGTCAGCCAAGCGTCTGAACCCGAGACAGGCCAGATGGTCTTTGTTCTTTTCAAGGTTTAATTTTGTTGTCACGTTCCGCCCTGGGGTTAAGAATGTGAAGGCAGATGCCCTGTCACGTTGTTTTCCGGGAGGTGGGAATTTTGAAGACCCGGGTCCCATTTTGGCTGAAGGTGTGGTGGTCTCTGCTCATTTTCCTGAATTGGAGGCAGAGGTGCAGGCAGCCCAGTCAGAGGCTCCTGATCTTTGTCCTCCTGGGAGGTTGTTTGTGCCTCTCGCTTTGAGACACAAGATTTTTAGGGAACACCACGATATGGTCCTTGCTGGGCAGCCGGGAGCAAGAGCCACACTGGATCTCATCGCTCGGAGATTCTGGTGGCCTGCGCTTCGTAAGTCGGTTGAGGGTTTTGTGGCAGCTTGCGAGACTTGCACTCGTGCCAAAGTCCCTCATTCACGGCCATCAGGTCCTCTCCTTCCCTTACCCATTCCTTCCCGTCCTTAGACACATCTGTCCATGGACTTCATAACGGACTTGCCTCGTTCCTCGGGGAAGACTGTGATTCTGGTGGTGGTGGACCGTTTTAGCAAAATGGTGCATTTCATCCCTTTTCCTGGTTTGCCCAATGCTAAGACGTTGGCGCAGGCATTTATTGACCACATTGTCAAATTGCATGGTATTCCTTCAGACATAGTCTCTGATAGGGGCACGCAGTTTGTTTCCAGATTCTGGAAGGCTTTCTGTTCTCGCTTGGGGGTTCGGTTGTCATTCTCTTCTGCTTTCCACCCGCAGTCGAATGGCCAGACAGAGCGCGTCTGGAATCTGGAGACATATCTGCGCTGTTTTGTGGCGGAGAATCAGGAGGATTGGTGTTCTTTTTTGCCCCTTGCTGAGTTTGCTTTAAATAACCGTCGTCAGGAGTCCTCTGATAAGTCACCATTTTTTGGTGCATATGGGTTTCATCCGCAGTTTGGGACTTTCTCGGGAGAGGGGTCTTCTGGTTTACCTGATGAGGACAGATTCTCCTCGTCTTTGTCATCTATTTGGCAAAAGATTCAGGATAATCTAAAGAGCATGAGTGAGAGATATAAGCGTGTGGCAGATAAGAGACGTGTGCCTGGTCCCGACCTGAATGTTGGTGATCTGGTGTGGTTGTCTACCAAGAATATCAAATTGAAGGTTCCCTCCTGGAAGTTGGGTCCTAGGTTTATTGGGCCTTACAAGATCCTATCTGTCATCAATCCTGTTGCCTACCGTCTTGATCTTCCTCAGACTTGGAAGATCCATAATGTTTTTCATAAGTCCTTATTGAAACCTTATGTTCAACCTATTGTACCCTCGCCTTTGCCTCCTCCTCCGATTATGGTTGATGGAAATCTTGAATTTCAGGTCTCTAGGATTGTGGATTCTCGTCTTGTCCGTGGTTCCCTCCAGTACCTCGTTCATTGGGAGGGTTATGGTCCTGAGGAGAGGATGTGGGTCCCAGTGACGGACATTAAGGCCACTCGTCTCATCAGGGCTTTCCATAGGTCCCATCCTGAGAAGGTGGGCCCTGAGTGTCCGGAGTCCACTCGTAGAGGGAGGGGTACTGTCACAACTAGACAGCTGAGAAGCTCTGACAGGAGCTTTCCAGATCCTCCTCCTTGAGTTTCTTTGTTTTGGTTAAGTTCCTCATCTCGTTAGTCTATCTCAGCTGTCATGCAGTTGGACTGATTGCTTCCCTTTAAGTTCCTCCCCATGATGCATTAGGTTGCGGCTTATACAACTTCCTGGAGTGGGTGTGCATGCTGTTTCTATTCCTCAGTCCTCTGCAAGATAAGTGCTGTTCCTTTATTTGTGATTTTCTGTCTGCTGGATTTTCAGGTGACCCTGACTCCCTCCGTGTCTTGTGTAGGGAGCCGGTGGTCGTGTCCCCTCACTATTGTAGGGTCTTCAGGTATTAGATAGCCGAGGTACGTGGATATGCGCCCATCCACCTTTGGGGTGTTCGCATAGGCTGAGCAATTAGGGAGAGTGGCAGGTCTCATGTAGGGGTCTCCCTTTTGTTCCTTAGTTGTGGATCCAGTGAGTCATTAATTGTATTGCATTGTCTTGTTTCCTGTACACCATCCGTGACACATATGCTGGATTTTGTTTTTCATTTATTGTTTTGCATATGTAAACTTACCCTAAGCCATATGGATGAAAGCTCCATTTAATAATGATGAATGGTCGTTCTGAGATTTAATGTGGGTTTATTCTTTCCCTTTGCAAGATCATGAATATATTAGTTGATTGGCAGGGGTACCAGCAGTCGGGCCCCTGACCATCTGATATTGATGATATAATCTAACTAATTATATACAATCATTAACTACTAAAAAGTGCCTTAGATGTATTCACTTACTGGTGTGACAGATGGTTACCTCATAATATACACACAAAGATGCCACATGCCGTATGCTAATGAGCTGATTTGAGTCCAGCGTGATGTCATTGAGTCCAGCGTATATTTAATTCAGAGCTATAGCCACTCCCCTGCCCACCTGTTGCTGGTTCATATGGAAACAAACTGTCATTCAGCAGCAGGTGGGCGGGGAGAGTCAGGAGCTCATGAATATTCATGACTCATCATTATCAGCTGGAGCTTTTCAATACAAGATGTTGGCAGATTGACTGGGTCAATTAAAGAAAGTGACCCAGCATTGTGCTAAGAGAATCAGTCACTTATTTATGTTGCCCTTAGTTAGGACACAATAAAACTGGTGACAGGTTCCCTTTAAGGACCAGACTGATTTTTGCAAATCTGACGTTACATTTTATGTGGTAATAACTTTGGAACACTTTTACTTATCCAAGCCATTCAGAGACTGTTTTCTTGTGACACATTGTACTTCCTGATAGTCATAAATTTGAGTCAATATATTTCACCTTTACTTATGAAAAAATCCCAAATTTACCAAATATTTAGAAAAATTAGCAATTTTCAAAATTTACATTTCTCTGCTTTTAAAACAGAAAGTGATACCTCATAAAATATTTTTTACTTAACATTCCCCATATGTCTACTTTATGTTGGCATCATTTTGAAATTGCCATTTATTTTTTATTTTTAGGACGTTAGAAGGCTTAGAATTTTAGAAGCAATTCTTATAATTTTTAAGAAAATTTCCAAAACCCACTTTTTAAGGATCAGTTCAGGTCTGAAGTCACTTTGTGGGGCTTACATGGTAGAAACCCCCCATAAATGACCCCATTGTAGAAACTATACCCCTCAAGTTACTCAAAACTGATATTACAAACTTTGTTAACCCTTTAGGTGTTCTACAAAAATTAAAGGAAAATGGAGATGAAATTTCTAAATTTCACTTTTTTGGCAGATTTTCCATTTTAATCCATTTTTTTCTTTAACACATCGAGGGTTAACAGCCTTAAAACTTAATATTTATTACCCTGGTTCTGCGGTTTACATAAACACTCCACATGTGGTCGTAAGCTGATGTATGGGCACACGGCATGGCGCAGAAGAAAAGGAGCACCATATGGTTTCTGGAAGGCAGTTTTTCTGTACTGGTTTTTAGGTGCCATGTCCCATTTGAATCCCCCTGATGCACCCTTACAGTAGAAACTCCCAAAAAGTGACCCAATTTTGGAAACTAGGGGATAAGTTGCCAATTTAATTTCTACTATTTTGGGGTACATATGATTTTAAATTGTCCTATATTACGTTTTTTGTGAGGCAAAGTAACAAACAAAATGGCTGGTTTGGCACCGTTTTTATTTTTTATAACATTCATCTGACAGGGTAGATTGTGCTATTTTTATAGAGCAGGTTGTTACGGATGCAATGATACCAAATATGTCTACTTTCTTTGTTTGTTTGTTTCAGTTTTACATAATAAAGCATTTTTGAAAAGAAATATGTTTTTGTGTCTCCATTTTCTGAACGTCATATATTTTTATTTTATTTTTTCTGCCGATTGTCTTGTGCAGGGGCTGGTTTTTTGCAGGAAGAGTTGATGTTTTTATTGGTACCATTTTTAGGTACATATGACTTTTTGATCATTCATTATTATACTTTATAGGGCAAGGTGACTAAAAAATTGGTTGTTTTAGCACAGTTTTTATTTATTTATTTTTACAGCGTTCACCTGAGGGGTTAGGTCATGTGACATTTTTATAGAGCAGACGTGGCAATATCTACTATGTATACTTTTTCTTACACAATAATAGCATTTTGAAACCAAAAATTTTTTCTTTTAGTGTATTCATAGTCTGAGAGCCATACCTTTTTTTATTTTTTGACCGATTGTCTTAGTTAGGGTATCATTTCTTGCGGAATGAGGTGACGGCTTGATTGGTACTATTTTGGGGGGCATATGCCTTTTTGATCGCTTGGTGTTTCACTTTATGTGATGTCAGGTGACAAAAAATGGCACTTTTATTTTTTTACGGTGTTCACCTGAGGGGTTAGGTCATGTGATATTGTTATAGAGCAGGTTGTTACGGGTGCGGTAACACCTAATATGTCTACTTTTTTTTATTTATTTCACTTTAACACAATAATAGCAGTTTAGAAACAAAAAAAATCTTTTTAGTGTCTCCATTGTCTGAGAGTCATATATTTTATTTATTTTTTTGACCGATTGTCTTAGGTAGGAGCTCATTTTTTACAGGATGAGGTGACAGTTTTATTGTTACCATTTTGTGGGACATACACCTTTTTGATCACTTGGTATTGCACTTTTTGTGAAGTAGGGTGATAAAAATAGCTTTATTTTACATATTTTTTTATGGTGTTTATCGGACGGGGAGGATCATGCGATATATTTATAGAACCGATCATTACAGACACAGAGATACCTAATATGTGTGTTTTTTTCTTTTTTTTTTTTCTTCTATTTTTATTATAAAATCTGGGGAGAGGGGCATTTTTTTCTTTTTTTACATGAAACAATTTTTTTTTATTACAAACACTTTATTTCTGTCCCACTCTGGGACTTTGAATTTTGGGGGTCTGATCCCCTCTGCAATACATCTGTATTGTAATGCATTGTCTGTTAGTGTATTACACAGAGTAATACACTAACAGGTTGCCTAGGAGACGGGCCTGAGGCTGGATCCCATGGGCACCCGTAGAAGGCAGGTCCCGATGCCGTGCAAGACATTGGGCAGCCTCTGCACGGCATCAGGCAGCCTTGTTACACATCGGGTCCCTGCCACAGCAGCACAGGGACCCTATGGGCTCCCTCACCTGCAGCAAACCCCTTCTATGTCGCAGTCAGTGCTGACCGCGGCATAGAAGGGGTTAATCCTGCAGTGATCGGGCAGGCGCAGCTCCTGCACCCGCCCAATTAGCCTGCCATGCAGGCGTTTTGCGTTAAGGGGTTGACAGCTCATTTATATATTAGTTAAATGTCCTTTAATCAGGAATACAGCAACATAGGAAATAAAGAAAGATATAATTTTATAATTATCTGCAGGCCTCATCAGGTAATTGCTAATTTAATGCTAACAGACTCCCTTTATTCCAGTAATCTCAAGTTGTCCCCTATAAAAAAGTATGGGGGATAGCTATGAGATTGATGGGGGTCGAATATTTTGGATCCACACCTTTTATGAGAGCAAGCACCCTATACCCTGCAGGCAGGGCCGGGCCGACACAGAGGCTGGGGAGGCTCCAGCCTCAGGGCGCAGCCTGGGGTGGGCGGAAAAACAAACCTCTTTTTTTTTTTTTATCACTTACTTGCTGCCGGGCGCCCTCCCCTCCCCAGCCAGTGTTCACTCTAAGCTGCGCTTGTAGATAGGAGCAGGAGGCTGCTGATTGGCCAGTATCAGCTAGCTGCCCTGCCATTGGTCCATCCTTTCACACCCCCTTCTCTCTGGAGCTGAACACAGCAGGAGGGTGTGAACTTTGAAGACAGGAAGCCTGCGTTCTCACAGCGGATCATGTGACCATGAAGGAGCATGTGACCAGTGACGTCACAGACCTCCTTCTAACAAATCCATTCTAGCATCTACCCAACATGTATGGCAGGACTCTGCTGAGCAAAGACCATGTGCCCAGGTGAGGTGACCACAGAAGTGCCCTGGCATCTGTCTGCTGCTGGAAGCTCAATGTGGAGCTTTATGAATGTAAAAACTAATACCCAAGAGGCTAAAGAAACCCTGCTTGTCTATCTTCTGACCCTAATCTTAACACATAACGTTCATTTGATTGCAATTTACTCTAACACTTAAAGGGATTTTTTTTTAAAGCCTGCTGTTTCTCTAGGTGACCTTATGCTGATAGTAGTGTTAATAGAGTCTCAAAGGTCTGTAAAAATAGGGTAACTGCTTTTATAGACCCTTGAGACTCTATTAACACTACTATAAACATAAGGTCACCTAGAGAAAGAGCAAGTTTTTTAAATTATCTTTTTCCTTTAGGTGTTAAAACATAACTTATTTGATTGCTTGAACACCTAAAGGAAATGAAATTAAAAACCTGCTGTTTCTCAAGATGACCTTATGTTGATAGCAGTGGTAATAGAGTCTGAAAGGTCTATAGAAGCAGTTACCCTATTTTTACAGACCTTTGAGGCTCTATTAACACTACTATCAACATAAGGTCATCTAGAGACACAGCAGGTTTTTAACCTCCTCAGGACCGCCGTACGCAGGATTGCGTCTTTGCGGCGGTCCTGTTGTTCTGGGTGGACGCGCCGGTGCGTCCTCTCGCGAGACGCGAGATTTCGTGCATTGCCGGCCCGCGCATGCGCATCGCGGGCCGGCAAAAGTTAAAGAAGTATTTCGTCACCAGCCTGCCAGCAACTATCATTGGCTGGCAGGCTGGCGATTTTCAAAAAATCAAATCAGAAGCCAGATAACAGATCATATTAGTAAATATGATCTGTTATATGGCTTCTCTGCTGGTCCTTTTCGTCGGTTGGATCCAGCAGAGAAGCAGACTTCACTGTGAGTACCCACCAAACACTGTCCTTAGCCCCAGATCACCCTCCATCACCCCATCACCCGAATTAACCCCTTGATCGCCCCCTGTCAATCACTTAGTGAAAGACAAAAAGTGATCAGTGTAAACTGTCACTTTTTTTTTTTCACTAGTATTGGCTGTTAGGTTTTAGGGATAGTTTAGGCCCCTTGGTTAGGTAGTTAGCGTCAGTTAGCGCCCACCCCACCGCAGTCACTTTTATTCGCTGATTAGCGTATCGCTAATCAGCATTTGTACTTTTATAGTATCTGTAAGTGATCAAAACTGATCACGGTCAGATCTATAATAGTATTAGTGTCACTTTAGTTCGCCCTCCACCCAAAACGCAGTGTTTGCCCGATCAGGCCTGATCGGTCGCCCACACGTGCGTTCACCCACGCCCGCCCCACCGCAGTGACAAAATTTTTATTTTTTTTTGATCACTGCACATTCACTTTACACGCACTGCGGCGATAAAAAAAATCAGTTTTCATATTTTTTATCAACCGCAGCAGCCTCCGGTACTTCGCTAGCCTCCCCTTTGTAAGACAGGCTTGCTTTTTTTCTTGGGTAGTCTCAGGGAATACCCCTAAATTTAGTAGTCCAAAATGTCAAACAGGGGGTATTCTTCTGAAGAGGCCTACAGGATTCTGACCCAGTTGGATGAGGAGTGGGAACCCTCATCTGACGAATCTAGCGGGTCAGAATATGAACCTGTAGAAAGCAGTGGCTCTTTGACCCAAAGTTCGGACGAGGAGGTGGAGGTCCCTGGCAGCACCAGGCGTACCCGGCCCCGTGTCGCTAGACCACAGGTTACGCAGGATCCGTTTCAAGAGCAGCAGAGTGGGGCTGTCGCTGCCGGATCACGTGGTGAGGCATACACCAGCAGCACAGCCCTTCCTGGACCTAGTACCAGCACTGCCGTACAACATGGTGACGTGGCGAGCACCAGAAGGGCAGTTTAAGCTGGTACGGTGGCACGTGCACTAGTTACCCCGTCGCAGCCACCGCGCAGACAGGCCCGTAGAGCCCCTAGAATCCCTGAGGTGCTGGCAAACCCTGATTGGCAGTCACCAACTTCAGCCGCACCAGTAGTTCCCCCTTTCACCGCCCAGTCTGGAGTTCGGGTTGAGACGGCTCAAATCGGTTCGGCCCTGGGATTTTTTGAGCTGTTCTTGACTGCGTAACTCTTGGACTTAGTCGTGGCAGAAACAAATCGGTATGCCACACAATTTATATCCGCCAACCCGGGAAGCTCTTATGCCCAGTCTTTCCGGTGGAAACCAGTCCAAGTTTCCGAACTTAAAATTTTTTTGGGCCTTCTCCTCAACATGGGTCTAACTAAAAAGCATGAATTGCGGTCATATTGGTCCACGAACCCAATTCATCACATGCCCATGTTCTCTGCTGCTATGTCCAGGACACGATTTGAGACCATCCTACGTTTTCTGCATTTTAGCGACAACACCACCTCCCGTCCCAGAGGCCACCCAGCTTTTGACCGGCTCCACAAAATTCGGCCCCTCATAGACCATTTCAACCAGAAATTTGCAGATTTGTATACCCCCGAGCAAAACATCTGCGTAGACGAGTCCCTAATACATTTTACCGGGCGCCTTGGCTTCAAACAATACATCCCAAGCAAGTGTGCCCGGTATGGGGTCAAATTGTATAAGCTCTGTGAAAGGGCCACAGGCTAAACCCACAAATTTCGGATCTATGAGGGAAAAGATCAGACCCTGGAGCCGGTCGGTTGCCCTGACTACCTGGGGAGCAGTGGGAAGACAGTCTGGGACTTGGTGTCACCCTTATTCGGCAAGGGGTACCATCTTTATGTGGACAATTTCTACACAAGTGTGGCCCTCTTTAGGCATTTGTTTCTAGAACGGATTTGCGCCTGTGGCACCGCGCGAACTAGTCGCGTGGGCTTCCCCCAACGGCTTGTAACCACCCGTCTTGCAAGGGGTGAGAGGGCTGCCTTGTGTAATGAAGAACTGCTCACGGTGAAATGGAGAGACAAGCGTGACGTTTACATGCTCTCCTCCATTCACGCAGACACGACAATCCAAATTGAAAGGGCAACCCGTGTCATTGAAAAGCCCCTCTCAGTCCACGACTATAATGCGCTCATGGGAGGGGTGGACTTCAATGACCAGATGTTGGCTCCCTATTTAGTTTCCCGCAGAACCAGACGCTGGTATAAGAAGGTGTCTGTATATTTAATTCAATTGGCTGCCTATAATAGTTTTGTTCTCTACAGTAAGGCTGGGAGAACAGGATCCTTCCTCAAATTCCAGGAAGAGATTATCGAGAACCTCCTTTACCCAGGAGGTTCCGTGGCCCCATCCACCAGTGTAGTTAGCCGTCTACACGAGCGACATTTCCCCAGTGTCGTTGCTGGTACCTCAACCCAACCGCCACCCCGAAAAAAAATGTCGTGTCTGTAGCAGGAGTGGAATAAGGCGTGACACCCGCTATTTCTGTCCTGACTGTCCTGAACACCCTGCCCTATGCTATGGAGAGTGTTTCCGGAAGTACCACACACAGGTACACCTAGCATAGGGATTGCATCTCACAGGACAGGCACACAGGGCTATTAGGGCCCTTTTACTCACAGCTGCTGCAAACCTCTCCTTTCACCTGGGATAAAGTGCATAACGTACTTCGCCACATCTTTGGGCGATTTGCGCTTTGCACATTGTCCCATGGGGAAGGAGAGGTTTGTTCTATAAAGGTAAAAAAAACTAAAAAAAAAAAAAAATACCGGTAAGTAAAAAAGTTAAACGTTCAGTTAAAAAAAAGTTTCTATGTTCCGTTCAACAGTTAATAAATATATTGCGTTGCGGCCTGGTTTTTTCTTTTTTGTTTTGTTTTTTTTACCTTCCAGGTGGACCAACCGATCGACTAGCTGCAGCACTGATGTGCATTCTGACAGAAGCATTGCGCTGCTGTCAGATTACACGCAAGTCGGTGTATGCGGCGCTGCAAGACGAGATTTCTCCTCTGCAGTAAAAGATACGTTTGCCGAGGCATATGAGCTGAGGAGGTGGCGGTGTTCATATACTTTGGCAAACACTTTGTATATATATATAAAAAAATAAATCCCGGCAATGATTTATTCATCCACATCGATTGATGTGAATGGAGAAATCGGGTTTGCCAGGGCATACGAGCTAAGTGGGTATGGATGTTGGGCGGAGCTCCTATGTCCTGGCAGACGCCTTTCCCCTCCTTTTTCTTTTTTTGGCAGAGATTTTTTCATCCACATTGATCGATGCGAATGAAGAAATCTGTGCCGTTCATTTTTTTCTTTCAGCCCAGAGGCTGAACGGAAAAAAAAAATCTCATTACCCGTATGCTCAATATAAGGAGAATAGCAGAAACTCCTAATGCTGGGCATACATGTAATGATTGTGGAGACCCTCAAATGCCAGGGCAGTACAAACACCCCACAAATAACACCATTTCGGAAAGAAGACACCCCAAGGTATTCGCTAAGGGGCATATTGAGTCCATGAAAGATTGAAATTTTTGTCCCAAGTTAGCGGAAAGGGAGACTTTGTGAGAACAAAATCAAAAAAATCAATTTCCGCTAACTTGTGCCAAAAATTTTTTTTTTCCTTGAACTCGCCATGCCCCTCATTGAATACCTTGGGGTGTCTTCTTTCCAAAATGGGGTCACATGTGGGGTATTTATACTGCCCTGGCATTTTAGGGGCCCCAAAGCGTGAGAAGAAGTCTGGTATCCAAATGTCTAAAAATGCCCTCCTAAAAGGAATTTTGGCACCTTTGCCCACCTAGGCTGCAAAAAAGTGTCACACATCTGGTATCTCTGTATTCAGGAGAAGTTGAGGAATGTGTTTTGGGGTGTCTTTTTACATATACACATGCTGGGTGAGATAAATATCTTGGTCAAATGCCAACTTTGTATAAAAAAATGGGAAAAGTTGTCTTTTACCAAGATATTTCTCTCACCCAGCATGGGTATATGTAAAATGACACCCCAAAACACATTCCCCACCTTCTCCTGAGTACGGAGATACCAGATGTGTGACACTTTTTTGCAGCCTAGGTGGGCAAAGGGGCCCATATTCCAAAGAGCACCTTTCGGATTTCACTGGTCATTTACCTACTTACCACACATTAGGGCCCCTGGAAAATGCCAGGGCAGTATAACTACCCCACAAGTGACCCAATTTTGGAAAGAAGACACCCCAAGGTATTCCGTGAGGGGCATGGCAAGTTCCTAGAATTTTTAATTTTTTTGTCACAAGTTAGTGGAAAATGATGATTTATTTTTTTTTTTTTTTCATACAAAGTCTCATATTCCACTAACTTGTGACAAAAAATAAAAACTTCCATGAACTCACTATGCCCATCAGCGAATACCTTGGGGTCTCTTCTTTCCAAAATGGGGTCACTTGTGGGGTAGTTATACTGCCCTGGCATTCTAGGGGCCCAAATGTGTGGTAAGGAGTTTGAAATCAAATTCTGTAAAAAATGACCTGTGAAATCCGAAAGGTGCTCTTTGGAATATGGGCCCCTTTGCCCACCTAGGCTGCAAAAAAGTGTCACACATCTGGTATCTCCGTACTCAGGAGAAGGTGGGGAATGTGTTTTGGGGTGTCATTTTACATATACCCATGCTGGGTGAGAGAAAAATCTTGGCAAAAGACAACTTTTCCCATTTTTTTATACAAAGTTGGCATTTGACCAAGATATTTATCTCACCCAGCATGGGTATATGTAAAAAGACACCCCAAAACACATTCCTCAACTTCTCCTGAGTACGGAGATACCAGATGTGTGACACTTTTTTGCAGCCTAGGTGGGCAAAGGGGCCCATATTCCAAAGAGCACCTTTCGGATTTCACAGGTCATTTTTTACAGAATTTGATTTCAAACTCCTTACCACACATTTGGGCCCCTAGAATGCCAGGGCAGTATAACTACCCCACAAGTGACCCCATTTTGGAAAGAAGACACCCCAAGGTATTCCGTGAGGGGCATGGCGAGTTCCTAGAATTTTTTATTTTTTGTCACAAGTTAGTGGAAAATGATGATTTTTTTTTTTTTTTTTTTCATACAAAGTCTCATATTCCACTAACTTGTGACAAAAAATAAAAACTTCCATGAACTCACTATGCCCATCAGCGAATACCTTGGGGTCTCTTCTTTCCAAAATGGGGTCACTTGTGGGGTAGTTATACTGCCCTGGCATTCTAGGGGCCCAAATGTGTGGTAAGGAGTTTGAAATCAAATTCTGTAAAAAAATGACCTGTGAAATCCGAAAGGTGCTCTTTGGAATATGGGCCCCTTTGCCCACCTAGGCTGCAAAAAAGTGTCACACATCTGGTATCTCCGTACTCAGGAGAAGTTGAGGAATGTGTTTTGGGGTGTCATTTTACATATACCCATGCTGGGTGAGAGAAATATCTTGGTCAAATGCCAACTTTGTATAAAAAAATGGGAAAAGTTGTCTTTTGCCAAGATATTTCTCTCACCCAGCATGGGTATATGTAAAATGACACCCCAAAACACATTCCCCACCTTCTCCTGAGTACGGAGATACCAGATGTGTGACACTTTTTTGCAGCCTAGGTGGGCAAAGGGGCCCATATTCCAAAGAGCACCTTTCGGATTTCACAGGTCATTTTTTACAGAATTTGATTTCAAACTCCTTACCACACATTTGGGCCCCTAGAATGCCAGGGCAGTATAACTACCCCACAAGTGACCCCATTTTGGAAAGAAGAGACCCCAAGGTATTTCGTGATGGGCATAGTGAGTTCATAGAACTTTTTATTTTTTGTCACAAGTTAGTGGAATATGAGACTTTGTAAGAAAAAAAAAAAAATCATCATTTTCCGCTAACTTGTGACAAAAAATAAAAAGTTCTATGAACTCACTATGCCCATCAGTGAATACCTTAGGGTGTGTACTTTCCGAAATGGGGTCATTTGTGGGGTGTTTGTACTGTCTGGTCATTGTAGAACCTCAGGAAACATGACAGGTGCTCAGAAAGTCAGAGCTGCTTCAAAAAGCGGAAATTCACATTTTTGTACCATAGTTTGTAAACGCTATAACTTTTACCCAAACCATTTTTTTTAACCCAAACATTTTTTTTTTATCAAAGACATGTAGAACAATAAATTTAGAGCAAAATTTATATATGGATCTCGTTTTTTCTGCAAAATTTAACAACTGAAAGTGAAAAATGTCATTTTTTTGCAAAAAAATCGTTAAATTTCGATTAATAACAAAAAAAGTAAAAATGTCAGCAGCAATGAAATACCACCAAATGAAAGCTCTATTAGTGAGAAGAAAAGGAGGTAAAATTCATTTGGGTGGTAAGTTGCATGACCGAGCAATAAACGGTGAAAGTAGTGTAGGTCAAAAGTGTAAAAAGTGGCCTGGACTTTCAGGGTGTTTAAGCACTGGGGGCTGAGGTGGTTAAAAAGATTTTTCCTTTAGGTGTTACAGCAATCAAATGAAAGTTATGTTTTAACACCTAAAGGAAAAAGCTCAGCCTCTGTTGGTGGTGGACCTTGTCCCAGCCCTGCCTGCAGGGCACAACAAAATGAACAGAGTAGAAGGTAAGGTAAGGCATGTGCACATCTGCCCCATTAATCGGTAGCAGAGTACAGCTCATGGCTATTTCCAGAAGGTCCGATGGAAATGAATAGAGCAGAGATGCACATGCCCGACCTTCCTCTCCATTCATTTTAGGGGGCCCTGCCCCTGTTCTCATGATCGGTGGGGGTCCTAGGTGTAGAACCCTCACTGATCTAATAGATATCCCCCTAACTTAAAATTATTGGAATACTCTTTTAAATACATAGCAATAAAATAAAATAAAAACATTTACTTACTTATCAAACACTGCTTTAACTTTCAGCTGATAGTTAAGCTCTTGCAGTTTGACCAACAGTCTGTAAGAGAAAAGTATAACCATATATGGTAAATAAGTATTGTACTATAAAATTAACCTATCAAAAACCAAATTGAATTAGTGTGTCATTAAAGTGCGTGTGTCACTTCAGCAAGTGACATTTATCATTTAGAGAAAGTTAATATAAGCCACTTACTAATGTATTGTTATTATCCATTGCTTCTTTTACTAGCTTAATTCATTTTTGTATCACATTTCACACTGCTCATTTCCATGGTTATGACCACTCTGCAATCCATCAGCATTGGCCATGCTTGCAAACTACAGGAAAACGTGCTGGCCTCTCTGGTAGCCGGGACTATTGGAGCTCATATAGGCTGGCGCTTCTTCCGATAGTGTGCAAGCACAGCCACCATTGATGCATTGCAGTGTGGCGTAACCATAGAAACAGGCAGTGTATAATGTGATGGAAAATGAATCCAGCCCGCAAATGAAACAATATGGATAATAACAATACATTAGTAAGTGCCTTGCATTAACTTTCTTTACACAATAAATGCTCTTTGCTGAAGTGACACAACCCTTTTAGTATTAAGATGACCTAGCTCGAAAAACACCTTTAAGTATTACAATTTGGTAATGGTAGAAAACTAATAGCGGCCCAAATATCCAGGTGTCTGACAGATCTGTTTTTACTTCCATTTTATCAAGCATAAAAGACCACTGATCCCAGAAGAGTGAAGAATATAATCCCTCATTTACTATCACAGCCCTGACAAATAACTCGTCAGAAGGTTAGGTTAATACAGTCCTGATCAAAAGTTTAAGACTACTTGAAAAATGGCAAAAAATCATATTTTACATTGTTGGATCTTAACAAGGTTCCAAGTAGAGCTTCAACATGCAACAAGAAGAAATGAGAGTGAGACAAAACATTTTTTGAACATTTAATTAATTGAAATTAACGATTAAACTGAAATAGGCTTTTAAAAGGCCAAATCTGTGCAAAGATGTGGATTCATTGTCATTTTCTGTCAGATAGTCACACGTTGTGATGGCAAAGGCAAAAAAACTCTCCCTTTTTGAACGTGGTCGGGTTGTTGAACTGCATAGGCAGGGTCTCTCACAGCGCGCCATCGCTGCTGAGGTGGGACGCAGTAAGACAGTCATTTGGAATTTATTAAATGATCCTGAGGGTTATGGAACAAAAAAGTCAAGTGGAAGACCCAAAAAAATTTCACCAGCACTGAGCCGGAGGATCCAATTAGGTGTCCGTCAAGACAATGGACGATCCTCGACCCAAATTAAGGCCCTTACTGGTGCTGACTGCAGCCCCATAACAATCAGACGGCATCTGAGACTGAAGGGCTTTAAAAACAAAAAACGTCTTCAAAGACCTCGTCGCCTTGAACGCCACAGAACTGCTCGTTTGGACTTTGCAAGAGAGCACCAAACATGGGACATTCAAAGGTGGAAGAAAGTTTTATTCTCTGATGAGAATCTTTTTTACCTTGATGGTCCTGATGGCTTCCAATGTTACTGGCATGACAAGCAGATCCCACCTAAGAGGTTTTCTATGCGCCACAGTGGAGGGGGCGCCATAATAGTCTGGGGTGCTTTTTCCTTCAGTGGAACAATTTCAGGAAGTGCAGGGGCGTCAAACGGCCGCTGGCTATGTCCAGATGTTGCAGAGAGCATTCCTCATGACTGAGGCCCTCGTCTGTGTGGTAACGACTGTGTTTTTAAACAGGACAACGCTACAGTACACAATGCCTGCAGGACAAGGGACTTCTTCCAGGAGAATAACATCAATATTTTGGCCCATCCTGCGTGTTCCCCTGATCTAAATCCAATTGAGAACCTTTGGGGAAGGATGGCAAGGGAAGTTTACAAAAATGGACAACAGTTCCAGACAGTAGATGGCCTTCGTGCGGCCGTTTTCACCACTTGGAGAAATGTACCCTCTCACCTCATGGAAACGCTTGCATCAAGCATGCCGAAACAAATTTTTGAAGTGATCAACAATAACGGCGGAGCTACTCATTACTGAGTTCATGTTTGGAAGTTGGATTTATGTTTTGGGGGGGGGTTTCGTTTTTTTTTTGAGGTGTGGTCCTAAACTTTTGATCAGCTGAAAAACAGCCTGTTTCAGTTTATTCGTTGTTTTCATTAAATTGAAAGCTCAAACATTTTTTGTCTCACTCCCATTTCTTCTTCTTGCATGTTTAAGCTCTACTTGGAACCTTGTTAAGATCCAGCCGGGCTAAATATGATTTTTTGCCATTTTTCAGATGGTCTTAAACTTTTGATCAGGACTGTAGTATAGTGACGTATGAAGTCAAGAGTATCAAAAACCACCACCATTAAAACATAGCCTTTATTAGAATGTATTTAAAAGCAACCGTTAAGTGCCATAAAAAATGCAAAATAAGGGCAGTGGCAAAGAAAAATATATATTATCCATGCTTTTCTCTAATCTATATGCCCTACCGAGAACAGAATGGCCGCCCCAATAGGGGCGATCCCGTGTCAGGAACCTCCTGCTAACCCTGGGCTGCCCCAGACATAGAGATAGAAAACCACTACTGCATACAAAGTCTGTCAATTATAATGCAACAGCAAAAAACAAACCAGTACCATTGAGGCCCTAAACAGAAAATATTCCCTCTATCATATAATACACGATAAAGATGGTCCCAGAAAATTATTCCAACGCGTTTCGTTCTACAAGGAGTAGTAGCTCATCAGTGGACATCAAATATAGAGAAGAATCCTCAATAAATATACACTATTTTAAACATCAGAAGTGGACCACATATACAGTGCCTTGCAAAAGTATTCACCCCCCTTGCCTCACAACCTGGAATTAACATGGATTGTTTGAGGATTTGCATCACTTAATTTACAGAACATTTTTGTTTTTGTTTTTTTATTGTGAAGCAAACAACAAATAGGACAAAATAACAGAAAAAGTCAATGTGCATAACTATTCACCCCCCTAAAGTCAATACTTTGTAGAGCCACCTTTTGCGGCAATCAGAGCTCCAAGGCCCTTTGGATGAGTCTCTATGAGCTTGCCACATCTTACCACTGGGATTTTTGCCCATTCCTCCTTGCAAAACTGCTCCAGCTCCTTCAAGTTGGATGGTTTTCACTTGTGAACAGCAATCTTTAAGTTTGACCACAGATTTTCTATTGGAATGAGATCTGGGCTTTGACTAGGCCATTCCAACACAGTCACATGCTTCCCCTTAAACCACTCAAGTGTTGCTTTAACAGTGTGTTTGGGGTCATTGTCCTGCTGGAAGGTGAACCTCCGTCCTAGCCTCAAATCATGCACAGAGTGGTACAGGTTTAGCTCAAGAATATACCTGTATTTAGCACCATACAGTCGTGACCAAAAGTTTTGAGAATTACATAAATATTGGAAATTGGAAAAGCTGGTGCTTAAGTTTTTATAATAGCAATTTGCATATACTCCAGAATGTTATGAAGAGTGATCAGATGAATTGCATAGTCCTTCTTTGCCATGAAAATGAACTTAATCCCAAAAAAACCTTTCACACTGCATTTCATTGCTGTCATTAAAGGACCTGCTGAGATCATTTCAGTAATCGTCTTGTTAACTCCAGGTGAGAATGTTGACGAGCACAAGGCTGGAGATCATTATGTCAGGCTGATTGGGTTAAAATGGCAGACTTGACCTGTTAAAAGGAGGGTGATGCTTGAAATCATTGTTCTTCCATTGTTAACCATGGTGACATGCAAAGAAACGCGTGCAGCCATCATTGCGTTGCATAAAAATGGCTTCACAGGCAAGGATATTGTGGCTACTAGAATTGCACCTCAATCAACAATTTATAGGATCATCAAGAACTTCAAGGAAAGAGGTTCAATTCTTGTTAAGAAGGCTTCAGGGCGTCCAAGAAAGTCAAGCAAGCGCCAGGATCGTCTCCTAAAGAGGATTCAGCTGCGGGATCCGAGTGCCACCAGTGCAGAGCTTGCTCAGGAATGGCAGCAGGCAGGTGTGAGCGCATCTGCACGCACAGTGAGGCGAAGACTTTTGGAAGATGACCTGGTGTCAAGAAGGGCAGCAAAGAAGCCACTTCTCTCCAAAATAAACATCAGGGACAGATTGATCTTCTGCAGAAAATATGGTGAATGGACTGCTGAGGACTGGGGCAAAGTCATATTCTCCAATGAAGCCTCTTTCCGATTGTTTGGGACATCAGGAAAAAGGCTTGTGTGGAGAAGAAAAGGTGAGCGCTACCATCAATCCTGTGTCATGCCAACAGTAAAGCATCCTGAGACCATTCATGTGTGGGGTTGCTTCTCATCCAAGGGAGTGGGCTCACTCACAATTTTGCCCAAAAACACAGCCATGAATAAAGAATGGTACCAAAACACTCTCCAACAGCAACTTCTTCCAACAATCCAACAACAGTTTGGTGAAGAACAATGCATTTTCCAGCATGATGGAGCACCGTGCCATAAGGCAAAAGTGATAACTAAGTGGCTCGGGGACCAAAACGTTGACATTTTGGGTCCATGGCCTGGAAACTCCCCAGATCTTAATCCCATTGAGAACTTGTGGTCAATCCTCAAGAGGAGGGGGGACAAACAAAAACCCACTAATTCTGACAAACTCCAAGAAGTGTGTAACAGGGTTCCGAAGGTGCACTCGGTCCCCCATTACCCGCAGACCTGTTGCTTAGCTTTGGGAATGTGGATCTGTGTTTGACCTCATTCCCAGGGCGGCTTTACTGCTGGGTGGCTCCCTGCTCCTAAGTCTGCCTTGAGCGCCGAGCTGATCACTCGGTGCTCAACTGGTTGGTCTGTCGGTCATGTTACGCTGGCCACGTCACATGACCCTCACTCCCCACTATAAATACAGGCAGCCTGCTAGTCACTGGTTGCCTGTTAATTTCTAGGTTCCTGGCTATTTGTTGGACTACTGATTACTCCCCTGATTCCGTTCCCTGACGATCCTTTGCCTGCTCCTCCTGTACTGCGCATCCGTCCTGGTATTGTGACCTCGGCTCCCACCTGACTACTCTCTTAGGACTCCTCTGGTACTTCTCTGCTCTCCTGGTATTTGACCCCGGCTTCTCCTGACCATTCTTTGCTTAACCCTTTTGTACTGCAAAGCTCTCTTGGTTCTTACCCGGTCCGTTCATGTTCCGTATTTTGTCTTGTCTGTCTTCCCTGCATGTATCCTAAGTTAGGGACTGTCGTCCAGTTGTCCCCTGTCATCAGGACTCGTGAGGCAAGTAGGCAGGGCCAGGGGTGAGGGTGGAGCGCAATGGTCACTATCCCTCCCCCTGTGTGTGTGTGGACGTGACCGTTACAGATTAACAGGCCCAATAACCACTGTATCGTGAATCCTCTTACTACCCTGACTGACCATGTCTCTAACTTGACACAGATGGTGCAGGAGCTAGGAGAGAAACTCAGTTCTTTTGAGTTAGGGCAAGGTTCTTCCACTCCTCTGCCCTCCAGTCCACATTTTGAACCCCAGATCAAGCTCCAAGAACCCTTTTCTGGAGACTGGAAGAGCTTTCTCTCCTTTAAGGAGAGTTGCAAACTCTACTTCCGTTTGCGCCCGTGTCCTCCGGTCCCGAGAGCCAACGCGTGGGGATTATCATTTCTCTACTACAGGGTGATCCCCAGGACTGGGCATTTTCGTTACCTCCTGGGGCCAGTTGTCTAACTTCGGTGGAGGGTTTTTTTCAGGCCCTGGGTACCCTCTATGACGAACCAGACAGGGCCCTGGTAGCCGAGACGGCTCTTAGGGCACTGGTTCAGGGCCATCTCCCTGCGGAGGAGTATTGCACCCAATTCAGATGGTGGTGTGTCCCCTCAAGATGGAATGTACCAGCCCTGAAGAGTCAGTTTAGGTCTGGTCTATCTGATAATTTAAAAGATCTATTAGTCAATTATCAAATTCCTGAGACCTTAGAGGAGATGATGACCCTAGTTGTCCGACTTGACAGACGAGTTAGAGAGACGACAAGAACGACAGTTCTGTTTTCAGATGGTGGTCCAGCCAGAGGCCTTTTCCAGGGACAACACGGAGGTCTCCACCGAGGAACCCATGCAGGTTGGCATGACCCGGGGTAATCTTCGTCGCAGACGCGGAGAGTGCTTCTACTGTAGAGATCCTGGCCATTGGATCAACAAGTGTCCTAAGAGGGTCCTAAGGCAAGACAACCTAAAGACCAGGTACACCCTGATTTTTCTAAATGTAAGCTTTTGGTACCCATAACAATTTCTCTGGGGGTTAATAAGTGGCCGGGTAAGTCCTTTATTGATTCCGGTTCAGCGGCCAGCTTTATTGACTTTGAGTTTGCTAGTAAATTGGGTATTCCAATGTTTGCTTTACCTACACTTATCCATGTCATGGCTATTGATGCTACTCCCCTGATTGGTGGTACGGTGAGGTCATGTACCTCTGAAATTTCTCTGACCGTAGGTGTGTGCCACTCTGAGAGATGTTCTCTTCTAGTCCTGGAGAGCCTACCAGTTGAGGTGGTATTAGGGTTGCCTTGGCTCCGTTTACATAACCCCACAATTGATTGGTCCAAAGGAGAGTTGGTGAAATGGGGACCTAAGTGTGATTCATGCTTGTCCGTGGTCCAGGCTGGGGTTCAGTAAGGTCTAATACATTACCCTCTGTTAATAAAGAATATTCTGATGTGTTCTCGTCCCCTACTCCAGAGGTTCTACCCCCCCCCCATAGACCTTATGATTGCGCCATAGAGCTAATAGAGGGTGCCGAATTTCCTAAAGGGCGAATTTATAATCTTTCAGGGCCTGAACGCAAGGCTATGGAAGATTATATTAAGGAGAGCCTTGGTAAAGGGCATATTAGACCTTCAGTCTCTCCTATGGGAGCAGGGTTTTTCTTTGTTAAAAAGAAGGATTGTGGTCTTAGGCCTTGTATTGATTACCGGAGATTAACCTCTTAAGGACACATGACGTACCGGTACGTCATGATGTCCTGGTACTTAAGGACACATGACGTACCGGTACGTCATGTGTTGTTCCGATCACTGCCGCCCGGCCGGCAGTGATCGGAACCCGGTGCCTGCTCAAATCATTGAGCAGGCACCTAGGCTAAATGCGCGGGGGGGTCCCGTGACCCCCCCATGTCGGCGATCGCGGCAAACCGCAGGTCAATTCAGACCTGCGGTTTGATGCGATTTCTGCAGTTTCTGGTCCCCGCGGTCCCTGACCGCGGGGATCAGAAACTTTATATGCCTAAAAAAAGTTTTATTCACCCCCCCCCTGCACCCCCAAATGATTTTTATGGTGGCGGGAGGTGCAGGGGGAGAGTTGCGGGCGGTGTGGGCGGTGCGGGAGGCGGGCGGTGCGGCAGGTGGGATCGCGATCCCCCGCCGCCTCCCCTTGAAAATTCATTGGTGTTCAGTGGGTATACCAGGGTGCCAGCACATTGCTGGCACCCTGGTATAAACGGCTGACATCTGCGATGCGATGTCAGCCGTTTAACCCTTTCCATACAGCGGTCCGTACGGACCGCTGTATGGAAAAGGTTAACAGCGCAGGGAGCTCCCTCCCTCTCCCATCGGGGGGCTGCTGTGCCTTTGCAGCCCCCCGATGGAGAGGGAGAGAGCCCCCAGACAGCCCCTCCGAGAGATCCCCTCCTTACCCTTCCCCGTCTGCGAAGTTCTGAGCAGACGGGGAAGGTTCCCATGGCAACAGGACGCCTCTCAGGCGTCCTGCTGTCCATGGTGCTGAACAGATCTGTGCTGAAAGGCATAGATCTGTTCAGTGTAAGTAAAATACAGTGCAGTACAATATATATTGTTCTGTACTGTATTATACAGACATCAGACCCACTGGATCTTCAAGAACCAAGTGGGTCTGGGTCCAAAAAAAGTGAATAAAAGTGAAAAAAAAGTAAAAATCAAAAAACACATTTATCACTGATAAAAAATGAAAAAAATAAAATTCCCTAAACATGTTTGGTATCGCCGCGTCCGTAACGACCTGATCTATAAAACGGTCATGTTACTTTACCCGAACGGTGAACACCATAAAAATAAAAAATAAAAAACTATGATGAAATTGAAATTTTGCCCACCTTACTTCCCAAAAAAGGTAATAAAAGTGATCAAAAAAGTCGCATGTACGCCAAAATTGTAACAATCAAACCGTCATCTCATCCCGCAAAAATCATACCCTACCCAAGATAATCGCCCAAAAACTGAAAAAACTATGGCTCTTAGACTATGGAGACACTAAAACATCATTTTTTTTTGTTTCAAAAATGAAATCATTGTGTAAAACTTACATAAATAAAAAAAAAGTATACATATTAGGTATCGCCGCGTCCGTATCGCCCGGCTCTATAAAAATATCACATGATCTAACCCCTCAGATGACCACCGTAAAAAAATAAAAATAAAAACGGTGTAAAAAAAGACATTTTTTGTCATCTTACGTCACAAAAAGTGTAATAGCAAGCAATCAAAAAGTCATATGCACCCCAAAATAGATGCCAATCAAACCGTCATCTCATCCCGCAAAAAATGAGACCCTACTTAAGATAATCGTCCAAAAACTGAAAAAACTATGGCTCTTAGACTATGGAGACACTAAAACATTTTTTTGGTTTTAAAAATGAAATCATTGTGTAAAACTTACATAAATAAAAAAAATTGTATACATATTAGGTATCGCCGCGTCCGTGACAACCTGCTCTATAAAATTACCACATGATCTAACCTGTCAGATGAATGTTGTAAATAACAAAAAAAAAAACTGTGCCAAAAAAGCTATTTCTTGTTACCTTGCCGCACAAAAAGTGTAATATAGAGCAACCAAAAATCATATGTACCCTAAGCTAGTACCAACAAAACTGCCACCCTATCCCGTAGTTTCTAAAATGGTGTCACTTTTTTGGAGTTTCTACTCTAGGGGTGCATCAGGGGGGCTTCAAATGGGACATGGTGTAAAAAAAAACAGTCCAGCAAAACCTGCCTTCCAAAAACCATATGGTGTTCCTTTCCTTCTGCGCCCTGCCGTGTGCCCGTACAGCGGTTTACGACCACATATGGGGTGTTTCTGTAAACTACAGAATTAGGGCCATAAATAATGAGTTTTGTTTGGCTGTTAACCCTTGCTTTGTAACTGGAAAAAAAATATTAAAATGGAAAATCTGCCAAAAAAGTGAAATTTTGAAATTGTATCTCTATTTTCCATTAAATCTTGTGCAACACCTAAAGGGTTAACAAAGTTTGTAAAATCAGTTTTGAATACCTTGAGGGGTGTAGTTTCTTAGATGGGGTCACTTTTATGGAGTTTATAATCTAGGGGTGCATCAGGGGGGCTTCAAATGGGACATGGTGCCAAAAAAACAGTCCAGCAAAATCAGCCCTCCAAAAACCAAACGGCGCACCTTTCACTCTACGCCCCGCTGTGTGCCCGTACAGTAGTTTACGGCCACATATTGGGTGTTTCTGTAAACAGCAGAGTCAGGGCAATAAAGATACAGTCTTGTTTGGCTGTTAACCCTTGCTTTGTTAGTGGAAAAAATGGGTTAAAATGGAAAATTAGGCAAAAAAAGGAAATTCTCAAATTTCATCGCCATTTGCCAATAACTCTTGTGCAACACCTAAAGGGTTAACGACGTATGTAAAATCAGTTTTGAATACCTTGAGGGGTGTAGTTTCTTAGATGGGGTCACTTTTAGGGAGTTTCTCCTCTAGGGGTGCATCAGGGGGCTTCAAATGGGACATGGTGTAAATAAACCGGTCCATAAAAATCAGCCTTCCAAAAACCATACGGCGCACCTTTCCCTCTACGCCCCGCTGTGTGGCCGTACAGTAGTTTACGGCCACATATTGGGTGTTTCTGAAAACGGCAGAGTCAGGGCAATAAATATACAGTCTTGTTTGGCTGTTAACCCTTTGGTTTGTTAGTGGAAAAAATGGGTTAAAATGAAAAATTAGATAAAAAAATGAAATTCTCAAATTTCCTCCCCATTTGCCAATAACTCTTGTGCAACACCTAAAGGGTTAACAACGTATGCAAAATCAGTTTTGAATACCTTGAGGGGTGTAGTTTCTTAGATGGGGTCATTTTTGGGTGGTTTCTATAATGTAAGCCTCGCAAAGTGACTTGAGACCTGAACTGGTCCCTAAAAATTTAGTTTTTGTAAATTTCTGAAAAATTTCAAGATTTGCTTCTAAACTTCTAAGCCTTATAACATCCCCAAAAAATAAAATATCATTCCCAAAACAATTCAAACATGAAGTAGACATATATAGACAATGTAAAGTCATCACAATTTTTGGGCGTATTACTATGTATTACAGAAGTAGAGAAACTGAAACTTTGAAATTTGCAAATTTTTCCAAATTTTTGTTAAATTAGGTATTTTTTGGTGCAAAAAAAATTATTTTTTTGACTCCATTTTACCAGTGTCATGAAGTACAATATGTGACGAAAAAACAATCTCAGAACGGCCTGGATAAGTCAAAGCGTTTTAAAGTTATCAGCACTTAAAGGGACTCTGGTCAGATTTTCAAAAAATGGCCTGGTCCTAAGGTGTAAAAAGGCTGTGTCCTTAAGGGGTTAAACAAAATCACTGTCCAAAATAGATACTCTCTCCCATTGATTCCGGATTTATTTAACCAGGTTCTGGGGGCAACCTGGTTTTCCAAGATTGACCTGAAAGGGGCATACAATCTAATCCGAATCAAGGAGGGAGATGAATGGAAGACATATCAGGTGATGCCTTTTGGACTCAGCAATGCCCCAGCTGTGTTTCAAAACTTAATGAACGATATTCTTAGGGAGTTCTTAGGGAAATTTATTATTGTCTATCTTGACGACATTTTGATATTCTCTCCTGATTTCAAATCTCATGTGTCTCATGTCAAACAAGTATTAGAGGTTTTGAGGGAGAACCAGCTATCCGCTAAGCAAGAGAAATGTGTCTTTGGTGTACAGGAGATACTGTTTCTAGGGCACGTTTTGACTCCTCACGCCTTTAAGATGGATCCTGGTAAGGTTTTAGCAATTAAGGAATGGGTAAGGCCTTCATCCTTAAAGGCTTTACAATGGTTTTTGGGTTTCGCTAATTACTACCGTAAATTTATCATTCATTTTTCTGTAATTGCTAAGCTATTGACCGACCTTACTAAGAAAGGGGCGGATTTGGAGAATTGGTCTACCAAGGTCATTTCTTCATTTGAAACATTAAAAAGGGCATTTAGTAGTGCTCCCATTCTGATCCAGCCTGATCAGGAGAGACCCTTTATTGTGGAGGTGGATGCGTCCGAGGACGGCGCAGGAGCAGTCCTTTCACAAGGTTCAGCTAGCCTCAGTAACCTGAGACCGTGTGCCTTCTTCTCTAGGAAATTCTCTCCCACGGAGAGAAACTACGACATAGGGAATAGGAAGCTGCTGGCTATTAAATGGGCATTTCAGGAGTGGAGGCATTTTTTGGAGGGGGCAAGGCATCGAGTAACTATTGTCACTGATCATAAAAACCTAATGTTTCTCGAGTCGGCTAAGAGGTTGAATACCCGACAAGCCCGATGGGCTCTGTTTTTTACCCGTTTTGATTTCTCCATTACGTTCAGGCCGGGAAGTAAAAATGTGAAGGCAGACGCATTATCTCGGAGCTTCCATGCTTTTCAACCCACTGAGACGCCGCCTGAATCCATCCTACCAGCAAACATCTTCTTAGTGGCTCTAACCCAGGATTTCTCGGCTCGCATTAAGGCTGAACAACATCTGGCACCGGCATCCACCCCAACAGATAAGTTATTTGTCCCCGTACAATTTCGTCTCCAGCTGTTGGGTGAGTGTCACGATTCTGCCTTTTGTGGACATCCGGGTGTTGAGGGCACTAAGGATCTGGTTTCTAGATCCTATTGGTGGCCCACTCTGACCAGGGATGTCAAGTCCTACGTGTCAGCCTGTGAGGTTTGTGCCAGGTCTAAGACACCTAGGACTCGCCCTGCTCGTAACCTACGACCCCTACCCATTCTCAGTAGACCCTGGTCCCATATATCGATGGACTTTATAACTGACCTACCGATGGCGGAGGGTAAGACTGTGGTTTGGGTAGTGGTCGATAGGTTTAGCAAGATGGTTCATTTCATTCCCCTGTCTAAACTTCCGAATGCTAAAACCCTGGCGTCTATTTTTGTGAGAGAGATTGTTCGTTTACATGGCATCCCGGAAAATATTGTTTCTGACAGGGGTGTGCAGTTTGTGTCCAAATTCTGGAGGGCCTTCTGTCAAAGATGTAAAATTTCGTTGTCTTTTTCTTCCGCCTACCACCCTGAGAGTAATGGGCAGACTGAACGCCTTAATCAGTCTGTGGAACAATTCCTGAGGTTGTATGTTGCTGATGACCAGCAATTATGGGTCAAATTCCTTCCGTTGGCTGAATTTGCTTTGAATAACCGTGTCAATTCTTCTGCTGGGGTCTCCCCTTTCTTTTGTAACCATGGTTTTCATCCCCATTTTCATTCTGGGTCGCCCGTCTCCTCCTCTAACCCTGAGGAGTTGTCCCCTGTCATCAGGACTCGTGAGGCAAGTAGGCAGGGCCAGGGGTGAGGGTGGAGCGCAGTGGTCACTATCCCTCCCCCTGTGTGTGTGTGGACGTGACCGTTACAAAGTGATTATGAAAGAATGGGTTGCTATCAGTCAGGAATTGGCCCAGAAGTTGATTGAGAGCAAGCCCAGTCGAATTGCAGAGGTCCTGAAAAAGTAGGGCCAACACTGCAAATACTGACTCTTTGCATAAATGTCATGTAATTGTCGATAAAAGCCTTTGAAACGTATGAAGTGCGTGTAATTATATTTCACTACATCACAGAAACAACTGAAACAAAGATCTAAAAGCAGTTTAGCAGCAAACTTTGTGAAAACGAATATTTGTGTCATTCTCAAAACTTTTGGCCACGACTGTCTATCTTTCCCTCAACTCTGACCAATTTCCCAGTCCCATCCCCACAGCATGATGCTGCCACCACCGTGTCTCACTGTGGGGATTGTGTTGTTTGGGTGATGTGATGTGTTGGGTTTGCGCCAGACAGCGTTTTCTTTGATGGCCGAAAAGTTCAATTTTAGTCTCATCAGACCAGAGCACCTTCCTCCATACATTTTGGGAGTCTCCTACATGCCTGTTCGCAAACTCACAACATGCCTTTTTGTTTTTAGCTGAAAGTAATGGCTTTCTTCTGGCCACTCTAACATAAAGCCCAACTCTATGGAGCGTACGGCTTATTGTCGTCCTATGTACAGATACTCCAGTCTCTGCTCTGGAACTCTGCAGCTCCTCCAGGGTTACCTTAGGTCTCTGTGCTGCCTCTATGATTAATGCCCTCCTTGCCCGGTCCATGAGTTTTGGTGGGCGGCCGTCTCTTGGCAGGTTTGCTGTTGTGCCATGTTCTTTCCATTTGGTTATGATAGATTTGATGGTGCTCCTGGGGATCATCAAAGATTTGGATATTTTTTTATAACCTAACCCTGACTTGTACTACTCAACAACATTGTCCCTTACTTGTTTGTAGAGTTCCTTGGTCTTCATGGCAGTGTTTGGTTAGTGATGCCTCTTGCTTAAAGCGAACCTTTCACCTGCATTTCACTTAATAAACTATCAAAAGTACCTTATAGATCATCCTCATTGTGTTATCATACAGTCTTGTCCCGCTTTTCTGCCATGTATATGAATAAAAAAATCGCCTTATAAAGTACTCTTCTCCAGCTCCACAAGTCACGATAGAAGTCAAGGGGGTAGCCCTTCCCTCACTCCAGGCTGTAACTCCCCTGCCCTAACCACGCCTCTATGCAGTCTAATTGACACCCGGCTCAGTCGCCGGGACCGCGCTTGTACAGGCGGCGCATGCGCCGTCGGACTCAAGCGCGATCCTGTAACTGAATCGCGCATGCGCCGTCCCCGATGCCTGCCTGTCTTCAAGATAGCCATCTAATTAAATCTGGGTTTGTCACATGTGTATATCTATGTATAGAAAGATAGCCCCATGAAATATGCAGTTTTTGACATATAATACCTGCTGAATATGATAACAATGCTCCAGATGATCACTGGCTTGCGATCTGCGGCAAGTCAACAGTGATCACGTGGACGCATGGAGCGCGAAGATCGGGGCGCGCATGAGTAAGAGAAGACAGGCAGGCATCGGGGACGGCGCATGCGCGATTCAGTGTATAGATTGTATACGATTTTGTATGTACATGTAACAAATGATTTTAATGTGTATTACTGTAATTGCCCCCTGAGATTCACATCGTGTTGGTTTTCACTTACTGTACTCTACGACATTTTTTGTATCTACGGTAGCTGATCGCACCATAGTGTACCACAAGGATGCTCCAGCTGTTATTACTACATGGATTGTGCGTTCTTTTTTCTTTTCTCCCTCTTTTGAGGGATCTGATTGCACTTAGTAACTAGCAAGTGTTGTGTCCTTGGCAACATGATGCGGCGTGATGTCAGGCGAGAGGGAGGAACGAGCTGTTGGCAACACATAGGTCAGGTGACCATGATGACGTCTGGTGATGCAGAGGTATGAACATGTAATTGCAAACGAGATCTCGCTGATTCCTGCGATGCTAGACGTACGCGCGATGTTGCCATGTACACACAGGACGCTTTGCAGTCAGACATGTGCAGTAGCGCTTGATGGACGCCACCATGCAGCTGGAATGTATTGTGACATGATTAGTCCTTAGAGGTAAGAACTCAGGTGCGATCATCTACAATGCAAAGCAGGCATTGGGATTTCTGCCCAATGGGATGTCTTTGCTTGGGGAATTGGTATCTACATACACACTGATGATTGGAATGGATTGTTGGGGTGGTATAAGTATTTTACTATTTATATGTGGAATCAATGGATGTACATTGTATGCTTGACAAAGGCTGAGGACAGCCGAAACGTTGCATTGGGGAATTGGTATCTACATACACACTGATGATTGGAATGGATTGTTGGGGTGGTATAAGTATTTTACTATTTATATGTGGAGTCAATGGATGTACATTGTATGCTTGACAAAGGCTGAGGACAGCCGAAACGTTGCATTGTCTGTTTGCACATAAGTGTTGAAATACCACAATAAAGGAGATCATTGGAGATGCTGCTGTGGCATCTTTTTCTTCAATTGCTCTGTGTCCACGTGGGATCCGTGGTGTTGGATACAGCTGTTGCATTCCACATACAAGCTCTGGGATACCGTTGTGTGCTGTTTCTACTTACCTTGAAAACAAAAAGCGACCCCGGGTGTCCCAAGGGGGGGAAAGGGCGGTGCCCACACAATGTAACCACAAGGGGCACCCGTAAAGGGTGACTCGGGACAAGCTCCAGAGTACAATAGCAGAAGAACAGAAAAATGGAGCTCAAAGTACCAAATAATAAAAATATTTTATTGAAGCATGATTAAAAATACACAGAAATATGATGCCGTAAACAGGACAAATGAGAGCAATGGAAAGAAAAGATACGCCACCCTGGGAGGGCACACAGGTCGCAAATACATAAATATATATGACAATCATAGAGAAATACTCGGTACCCAGACCGATCTATGAGTGGAGTACATACAAGAAATAAATAATAAAGATGAAGCGGTGAGTAAAAGGTCAATAAGGAAACAACCACGGCCTTCAACAAAGTATGTTGAACAAAAGGCTGCAAAGTAATAGATAGAAAATATATGAACAGCCAGACTAGAATAGTTAAAGGGAAAATGCAAATGTGATCGCACACTGCATCCAGCACTCTGCCCTCCATGCTGGATGAGACATTGGTTTATATTTTGGCCAAAGCATAGTAAGCCACTCACCGCGTCAAGGTTGTCTCATGAGTGGTCCCTAACTCTTGTTCCTACCTGTTCATGGGCCATGACAGCCACATAAAATCCAGGGAATGCAGGTCAGCATGCAAGCCAAGTACACTTTGCTTGTAACCCCGTCCGGTGCCATTACAGCTTTCATCGGATCCAGGGATGCAAGTACCAACATGCATGCTGAACCCACCATATACTTCTCCTGGAGCCAGATGGCTAATGGTAGGTTCTATACAAGCAGACTCAGTTTTATACTGACTTTAAAACCAGCCTCAAGGACAGATTAACTGGTCAGGTGTGCAATGACTCCAAGGAGATCGCCACGCCTCCAATATATACTACAAAGAAAAAAATAAGGGGTTGGGTCAGCACAACCTGCCTGCAGGTGCACATCACTATGGCGAAATACATATACAAACGGAAAATGCAAATGTGATCGCACACTGCATCCAGCACTCTGCCCTCCATGCTGGATGAGACATTGGTTTATATTTTGGCCAAAGCATAGTAAGCCACTCACCGCGTCAAGGTTGTCTCATGAGTGGTCCCTAACTCTTGTTCCTACCTGTTCATGGGCCATGACAGCCACATAAAATCCAGGGAATGCAGGTCAGCATGCAAGCCAGTGATGTGCACCTGCAGGCAGGTTGTGCTGACCCAACCCCTTATTTTTTTCTTTGTAGTATATATTGGAGGCGTGGCGATCTCCTTGGAGTCATTGCACACCTGACCAGTTAATCTGTCCTTGAGGCTGGTTTTAAAGTCAGTATAAAACTGAGTCTGCTTGTATAGAACCTACCATTAGCCATCTGGCTCCAGGAGAAGTATATGGTGGGTTCAGCATGCATGTTGGTACTTGCATCCCTGGATCCGATGAAAGCTGTAATGGCACCGGATGGGGTTACAAGCAAAGTGTACTTGGCTTGCATGCTGACCTGCATTCCCTGGATTTTATGTGGCTGTCATGGCCCATGAACAGGTAGGAACAAGAGTTAGGGACCACTCATGAGACAACCTTGACGCGGTGAGTGGCTTACTATGCTTTGGCCAAAATATAAACCAATGTCTCATCCAGCATGGAGGGCAGAGTGCTGGATGCAGTGTGCGATCGCATTTGCATTTTCCGTTTGTATATGTATTTCGCCATAGTGATGTGCACCTGCAGGCAGGTTGTGCTGACCCAACCCCTTATTTTTTTCTTTGTAGAATAGTTAAAGACCAGGTGAAGTAGAACACCAGGGTCCAAAAGCCGTGGAGGTATGCCCTGGAACCAGAACTCACCTAAAGCGGACCGTGTATGAAACAACCCAGGGTGGCGCTACCCCAACGCGTGTTTCGGCGTGCCTGACGAATCTATTATAACAGTAGAGAAATTGAAATGTAAAAATTTGGGAATTAAAAAATAATAATTTGGTACATTTGGGATTTGTTCACATGTAAAGGTGAAATATATTGACTCAAATTTATGACCATCATGAAGTACAATGTGTCACGAGAAAACAATCTCAGAATGGCTTGGATAAGTAAAAGTGTTCCAAAGCTATTACCACATAAAGGGACACATGTCAGACTTGCAAAAAATGGCCTGGGCAGAAGAACGAAAACTGGCCCAGGGTAGAAGGGGCTAAAGGGTAATAGGCTGGTGCAAGATGAGGTATGGTGAAAATGGTCTATGAAAGTGATTGATAGAAGTTAAAGTAAGTTGGAGAAATGAAAATGGTCAGTATTTCTATTGCAAGATGGATTTGAATACCATAGAGAACAAAGAAGTAACCATGTGGCATTCCATCCCCCTTTCTCAAATCTGCTGTAACCCACACTGGTGATTCCGGTTTTCTTTGTCCTCTGGAATGTGCTCCTCCAGAGGGAACCCCTCCCATCGTGAATTCTGCTCCTTTCTTTTCCATCCCCCTATTGTGCTCTAGTGAAGTCCCCACTCAGTAATTCAACCCCCCTTATGGTGGGGGCTGGTAATTGGTAATGCATTTGCAAACTGTGAAAATACTAACATATGTGTTATTTATAGATCTTCCAGACAGGGCAACATTCATGTTATGGGATTAGATCCAATGATGTTTGCAAATAACCTTTCCCAATTGTATGTTTCACTAGTTATGAAAGTGCCTGCAGTGATTGCACCATGATGCCAATTGGAAGTGTCAAATCCTATCAATCTAGGGACTCTTAGTCCTTATTCAGACTTATTTGGGTTGCAGTCAGAGAAAAGTGTAGAGATATCTGCATCAATGTATTATGTATGACATCTACCACCCCCAGTAGAAACAACCACAAGTAGTAACATCAGAATCTGCTCTACCTCAACCAATTCTAACCCATCGTACACCTAGGTACTTAACCCCTGAAGCTGCTCCTCCCAGAGGTCCAAATAATGGCCCTGATGAACCAATATATCGTCCTTGGTCCCTGTGACGGTCTGAATATGAGTTACCGTCTGTCATTCCCTTATTCCCATGAAATAATATCGCCACGAATCCACAGAGTAAAATATCGCTGGTGTCGCATAATAATCCACACAGGAGCCAAAGCTTCATGCTGGAACAAAAAACGTTTAAAGGAAAGCAAGGGCATTCAATTTAAACAGCATCAAACTCCTCCTCTGAGCCAGCGAAACAATGGAGTTTTGGAAACTCAATTTACAAAACAGGGCTTGGTCACATGGCTTACAAGCAATCACTGTGTTTTTTCAAGATAATGGCCTAAAGTGTTATCTCGTGTATTTTAATTAAGTAGATCAGTCTTGTGGTTAGAAGCAGACTGAATGTCCAGAAGTGTGTGTACACATGTCCTTGATAGACATAGATGTCCATATCCATTGTTAGGCGTAGGTATCCACAGGGATTAAGTAGCACGGAGGTAAAATAACCGAATGGTTACTGGGGAGTTCTTTACAATGTCCCCCCCCCCTTTTCTTCCTGCTTCGGCAGACACAGTTGGACCTTTCAGGGTCCAGTGGGGCTGGCGGGATGTCCAACGACTATTCAGATAACAAGTCTGTTTGTCGGGACAGTCCATCTACGATCCCATTTAACTTGCCTGGGCGATAGTGAATAGTGAAGTCGTAGGGCTGTAGGGCCAGATTCCACCGCAACAGACATCCGTTGTCTCCGGAGACTCTGTTGATCCAAATCAGTGGGTTATGGTTGGTAGGCACCGTGAAAGATCGTCCATACAAATGCGACTGTAGTTTCTTCAGAGCCAATACCAGCGCAAAGCACTCCTTTTCAATAGCCGCGCACCCCACCTCCCGGGGCAGTCTTGTGGCTACAAGGTGCTCACCGCCATAGGCGCCCACCTGGCTCAGAACTGCTCCCAACCAGAAAGTAGAGGCATTTGGGTCCCACCATCGAATTTATAGCATGTCTGGCTGAACTGCTGCCGGGTGGTCACCGGGTATGCCTCGGATGAGTACTCTGCTACGAAAGATGAAGCCTAATTCCCCAGATCTTTTCTGAACAGGACGTCTGCAGGCAGATTCTTCATCACCCCAACCTCCAGTTCACGGTTATCGGCTCCCCATTCCAGATATACTCGGGCAGTCGGAATTCGGACGATATTTCCACCTGCCACTCGTACTGCAATGGCCCGTACTGTATGCTCGTTGTCACGACCACCCCCGTTTAAATAAGACTTCTGACCGCCAGGACGCCCCAGCGTGGAGAAAAGCCCAACCGAGGGTGGACCGCGACAGGGGGGAGATTCAGAATTACCCAAACAGTCAATCCTGCACCCCCTTATTCTCTGCTGCCACCACGTTCGTGAGTGAACGACTCTACAATTGTAGGGATAGGGGTTCGGACCACTCACAGATCAGCCCCACTATCACGCTACAAGCTAACCCAATCGAGTCACAAAACAGTTATGTCTCTAATATCAGTCTACTATAAAACAGGTAGGTCTCTTCAGGGCGTACGAGTACTTTGTTGCAGTGGGGCTTAGAGCAATAAGAGAGAGACAATTTAAAAGATATGAAAATATCTTTTACTATAAGTAACACAGAAGTGAAAAACAATGCATACAAAAATTTACAGAAAAATATTACAATAGCAAGCTGGGAAGCATGTGGAAAATAAACAGGGATAAAAAGAGAAATACTATCTTGGATTTTGCCTATTCAAAATCCAGGAACAAACTTACGTTCCAACGGACAGCCTATCGGCGATGTGACCACAGGGCAAAAAGCTCCCCTCTCCCATTGCGCACTGACCTTTATGCCCCATTCTGTGGGAGGGTAAGGGGGGTTGGCCCAGCCAATCGCTGGCCAAGGGCTGCACGGTTGGTGTTCCTGAAGGAGGGTTTAGGGAGGGCTTGTTCGACCCTCCCTGCTGCTGGCCAGGCCACTTTTCCCTAATTTTACAAAAGAGGCCCATAACTTTGCCAGCGTAATAAATATGAAAAACCGGGCACTTGTGCGGGGTCCCCCATGAATTTATGGACGATTCTATGGGTGACACCCCACCTCTCTCCCCTCCAGGTGACTAGTAACCCATTCCCCAGTCTGGGAAGACCCCAGAGCTGCCAAGTTTGGACTCTCCTGGTTCCTCTGGGTGAGAGGTGCACTTTGAGGGTACCTACATTTTTGGGTCATAATTCCATATAGCCCCCATATGTTTTTTGGGGTTCTCAGAGCACGGTTCACATGTCTCTCCTATGCGCTCCCCCCTCCCAGCTATCTCTGCTACTGATGTGTAAATTGAGCAGGCTGCAAGGAAGGGCCAACTAGCATGTGTTTAGATTTCATGGTTTCAAGGTTGGCAGGAGACGCATGGGCTGGGGTCTGTCCTTAGAAGCTTTCCAAGGTGTGAGGTGATCTCAGCAGGGGGTGATTAGAGTCTGTGGTCTCCAAAGGGCTACAGGAACGACCATATATGGACGTCCTGTTCCCAGATTAGACGTGGTTAATTTTTCTAAACTGACAGTCATTTTAAGATCCGGACAGGGACGTGACATCACGTCACACCTCCCTCCTTAGATGGCAGCAAGGGTGGGATCAATCGATCCTGTCCGTCGCGGCCACGCCCACCTCCTCTAAGGTGAGTGGTTCACCTCCTTGCCGAGACAGCCCATCCGCGTTCGCGTGCAAGGAGCCTTTCCGATGCTGTATGGTGAAATTGTGTTGCTGGAGAGCTAGACTCCAACGCAGCAGTTTGCCATTCTCCCCAGAGACACGATTCAATCAGTGCAAGGGATTGTGATCCGTGATCACGGTGAACTTCCGGCCGTACAGGTACGGCTGGAGTTTCTCCAAGGACCAAACTATGGCTAGGCACTCTTTCTCGATGGTGGTGTAGGCCACCTCCCGGGGTAGTAACTTCCTGCTCAGGTATAGGACAGGATGCTCCTCCCCGGCCTGATCTACTTGGCTCAGAACGGTACCTAGGCCAAAGTCCGAGGCGTCGGTCTGGACCACCAAACTGCGCTTGAAGTCGGGGGGCCTGCAATACAGGGGCACTACTTAGGGCATTTTTCAGAGCCTGGAAGGCCTGCTCACAGTCTGGTGTCCAAGCCACCAACTTCGGCAATTTCTTTTTGGTAAGGTCGGTCAGAGGTTTGGCGAGGGTGCTGTAACCCTGGACACACTTGCGGTAATAACTCGCCGTGCCTAGAAAAGATTGCACCTGCTTCTTGGTTTGGGGGGTGGGCCAGTGGGTGATGGCTTCTATCTTACCCGTGTCAGGACTCAGCTTCCCGCTCCCCACCCTATGTCCCAGGTACTGGACTTCTGTCATTCCCAGCTGACACTTGCTCGGTTTAACAGTCAGCCCGGCCCTCCGCAGGCTATCCAGCACACATGACAGGTGCACTAGGTGCTCCTTCCAGGTGTTGCTGAATACCGCTATGTCATCTAAATAGGCAACAGCAAACTCCTCCTGTCCCTCTAGGAGTCCGTTCACCAGCCTCTGAAACGTGGCAGGGGCGTTCTTCATCCCAAATGGCATCACGGTGGATTCATACAGGCCAAACGGGGTGATGAAGGCCGAACGTTCCCGAGCCTCCGGCGTCAGGGGAATCTGCCAGTACCCTCGGCTAAGATCCATAATTGTCAGATAGCTTGCGCTGGCCAGTCTATCTAGCAAGTCATCGATCCTGGGCATGGGGTACGCGTCAGAGACTGTGATGGCATTGAGTTTCCTGTAGTCCACACAGAATCGGGTAGTCTTATCTTTCTTAGGGACCAGAACCACCGGTGAGGCCCAGGCACTGCAGGATTTCTGGATAACTTCCAATCCCAGCATCTCCTCAATTTCCCTTTTCATGTCAGTTCTTACCTGGTCCGAGACCCGATAAGACCACTGTCTGATTGTGGAATGTGTGCCTGTGTCCACGTGGTGGGTCGTGAGGTGGGTCTTCCCTGGCCTGCCGGAGA